>NC_056745.1:1207069391-1207378558 GCF_019279795.1 Protopterus annectens | reverse complement strand
TCCAGTATAGGCTCAGGTGTAGCATGGCCTGAGATCTTCATCTAACACTGCCTTCCTAGCTGATCTGGGCTGGCTGTATGTGGAAAAAGAGGATGCAGGCACGGGATAAGCCCATGCTAGAGTCCATGGACTAGGCATGTGATGTCAACATTTGTGCAGTTCTTTGTGGGAGATGGAAACACAGGTGCCAGACTACACAGAGAGCTTTCATTGGATACCAGCATCTGGCTGGATTTCTGCACATGAAAGTCACATGCCCTTGTTCCTGTGAGCACTTTGCACATTTGGGACCTTAGAATTGAGGAGACTCATGCCTCTCTTCCCATTCACTTCACTTTTGAAATGAAGAATGGAGGTGAAGGCTGTGTACATGTCTGAAACAGGCAAAACTCCCTCATGAGATGGTACCCTCCTTAAGCAATGGATGTGTTGTTTGAGCTGTTGCCAGACATCCTGTTTGATCCCTCTGGTTGTCCCTTCATTAAGCTCTCCCCCTTTTTTTGTAACATCTTTATTACATCTTCACACTTTAAATGGCAGCATAGTTTGCATATGTTAATAGAAAAGAAAACAAACTTTAGTAATAGTTTCCATTGTTGCTGTCATGGGATGTATGCATATGTTTAACAATTTTCATTCACTGCAGCATTGTGTAATTATTCCATTCCTACCTTACCTTAAACATCAGTCCTCCATGTGTTTTACCCCACAAATTCCATTAATTTCTGTAAGGTTTGCGTCCTCCCTTTTTTGAAGATCCTACTCAAGTTTTTTTAGCAACTTCACAGGAGTTTGATTTCCATTTTTCTAGTAATTGTTATTTTGGTAGTCAATAGAAATAAACTTAGTAATCCTTAATTTGTCTAGGCAATTAATTTTCTGAATAACAGCTCAAAAGAATAATTTCCCTCATTGGAACCCTTTGTTCACCAGTAGGGAATTTATAAAATCTGCCAACTTCTTCCATTTACCTCTCTTCCCCTTCACCCCTCCGGCATTTGATTTCTACCTGCAGAAAACTATTCTGAAGTCTTCTTGGAATATAAAAGGTGCCTATGCAAACACATCCATGCAAAATCCTAAACCTTCTGTTCTTTGTTGCATTACTTGTGGAGCCTTACAGATTTATTTCCATTTTTTTTTGTCAATTTCTTTTTCCATTCTCTTTTTCACAGTCTTTTCTTGCCTCTTCTGTTTGATTCTTGTTAATTGTCATGCATTATTTTATCACACTTCTAATTATCCCCTTTTTAACAGTAGTTTCTGTTCTAGACACAGTAGAAAACTCTACTAGAGCTGGTCTTTCATTTAACACTCCTCTGTCCTTTTCTGTTTGCCAGTATTCTGTTATCAGTCCTAATAGGAAAGGCAAATCTGTAATCTGCAGTCCAGACTTCTGCTTAACCTCATTCCACTCCATTAGTTGCTTCCTGAGTTATTTGTTCCCAGTACTTTGATCGCTTTGCTAATTCCCTCCATTAAATTCCAGCTTCCTCTTCCCCGTTTTCTATACCCTAACTTACAGTCAGCCTTATTGGTAAAATCTCCTTTCTTGGTTTCCACTTAGGCTTTGTTCTCAGATTACTATCTTATACTATGCGTATACTATTCTGTATGGTAGTTATTCTCCTTTAGGACTTGCATCAAAAATTCTAGTCTGACTTTATCTCTTGAACTCTGACTCCCTGGACTACATAAAAAGAGACATGGAGGAGCTCTTGGATTATGTAGCCCAGGCAGGTACGACTCTAGCCCTGAGCAGCATCCTACCGTCACTCAGAATGATACCACAGTACAAGCAGAAAATTATGGGTTTCAACAATTGGCTAAGTTTCTGGTGTCATTTTAAGGGGATCCAGTATCTGTCTGCCTGGGATGACATGATTGACAGACCTCAATGCTTTGTCAGAGATGGCCTGCATCTGTCACCCCTAGGCTTCCGGATACTGGCCAAGGCTCTTGCCACCCCTATAGTGCCTTTTTAGGTGGTGTTCCAAAGATCAAATTACCACCGTAACATCTACAAACAAATGCAATCTGAGGGTCATGCTGCTCAGCGCTAGAAGACTAAATCTCAAAATGCACTCGCTCAAAGCACTCCTTAAAATGGAGAACATCAGCATTTGTGCTGTAGCAGAGACCTGGTTTAAGGCAGCAGAAAGTACCCCTGCACTACCAGGCTATAACTCATTCCACACATTTTGGCTACAGAACTTGGACCAAAGCTCCAAAGGTGGTGGTGTTTCCATATTCATAAAGGATGCACACATCTCCAGACTGGTAGCCCAACATAATGCATCAGATACTTCAGGTGCAGCTAACTTTGGTAAGACAGTGATTCAGGTTGTAGGGTGTTATAGGTCCCCAACCATGTCCCAAGACACTCACTCAATGTTCCTTAGCACCCAGGAGAATATTAGGGTCCAACCTAACACTCATACTGGGCGACTTCAAGTACCCCTCCATTAACTGGGAAAACTACTCATGTACCAATACACTTGCCCAGTGCCCTCGACCAACTCGTTCTTGCCCCCACTAGAGGTAGCAACATCCTTGACCTTGTCATTACTAACATGGGCAACCATTGCTCTACACCAATAGTGAAGTCTCCCTGGTTAGATCCGACCACAGACTAATCACTTTGAAAATCTACATCCCTCCCACTCCCACCCCGCAAAGGTAACCACCATGAAAAACTTCTCCAAAGCTAACTTTGGGCTCCTAAGAACAGAGGTGGCTAACTTCACGGCACCCATGGAAATGGAGAATAGTTGCATGACCTCAGAATCATACACCAGTGCACTGTACGAACATGTACACAAATGCATGGCTCTCATCATACCCAATAGAACCAAGACGCTGTCCTCCAAAAAAAGGAAGCCAATCTGGTGGTCCCGTGCCATAAACAAACTCTACAACAGAAGGAGGAAACTGATGCAGAATAAGGTGAAGTCCCAAGACTGGAAAAACTCCCTTATCAGCCTCAACAAAAAGTTGAGATCCATCATCAGATCCTCTAAAGCTAGCTATGAAAACAGAATTGCAGCACATAGTAAAGATGACCACAAGGCCTTCTATAGTTATGTAAAGAACCTCCACGGCAATACCCAGATTAGCTCTGAGCTACTGCACAATGGTATGTCTTATACATAGCCAACAGATCTTGCCAATATACTGGCCGACAGATTCAGTGCCAACTTTACCCCCCCCCCCCAAAAGACCAATCACAGTACCAGCAGATTGCCAGGCACCCAGTATTAATGCTGCACAGGTTAAAACAGCACTGTCCACGGCCAAGAATACAGCTTCTATGGGACCTGACAATATCCCTGGCTGTGTTCTACATGAACTAGAGAGTGAACTGGTACTACACTTGTGTGCCCTGTTTAGTCACAACCTCACCTCTGGCTTTGTCTCTACCGAATGGCGCACTGCTATAGTTATCCCTCTCCACAAAGGAGGAGCTACCACAGACCCTGGGAACTATCGCCCCATTAGCCTGACAAGTCTGATATGCAAAGCTATGGAACACATCATCATGGATCTAATAAACAAGGATATAGGGAATCTCCAAACTCTGGATCCCACACAGTTTTATTTTGTGAAGGGTAGATCATGCCTGCTCAACTTGGTCGACTTCATTGAGTCAGTCACCAAAGCTGTGGATGAAGGCAAGGTGGTTCATGCAGCATACCTTGATCTGGCCAAGGACTTTGATACCATTCCCCACTCAGGAATCATAGAAAAAATCACTAAGCTAGGCATCGACCCCTATATCACTAGGTGGGTTGCAAACTGACTCACAGATAGAACCCACAGTGTGAAAGTAGCTGACTCCAAGTCAGACTGCTGACCAGTCAGGAGTGGAGTCCCACAGGGATTGGTCTTGGGTCCTCTCCTGTTTGGTATCTACTTCTCAGAAGTCCAGTCCTACATGAAGGAACTCTGGCTGACAAAGTTCGCAGATGATTGCAAGTTGGGAGCCATTATTAACTCCCCAAGTGATGTTGACATCCTACAGAAAGGCCTCACTGAGACCAACGACTGGTGTCAGAACCATGGCCTTAAGCTCATTGCCAAAAAATGTGTCGTCATCCCCTTTGGAAAAACACAGTTCCCATGAACTACCACATTGATGGTAGTCCAGTGAACACAGAAGGCGTTATAAGAGATCTCGGAACACAGGTTGACAGCAACATCTATTTTGACCACCACACTGCCACTGTGGTCAGAAAGTCCTTCTATGTGGCACATCTCATTACTAAGGGTTTTGCATTCAGGAAGAAAGAGGTCATTGTCTCCCTCTACTCTTCCCTCATTAGGTCAGTCAACGAATACAGTGCCCCATTTGGCATGTACCTCACTAGACACCTGCAACAACTGGAGAGGCCGCAAAAGTACCTCACAAAGAGGATCCTAGGCCTTAAACACTTGTCCTATATGGACAGTCTCAAAAAACTCCCAACTATTCTCTCTCTCATATCGCCTACTTAGAAACGATCTCTGCTTGACTTATAAAGCCATGTCTGACCCAGCTCTGTTAGAAATGCTACAGCTAAAGAAATCCCAATCCCTCCGCACCACACACTCCAGAGACTTCAGCCTCATTACCACAATCAACAGAATGTGCTGGAGGGACATGTTTCATAACCCAGAGACTGCCCATGCTATGGAATAGACTTCTCATATGTGTCAAACAGAGCACCTCACTGGCCCTCTTCAAGAGAAATCTTGATGAGTGGATGGGAAGTAGAAAATTCACCCCGAGGATCACTCCAGTGGCTGTACTCAACAGAGGCACTGGAAACTAAGGTCAGGTGGCACAATGCCAGGGTAATCCTATGGGCTAGGCTTGTAAAGGCTCCAGGGCCATAGCCTAGTACGCACCTATGAACAACTGACATTGAGGTGGAACCACGGCCAATCATTTTCTAAGGCCTTAGGGAGATTCTGGTGAGGGAAGAATGCCCTTGTGCCCTTAATTGAGAGTAGGCATGGCTGTGAGCTTCCTAAGTTGGTCTGGGTAGACCTACTATTGAAGAAGAAGCAGAAAACTAGGCACATTCCTCCCATTGCTAAAGATCCTCAGAGAGAGTAACAGGATTTTACTCGGGGCTTGTAACATGCCCTGATGGCCTTAAGACCACCTCAGGGGGTGTCTATTCCTGTTTCTCCGTGGTCCTGTACTCCAGCTAAAAGGACTATGGAGTATGATTCTTCAGGTGAGGAGGTGCATTCAGGAGATGAGTCATTGTCCGCTTACTCACAAATTACCTCTCCTTTAAAACTTGGGTCTGAAGAGGAGGATTCCTTGAATCCTGATTCTCCCTTTGAGAAGGTGTTGTTTGGCAACACAGTAGTTAGCATAATGAAGTATTTTAAGTTGGATTGCTCACAAGTCTCTGCTATTCAAATGAGGTGTTATAAGCTGTTGCAAATGGAATCTCCTAAAGCTTCTCTGTAAGACAAAGGTAAAGTGATGCAGGATCTTAAATCTTTGCATCTTCCACATCCACATTTCAGAGAAACTATCCTTCTAAGTCTGCCTTTGTACATAGGCAACCTCATAAGCTCTCTAAAGGGAAGATGGTTCCTAAGTGTATTTTTCACTGATAAGCTCACACAGACTTCTAGAACTCAAAAGCCCCTTTTTCAGAACAAATCTGCCGCCATCTGACACATTTCTTCCCTTCCCATTAGCTAGGTTGTCCTCTCTCTCTCATTCTTTCCTTATTCCTCCCTGTCTGGCATCAGATAACTTTAGATTCTTGGGGTGTGCCTATATATATATATATATATATATATATATATATATATATATATCTATCTATATTTGATTCTCCGCTGGAGCGTCTTATGTGTGGAGTCTGCATGTCCTCCCCGCTGTCGAGTGGCGTTCGAAAGACATGCGTGAATGGGCATGCCTTCGTTGAAGGTTGGGCGTCGGGCTGGCACCTTGGCACCATAAAAATCTACTGCCAATCATTAGCGGACCGGAGTTCTGCTGTGGCGAACCATGACTGGGAAACGCCGAAAGAAAAACATATGTATGTATGTGTATATATATATATATATATATATATATATATGTGGGATCGGTATTGATCCCCGAAGGAACTTTTCACCAAAGCACAAACAGCTGAGCATACTTCCGCAAAAGTGCTTTTTACTAAAAAAGCACTTTCGTGGTAGTATGCCTGCAGCTAGAGGTAGTCGTGGGGGAATGACTATTGTGGAGATCGTACTACCGTGCGGATAAGGGAATATTCCCTTTTCCTCACTGTAGTGCAATCTTGGAGTAAGAATATTAGAGTAGGGGGAGTGTGGGGGGCTTCTTTCCCTGCATAAAAGTAGATTTATTGTTTGTTGTTTTTTTTTTTTTATGCACTTTAAAGCGCTTTTTCGGTGAAAGCGCTTTCGTTAAAGTGTGTTTGGTGATTGTGGATTCGGACTATTGAACTTTTGTTCAATTGTCCTATATCCATATATATATGTGTGTGTGTGTGTATATATGTATATATATATATATATATATATATATATATATGTGTGTGTGCATATATATATATATATATATATATATATATATATATGTGTGTGTGCATATATATATATATATATATATATATATATATAAAGTGTACACACCCCTGTTAAAATGCCAGGTTTTTATGATATAAAAAAAAATAAGACCACAGTAAGTCATTTCAAAACTTTTCCCACCTGTGATGTGACCTATAACCTGTACAATTCAATTGAAAAGCAAACAAATTTGGGGAAAAAATGTAAAAATTAAAAAACGTGCAATAAGCTGTTTGCATATATGTGCACACCTTTTAAACTAATACTTTGTTGAAGCACCTTTTGATTTAATTACAGTATTCAGATGTTCATCGTGTTACCCTGCTGCAGTCATCACACTTGGGTTATCCTGTCGTCAGGCGTTCCCGCAGTGGGCCGGAATTCCAAAGTCTTGGTCCAGCCTCGGTTGCTGTCGCCTCTTCCCTGATGTCAGTGCGCCAGGGGTATATATAATGTAACAGACGCGATTTTCTTCAGTCTTTCTTGCCGCGCGGTGCCCGAAGCAGAAGCAGTTCGCAAGTGCCGGTCGGCCAACTCCTGAGATTTTCGAATTCGAATTTCAGACCGAAGTCTTCTATAAACCTAAGTACCCCGTTGGGGAAACTTTTCTTGCCTCAGACCGATGTCAGAAAAAGTTAACAATTGTATTTCTTGTGGGAAGCAAATACCTCATAAGGATTTTCATTCTTATTGCATACCTTGCCTAGGCCCAGGCCACGACGTCACTACTTGTCAGTTTTGTGCTAGGTTTAATAAGCGTACTATTAAAAGGCGCTTTGATTTTGCACGGCACTACTTCGGTAGGAAATTTAACTACACCATGCCGATCGGAGCAACAGACTACCGGCGTGCACAAAAAACGCAAGGATAAGGACAGACAGCCCAGGCCTAAGCCAGATTCCGAGGCCTCGGCTGGTCTGGTCCTCAGTGAGGCTCCAATGCAGCCCTTGACTACCGCAGATCTGGAACCCGAGAACGCTATGGAAATTTTGGCGGAATGTACCAGGCCGACGTAGCCATTTAGTTCAGGCCCTTCCGACGACATTGCTGCAAAAGACGTCAGTGCTACAGAAACGCCATCGGTTTCTGAAGGCATTTTCAGACCGACGACTCTCACCATTAAAACGTTTTCTAAGACGAAGACTCCTACTAAATCTAAAAGGACTGCACTTCAGTCTCCTGTTCAAGGCCCCATGCCTAAGAAACAGATGCTCAAAATGGCTGAAGATTTGATTTCTTTAATCAGGGGTTCCCAGCCCCCTCCTGACAAAAGGCCTAGACAAGAGGAAGATTATGCATCATCTGAACAAGTGTCCATTTCTTCAGACTCCTCTGAGGACCAAGATTACTCCTCCTCCCCTTATGAAGATTATGATGCTGAGGACTGTATTCCCTCAGCTTCTCCTCCTGAAGACTACTCCTTTGGGGAAACTTTACACACTATGAGGGAACATTTTCACTGGGAAGGTCAGGACTACTCTGACTCGAAGAAAAGGCTCAGAGAGTTTCTTTTACTCCCCCAACACAGACCACTTGCCATCCCACCAGTTTTTGGATATTGTGGATGATGTTTACTTAGAATCCAGTTTGAACCCTGACTCTCTACCTCCTGCTCCTGCTAAGCCTGACAGATACTATAGAGTGCCTGATTCCCACAAATTTCTTTACAAAAGCCCTGTAGCTGACCCAGAGACTGTCTCCCAGGGTCCCAAGGGGGCAAAGGCTTCTATGGCTAAAAACCCTGTACCTTCTGAGAGGGATTCCAGAGCACTAGACAGGTGGGGGAAAAAGGTTTACACCTCAGCCACACTAGCTATGAGGGCACTGAATTGCCAGTTTCACATGCTTAAGTATCTGCAATTCCTAATCTCTCAGTTAAAGCAAAGAATAACCACTCTCCCTCAACAATCTGAATTGAAAGAAGTACAGGATCTGTTGCACACCACTGAACAGGTGGGCAAACATACCTTACAATGTGGATTTGATTCTTTGGAGGCCTCCTGCAGAGCAGCTGTCACTGGGTCTGTTATATGTAGGCATGCTTGGTTAAAGGAACAAACTCTGCCTGATCATGTTAAAGCAAAACTACTAGATGCTCCCTTACAGCAGGATGTTCTTTTTGGAGTTAAAGCAGAAGAAGTCTTAAAGAAAATGGAGGATAAGGAAAAATCTATGCAGACAGTCAAAGATTTCCTACAGGTACAACCCCCTCGCTTCAGCAGAAACTGGCCAGCAAAAATTGGTCCTTTCCAGCTACTGACAGACCACAGAGGGGTAAATACAGACGTCCAAGGGGCAGAGGACAACCACAATCCCAGTATAAACCTCGCCAATGGGGCACTACAACACAGAAGGGAGGAGAAGACAGGTCCCAATCCACCAGAAGGCAAACTCAGTGACTTGCACCTCATCTGGCCAAGCGATACTCTCTTGGCAGCCCCCTTGGGGGGGAACACTCGCACTTTTTGCAGACAACTGGCACATTGTCACAAAGGACAAATGGGTCCTAGACATAATTTTATGAGGATACAGATTCCATTTTCACACCTTGCCAATGAAAAGAGGAATGCCAAACCTGCCACAAAATCAATGGGCAAAGGCACAAAAGCAAATTACAGCTCTCATGGACATGAGAGCCATTCAACTGGTACCTACTCGAGAGCAAGGCCAATGATTTTACTCAAGACTCTTTCTAGTGCCCAGAAAGGACAATGCCTGGAGACCAATTCTGGACCTTTCAATTCTCAACACTTACTTACAAGTACCCAAATTCAAGATGCTAACACTACAGCAGCTTCTTCCCATGTTCGGCAAGGAAGCATGGCTAGTAACGTTGGACCTCAAGGAGGCATACCTGCATGTCCCTATCAGACAAAGTTGCAGAAGATACCTCCGTTTCATTGCAGGTTCAACCCATTACCAATTCTCTGCACTGCCCTTTGGCTTATCTACTGTGCCCAGAGTCTTCACAAAATGCCTGGCACCAGTAATTGCATACTGCAGACAAAGAGGAATTCAAATATACCCATACCTGGACGACTGCCTCATCCAAGCAGAAAGCAAAGACATTCTCTTACATCATCTGGCCTTTGTAAAGCATCTACTAAACTGCCTGGGGTACACAGTAAACGAAAAGAAGTAAAAACTAGTACCCTCACAAAAAATGACATTCCTGGGTGCCAGCTTGAATACAATGGCCCAGAAGGCTTATCTTATGCCAGACAAGCAACTACAACTGACTCAATATTTCAAGACAATGGCAACAAAGACCCAATTAACTGCAAGAAAAATTCTGCAGGCCTTGGGCTTCATGGCATCTTGCATACTAATAATACCATTTGCAAAGCTGCATATGAGGAAATTACAGTGGTACCTAAAAAGTGTATGTTCTCAACACAGCCACAGCTTGGACACAATGATATCTCTCATTCCCTGCCTACAACAGGAATTTCTATGGTGGTCACAGGCATGTCACCTCAACAAGGGTCAGCCTTTCACCTTGCCCCCAGCCAGGCAAACTATCACAACAGATGCTTCAGATTACGCCTGGGGGGCACACATGGCAGGACAGTGTGTTCAAGGTGTATGGACTGCAGATCAAAGGAATCTGCACATAAATCAAAAAGAGATGCTAGCTGTAGAGAAAGCTCTGACAGCCTTCAAGGATCTATTACATCCAGGACAACTTGCAATAAAGACGGACAACACCACAGTAATGTGGTACATAAACAAACAAGGGGGTACACATTCCTACCCTCTATGCAGGCAAGCAATGATCTTATGGAACACAGCTCTGGCTTACCAAGTTCAGTTACAAGCTCATTTCCTGCCAGGACAGAAGAACACATTGGCAGACGACCTCAGCAGAAACATCAAGGATCCCCATGAGTGGAAACTAAATCCACAAATATTTGCAATGATAACTCAAAAATGGGGCCTTCCAGACATGGACCTGTTTGCCAGTCCTCAAAACTATCACCTAACAACATTTTGTACAAGGACACTTCACCATCAAGCTTGGAAGTGGACGCACTCTCTTTCAGTTGGAAAAACCTGACAGTATATGCCTTCCTTCCATTACCTCTCCCCACAAAGGTACTTCTGAAAGTCAAAATGGAGAGACCATGACTGATTCTCATAGCCCCAGACTGGCCACGCCAGCACTGGTACCCGCTATTGAGGAATATGGCCAACAGCCCACCATGGATATTGCCACAAATTCCCCATTTGCTCACACAACAAAACAATCAGATTCTTCACAGCCAGCTCAAAACTTTAAATCTGGCTGCATGGCAAATCAACTAAACATCCAGCCAGCTCCTCTTTCCCAAGCAGTTCTGGATGTTATTCTGGAAGCCAGGAGGCCAAGCAACAGGAAGGCTTACTCGGACAAATGGAAAAGTTTTGTGCCTGGAACCAAGCTAAAGGCCAAGACACAATTCAGCCTTACATTCTACAGTATTTAACTGAGATGTTGCACAAAGGACTTTCTTTTTCCTCCATTAAAATCCATGCTTCAGCTATTTCAGCCCACTACAACATGGATCCACCTTTATTTTCGCATCCTCTTCTAAGGCAGTTCCTCAGAGGGGCAAAACACATTAGACCACCCAGGAGAGCTCCTACACCAACATGGGACCTCAATTTTGTTCTGGAAAAACTAACGCTACCTCTCTTTGAACCAGCTTTCTCTGCAGATCTTCAGTTCCTAACATGGAAGACTGCCCTGCTGCTAGCAATAACTTCAGCTAGAAGAGTCTCAGAGCTACAGGCACTAATGGCAGTGGAACCTTTCCTCATTTTTCATCAACACAGAGTTTCTCTAAGAACTAATCCTTCCTTTATGCCTAAGGTGGTTTCCAGTGTGGCTTTAAATCAAACCATCTACTTACTCACCTTCTTCCCAAATCCACAGAACAAAGGTGAGAGTCTCCTGCATTCCTTGGACATTCACAGGCAACTTTGTTGCTACTTGGACAAAACTAAGGCTTTCAGAAAATCTGACCAGCTCTTTGTATCCTATGCTACAGCTTCTCAAGGGAAGGCTATATCAAAGCAAACCATTTCTAAATGGATGGGTCATTGCATACGTTTCTGCTACACCCATCATGGAAAACCAGTTCCTGCTACCATTAGGTCCCACTCTACCAGGGCAACAGCTACTTTTACGGCTTTTCTCAGGGGGGTTACAACCAAGGAGATTTTAGAAGCTGCAACTTGGAGTTCAGTACAAACCTTTACCAAACACTATCACTTACCTCTTTACTCTAAGACTAGGGCGGGCTTCATCACTGCAGTTCTGCAGGGCCTTATAGCCTCCACTAACCCTCTATGATACCTCCTGCCATCCTTAGCTTTGGGATTCAACCCAAGTGTGATGACTGCAGCAGGGTAACACGATGAACATAGCACAGTTTTGTACCTACCATAAATGTAGATGTTCGAGTGTTCATCCTGCTGCAGTCCAGGTTACCCTCCCTCCATCCCCTCTGATCTACTGGCTAAATCTCTTCAATACCTTACTGATGTATTTGCTTATAGCTGAAGGGATTTTGTGTTTGTGCAGAGGTTACTCCATTTGGTACTAATTACTGACCACCTTTTTGGGGGCACCTGACATCTGGGGCAAGAAAACCTGAAGAAAATGGCGTCGGTTGCATTATATATACCCCTGGCGCACTGATGTCAGGGAAGAGGTGACAGCAACCGACGCCGGACCAAGGCTTTGGAATTCCGGCCGACTGCGGGACCGCCTGACGACAGGATAACCCAAGTGTGATGACTGCAGCAGGGTGAACACTTGAACATCTACATTTATGGTAGGTACAAAACTGTACTTTTTCATGGGTACACACCTGCCATCAATTAAAGAGACTCTGATTAACCCCAAATAAAGTTCAGCTGTCCTAGTAGGATTTTCCTGACATTTACTCATTTGCCTGCTACAGCAAAAGCCATGGTTCGCAGAGAGCTTACAAAGCATCAAAGGGATCTCATTGTTAAAAGGTGTCAGTCAGGAGAAAGGTACAAAAAATTTCCACAGCATTGGTTATACCATGGAACACAGTGAAGACAGTCATCAAAAAGTGGAGAAAGTATGGCACAGCAGTGATGTTGCAGAGAACTAGACGTTCCTCCAAAATTGATGAAAAGACAAGACGAAAACTGGTCAGAGAGGCTGCCAAGAGACATACAGCAACATTGAAGGAGCTGCAGGAATTTCTGACAAGTATTGGTTGCGTACTACATGTGACAATCTCCCTTATTCGCCATATGCCTGGGATGGGATATGGGGTAGGGTTGCAAGACGTAAGCCTTTTCTTGCACAGAAAAACATCCAGGCCTGGCTAAAATTTGCAAAGCAATACGTCAAGTTTCCCAAAAGCATGTTAGGAAAATGTGTTATGTTATGGTCTGATGAGACCAAGGTTGAACATTTTGGCCACAGTTCCAAAAGGTATGTTTGGCGCTTAAACAACACTTCGCATCACTAAAAGAACACCATCCCCACGGTGAAGCATGGTGGTGGCAGTATCAAGCTTTGGGGTTGCTTTTCTAAAGTTGGAACTGGGGCTTTAATCAAGGTGGAGGGAATTATGAACAGTCCCAAATACCAGTCACTTTTGGCCCAAAACCTTCAGGCATCTGCTAGAAAGATGAAGAGGAATGTCACCTTTCAAAATGACGGTGACCCCAAGCATACATCCAAATCAACAAAAGAATGTCTTCACCAGAAAAAAATTAAAGTTTAAAATGACCCAGCCAGAGCTCAGACCTAAATCCAATAGAAAATCTGTGGGGTGACCTGAAGAGGGGTGCGCACAAGAGATGCCCTCACAGTCTGACAGATTTCTAACGCTTTTCCAAGGAAGAGTGGGCAAATATTGCCAAGTCAAGATGTGCCATGCTGATAGACTCTTACCCAGAAAGATTGAATGCTGTAATTAAATCAGAAGGTGCTTCAACAAAATATTAGTTTAAGGGTGTGCACACTTATGCAACCAGCTTATTGTACTTATTTTATTTTTTATAATTTTCCCCGAACAGATTTTTTTTGTTTTTCAATTGAATTGTACAGGTTATAGGTCACATTAAAGGTGGGAAACGTTTTGAAAGGATTTATTGTGGTCTAATTTTATATATCACAAGAACCTGGTATTTTAACAGGGATGTGTGCACTTTTTTATATCCACTGTGTGTGTGTTTGTGTGTGCGCGCGCACGTGTGTGTGTGTGTGTATATCTATATATATATATACATATATATATATATATATATATGTGTATATATATATATATATATATATATATATATATATATATATATACATATATATATATATATATATATATATATATATACACATATACATATATATACATATATATATATATATATATGTATATATATGTATATGTATATATATATATATATATATATATATAATGGTATGGAAACCCCCCCTCCCTGTTCTCAGCTCTTCCTCATGGAAGTCCCTCCCCCACCCCTTCTCAGCTCTTCTTCAGCTTACTGCAAACCAACTTCCTTATTTTTCTGGAGTTCTTCAGGATTTATTGAATCAGGACACCATTCATCACATTCCAGTATCCCAATGAGGAACAGGGTTTTACTCCAAAATGTTTTTGGTTCCCAGAAAACAGGGATCCTGGTAACCGGTCCTAGATCTTTCTTTTTAAATACCTTTCTAAAGATCTAAAGACACCTTCCTTTTGGATACCTTCCCTCTAGACTCTGTTTCCTTTCTTACTTCCGCAGGCATTTCTGTTTTCCTAAATGACACCTATCTTCATATTCCCTTTTAACCCTCTCTTCAGGAAGTTTTTACATTTCTCTGTTTTGTCCTTTGGTCTTTCTATGGCCCAAAAGTGTTCACCAGATGTCTGCCCCCTGTCATAGCCTTTTGCAGGCTTCAGGAAGTCCAGATATTTTCACATCTGGACGATCTGCCTCTTCAGGCTTCCTCCCAGTCCAGGGTTTTGCAGGAGCTAGTTTCACCATGTTCTATCTGTGCAGTATGAATTCCCCAACAATCTCAAGAAGGCCAGTCTAACTCCTTGTTAAGACCACGTTTTTCTGGGTTGGAGAGTTCAAAATATTCCAATGTTGGCTTTTCTTCCTTCTTCCAAGGTTCCGTCTGTGGCAGCCTACTTCCAGTCTCTGCTTTCCCTTTCTATCATTTCTGCAAGGGAATTTCAGAATCCTGGGGTTTTTATCATCTACCATTCAGTGCTCCCCTTTACCAAGCTTCACATGGGGAAATCTCAGTTGTTCCAAATAACGGTTTGGCTCCAGCATTGACATTTTCTGGAGTTTCCATTTCCCTTACTTCCCTACCTTGTCTCACACTCAAGTTGCACTGGTGGATTCAGCTTTTCTCTCTCAATCTGGGATTGTCTTTTCAGACTCCTACCTGTATTCAGGAACTATTTACAGATGCTTCTTGTCTAGGGTTGGGAGTCTCTTCCAGCTTTGGGTTCAGGGTCTATGGCCTCTTCATCAGAAGCCGGTCCACTTCAACATAAAAGAAATGAGGGCATTCATTCTTGCTGTTCAGGCCTTCTGTTCTCTTTGGTCTCCAGGCCCTTTAAAGGTCTTTATGGGCAACACCACAGCCATGTGGTACATCACCAAACAAGGGTGCACAAGATCTTTTCTTGGTTGCAGACTGGCCTTTCAGGCCTGATATTTGATCAGATAATCCTTCAGGTGGTCTGCATCCCTTTAGAACACAACTTAGTGGCAGACTACCTGAGCAGGTCTGGGACACAGCTCATGAGTGGATGCTTCACACAGAGTTTTTTTTTTTGGATGTAGTACATCACTGTGCTATTCCTCAAGTGGATCTTTTTGCCTCCCCTCTGAACAAGCAATTTAGTCATTTCTGTTCGAGTCCCAGGTCCTCTGACTTGGAAAGTGAATACCATGTCTTTTTCTTGGAAGAGAATATTTCATTCTGCTTATCCTTCTCTTCCTCTTTTTTCCAGTTCATTTTTTTTCTGTACAAGATCATGAAGGACTCCCCAAGAATCTTGCTGGTGACCCCCTTCGGCCCAGACAGCACTGGTTCCCTCCTCTCTTTCACCTAGCCAGGGGCAGCCATCACAAGTTACCTCACTGGTTGAATCTTCTGACACAAGACAAGAGGTCTCTCATTCACCCTCACTTGTCCACTCTTCAGTTGACACTTTGGGTGATAGGATTTTGATCCCACTTAGACACTACATTTCTGAGGATGTGCTTAGGGTTCTGCATGAGGTCAGGAAACCCACTACCAGAAGATGCTATATGGCTAAATGGAAAAGATTTTCTGTGTGGTGTCTCAAGCATCACCAGGATCCCTTTTCAGTGGGAGTGCCTTTGGTTCTTTCTTACTTACGTGAACTGTTCCCTGCTGGCTTACCGTATTCTTCTGTTAAAGCTCATTTTTCAGCAGTCTGTGCTTGTCTGTCCTTGAACCCACCTTAAACTTCTCAGTTTGAGGTCAAACAATTCCTTAAAGGCATCATTCATGTCAGACCTCCAAGAAAAACTATTCCACCTTCTTGGGACTTTCATTTCGTCCTTGAAAACTGATTCAAGCTTCTTTTAAGCCCGCCTCCCCTTTTTTGCAACACTGCAGCTGGAACACTGTTCTGTTGGTCACCCTTACTTTAGTCAAGAGAGTTTCTGATCTTCAAGCTGTGATAGCTATTCCTTCCTTTTAGTTTTTCATGGGGACATGTTGTCTCTGCATACTAATCATTCAATTATGCCGAAGGTGGTCAATTAGTTGTCTCTTATTCAGTTTATCTAGCTCTCTTCCTTTTTTCCTTCTCTTCAGTCTACTAGTGAGAAAGTTATTCAGACCTTGGATCTTCATAGACAGCTCAGGTATAATTTGAGTAAGACCAAGGCTATCCACAAGTTTGTGCAGTGTTTTGTTGACTTTCATAGCAGAACATTGAGTTTGGTGGTTTCAAGCAAACCATCTATTCCTGAATTTCCGAGCCCATTTCTTTTTTTTTTTATTCCTTTCATGGAAAACAGCTTTCTGTTTCAATTAGGGCTCATTCTGTGGAGGCAGTGGCCTGGCCTCTTCTGGAGCCTTCTTCAAGGGTTTGGATACTAAATCCGTTCTTAAACTTACCACTTGGTCCTCTGTCCGCACTTTTGTTAAACATTATAAGTTGGATGTCATTTCCAGAACCAGGGCTTCCCTTCATGGGTTTGCGGAGGGCTCCTCTGTGCCTTCCTCTACCCATCCTGTTCAGTAGCTTTGGTAATCTCCCATATGTTATGAATACTGCAAGTAATATGGAAGGACACAGTACAGCTGTATAAAATTTTGCCATAAGAGTAGATGGTCATCTTTTGACTGATTCAGTATTCAGTCTCTCCATCTTGCCCCCTTTGTTTTCTTTCGTCTGTTGGGAATTTTTTCTGTTTTTTTTTTTCCCCTGTGGATGTACAGTGCATGTTCTCATTTTTATTGGGGTGGCTATACTTCTCTTGGGGCACTTTATTTCTGAGTATTGAGTCTTTTTATGTCACCTTTATGTCCTGTGTCTGTGTGGGGTGCATATGCTTGACTTACGATGCTAGGAGAAAGTAAAGGCATTGGTATACTGCCTGCATATTGGACTGTCCTAGTAAGGAGATCCAATATGTTATGGATATTGCAACAGTGAAAAGAAGGACATCTAATGTTATGGTAAGATTTTTCACAACTGTATTTTTTTCTTGAGTACCCTGCCAGTTATGTCCTTGAATTTCAGAGTCCTTTTATTTCTTTGCTAACGTCTCTAAATATAAAGCAGATATCAAAGAGGAAAGAGGATATCCATGCCTGGTTCCTCTATTCAAACACTTCTTGTTAGAGAGGAACACTTGCATCATAATTCTTGCCTCTAACCTTTCATATTTCCTCCTTATTAACCCAATTTACTTTTACAGAGAAAGCAGATGCTACCAGTGCTCTATTCGTAACATTGACTTTATCGAATGCATCTGAAGTTGTCTTCATTTGGTCTTCAACCTGTGGGTTACCAGATCCAGCATGGATCTGACTTGGCCACATATTAGCATCTGATCTAAGCTCCAACCACCTCCCCTACAAATAATGCCCCTGTCTCCTTCCTCCCTTCAAATCTTATTTGCTGTGCTTCATGTCTCTGTTGCGATCCGTGCTCTAGGCTACAGTTTTAGGGAAGTAACTTTTTCTACCTTTTTGACACTCCTTTCTTAAACCTTTCCTTTTTCTACCTCCCCTCTCGCTCTCCGTGTCGGTTTAAAAAAGAAAAATAAAAACGTTTTTCTTCTAACCTCGTTTGTGTGGTCTCTGTGTGCATGAGTGTGTTCTGGGCCTTTTGGTTAGGAGTATGGCTGAAACCCCGCCCCCTCCCAAAACCAGGCTTCCAAAAATGCACAGAGTGTGGCCACAAGCTGTCTCCAGCTGATGGCCACACTCTGTGCATAGAATGTCTTGGGGCTGCCCACTTGGAGACCTCCTCCTGTTCCATCTATGCTGGGTTTAATCCCTGGGCATTGATGGACAGGAGGAATAAGTTAATTTTGAAGGGCCTTCTTCCCCCTCCTACCACCGGGGCCCAGACCTCTTCTGCCCCGGCTTCTGCTTCCGCCTCTGGGACTCAGCCTCCCGCCAAGAGGTCCAGGGACAGAGACAAATCTTCTAAGTCCAAGGACAGGGCCAGGAAGCAATCCCCGGATTGCTCGTCCTCAGCAGACCCTCCAGCTAAAGTAAGGTTGGCTCTGAGGATGGAGTCCTCCTTGGCTCCGCTCCCCTTGGTTCCCTTCGGAGGAGCTTCGGACCTGGTCGTCGGCACAGGTTTCCCTCACCAGCTCTCTAGGCCAGTGTCGGTGGCCACCTCTTCTCGCTCCACCCACAGTCTCTCCAAAGCGGAGATGGATAGGATGATCCAGAAGTTTTATCCGCATTTGGATAGAGATGGGAGTCTTGCCTGCCTTCTCTCCCTCTGGAGTGGGGGGCATGGAGTCTGCATTCATCCCCATTACTCCTTCTCCAGTCCACTAGAGCTGCAGGTACAGGCATTGCCATCAGGCGCCATGCCTGGCTCTGTGCCTTTTTGGAACCCTTTAAGGTGACTTTTACGTGTGCCCCGTACGACAGTTAAGTCGGTATGTGTCACCTTAGTTCAGAGTGAGAAGGATGGGAAGGCTGTGTCTGCCGTTGGGATCTGCTTTTTGGACCCTCAACGAACCTTCTTTAGGAATCAACGAGGGATCAAGAAGATGTGGTTCTCGAAATCTCAGAGCTATTCCCAGTATACTCAGGACTTGCCTTCCCCCAGGGGCAGAGGGGGATTTGATAGACACCGCCCAAGAGGCAGAGGGGGGTCCGAGAAATCAGGGAGCTCGAGAC
Organism: Protopterus annectens; assembly: GCF_019279795.1. Taxonomy (NCBI): domain Eukaryota; kingdom Metazoa; phylum Chordata; order Ceratodontiformes; family Protopteridae; genus Protopterus; species Protopterus annectens. The sequence goes on along the minus strand of NC_056745.1, from coordinate 1,207,359,576 downwards.
CCTTTCTCAGAGAGATCCACACAGCAAATTTGAAGGGTTGTAAGGCTGCTCGTCTCTGGAGGCAGTTGGGGGCCACCTCTCGCTACACTCAACAGCCTGGGAGTCCATCACAGAAGATCTTTGGGTGTTGTAAATTATATCCAGAGGCTATTCAGTCTCCTTTCTCAAGCCACCTCTACCAACCAGACACCTCCCGGATGTTCCACCCGTGCAAAGGGAGGATGCAAAAGTGAATCATCCAACCCGTCCCCCCCAAGACCAGTCTGGACTAGGCATTTATTTCAGGTTCTTTTTGGTGCTAAAGAAAATGGGGGACTTAAGACCCATTCTGGATCTCTCCATCTTGAACCTGTCAGTGACCAAGACGAAATTCTGGATGGTCACCCTACACTCTATCCTGCCTTTCCTGCAGGAGAGTGATTGGATGTGCTCAATCGACCTTCAAGAGGCATACTACCACATCAAAATGGACAGGCCCTCTTGGAGGTTTCTTCACTTCCAGCTGGGAGCCAGTCATTTAGCAGTTCAGAGCTTTCCCCTTTGGTCTCACCACAGCCCTCAGGATGTTCACCAAAGTGATGGCAGTTGTAGTGGCTCACCAGAGACTCCAGGGTATACAAGTCTTCCCCTGACTGGACGACTAGCTCCTTGCTGCTCCTTCCGGGCATCAGCTCTACCAAGCGAGGGATTCCTTTCTTTTCTTAGCTGAGCGGTTGGGCATTAGCATCAATCTCAGCAAGTCGTCACTGGCCCCTGTTCAAGTATTAGATTTCACTGGGGCTGGATTGGACATGATTCAAACCAAAGTCTTTCTTACCTCGGAGAGGATACAGTCTCTGAAGCTACATGTCCTTTGTATTCTTCAAGGCCAGTCTCTGACAGTGGAAATGGTATTAAGGGCACTGGGGTCCATGGCGGCCATGATCACTCTTTTACCCATGGCATGTTTTCACATGCAGGTTCTTCAGTGGATCTTCGCGGTTCAGTGGTCCATGTTAGATTTCCCATTGTCACACCCCATTTGAGTCTCTCTGGTGTGCAGGGACTGTCTTCTGTGGTGGATTCATTCTCTGGAGCTTGTTCAGGATCGCTGTGGGAGGGGCACTGCTTGTGAAGAACAATCCAAGGCACTTGGTTCCCATATGAGACCATTTTGTATATCAGCATCCTGGAGATGACGGCGGTGCTTCTAGTGTTGCAGGCTCTCCATACCCATCTTCCTCCAGGGACGATTGCTATCCAAACAGACAGTATATCTGTGGTCTCGTACATCAACAAATGAGGAGGGGGCAGGTTTTATCCCCTTTGTCGCGAAGCCATGAGAGTGTGGCACTGTCCACCGGCCATTTTCTGGTGGCAACGCACATTCTGGGGCGGTCCAAAATTCTAGTGGACAGGCTTAGCGGGTCTGTTCTGATGCCTTACGAGTGGTCTCCAAATCCTTCAGTAGCAAAACAGATCTTTCTCAAGTGGGGTCAGCATTGCTGCCATCTCTTCACCTCTCCTTCCAGTGCAAAATGCAGCAAGTTTTTCGCTCTGAACCAACCACCAGGGGAAGGCTCCAGAGATGTTCTGAGCTCCAGAGATGTTCTGATTCATGCTTGGCCCTCCAGCCTTCTGTATGCTTATCTTCCTTTTCCCTTAATACCAAAATTCCTTCAGAAAGCTCGCAGGCTGGGAAGATTAGTTATCCTCATTGCCCCATTCTGGCCTCGCCAAGTCTTGTCCCCCTCTCTGTAGTCTCACCTTATGGTTCCATCATGGACGTTGGATCCAGTTCAGGATCTTATTTGTCATCCTTCAGGGATTCCCCATCCAGACCTGGACAGTCTGAAGATCACTGCCCTAGATCCTTTCACTGCTCCAGTTTTTGCAGTTTTAGAATTTTTGGCAGGGATATTTCAGCAAGGTGCCAGTTCTTCTACGGTCATGGTCCAATTAGCAGCGATTTCTAATTTTCATGTAGGTTAAAACATGGTTTCCTTGGCATCTTCTAAGCTTTGCAAAGCCTTCTTAAAAGGCACTTTTCTTCTTTGTCCCCCTGTGAAGGATCTTATGCCGCCGTGGGATCTCACGTTCTGCAAGCTCTAGTTTCACCCCCCCTTTGAGCCTGCAACCGCTGTGGACCTACAGTTTTTGTTGTGGAAGACGGCTTTCTTGGTTGCTATTACTTCCTGCCAGGAGGGTTTCGGAGCATCAAGCTTTGTCGGTCAAGCCTCCTTATATGATTTTTCATAAGGATAGGGTATCCTTGCGTACTAATCCATCTTTCCTTCGTAAGGTAGCTTCGGAGTCCAATATTAATCAGGTGATTAATCTCCTGGTCTTTTTCCCAAATTTTCAAAATAAGGGAGAATACAATTTGCATTTGTTTGATGTGCACAGACAGTTAAATTTTTACCCGGACAGGACTAAATCCTTTCGTAAGTCTGACCAACTCTTCATTTCCTACTCTAAACCCTTTTTGGGAAAAAACAGTATCGAAGTTCACCATTGATCATTGGATTTCCCAGTGTATTACATTGGCATATTCTGCTAGGGGTTTATCCCTGCCTGGTCATGTGAAGGCACATTCCACTAAATCTGTGACTACGTCAGGGGCCTTTTGGTCCAGAGTTTCATTAGAGGACATCTGCTCTGCGGCTACTTGGTCTTATCACATACTTTCATCTCACATTATAAGTTGGACATCATATCCAGTAACAGGGCATCCTTTGGCTCCACCATACTCTGGAATATCCTTCCATGAGGGCCTCCCAGGTCTTTAGTAGCCGGTGGCCAAATGAAGACAACATCAGATAAAGAAGTTATGTTCTCACCCTAACGTTCCATCTGAGCTGTTGCTCATTTGTCTTCATCCGTTCCCTCCCTCCTTCCCCCTGCCTTACATAGACTGTGTGGTGGTCTGGTGAGTAGAGGATGTGGTCACCACTAGGGTGCCTCTTATTCTCCCTTTCTTGCTTATAGAGACATTCAGCATGGGACAAGGTGTTGGGTCGGGTGTGGATGCTAGGTTAGGTAGCAAACTCGATCTGAAGGGAGGAAGGAGACAGGGGCATTATAGGTAGGGGAGGAGCTTGGAGCTCAGATCAGATGCTGGTTATGCGGCCGAGTCTGATCTTTGCCGGATCTGGTAACCCAAAAGTTGAAGACAAATGAAGAGCAACAACTCAGATGGAACATTATGGTGAACACACAACTTCTTTTTTCTTTACAATAAGGATTCCACAACCACTGTAGTATGTTTCTTACACTCTGCTTCCCTCTGGATCATCATTGTTCTGTTATATCCATTGTTGTCTTTTCCATCCAGATTTAAGTGGGGTATCGGCTCCGACTGATATCTGAGACTGGTCATTCCAAGGACTTCAGCCCCCAAGCTCTGACTCCTCTTTCTGTAGTACTTTGCTCTGTACAGATTTACCCCAGATCTCATTTGCCGCCTTCCAGGATAGCAGCTAGATCTCAAGCTGTGCTGGGTGTATCCTTTTTTTGTGTGTCTTCGAGCACTTTTCTTCACCTATTCCTCGACCCTTGTTTTTCTAAGTAGGTAGGTATATTTGCAGGTTTCCAGTAGAGAAATCAAGAGGCAGCACCATATCCAGATATAAAATAGCAAGCACTTTCGCTTTCCTGAGAACACTTCTTCAGACTTAATGCAGGAAAGCGAAAGTGCTTACTATTTTATATCTGGATGTGTTTTATGTGAATAAAGTCTCCTTCGCTGTATATGGTGCTGCCTCTTGATTTCTTCACTGGATTATATTCATTTGGATTGTTGAGGCACTTTACCCTGTGGACTGAGCTTATTTTACTGCTATATTTGCAGGTTTGTTTCTTCCAGTAGGTAGGCTAGTTAGATACTGCATGTTTATGTTTATCTTGTTAGTCATTTATGGGTTTATCCCACCTTTTTTGTGTGTGGATTATATAGCTGTAATTTTTTTTCTGTAGTTAGTATCTGTAACAACAGTTTTTGTATTTTTAAGATAGCTCTTATGTTTAAGGTTTTAAAAGGTGTGTGGTATGCAGCTATACGCTCCCTTCCCAGGACTGTCATGATTTGTGCATCTACTGTCTTGGAGCTGATCACCTGGAGACCCAGTTCTCTATTTGTGACAGCTTTGGATCCGGAACAGTCAATGAACAAAGGGCAGAGCTGGTCCTTAAGGGCCATTTACCTACTGCAGATACTTCCTCCTCCTCTACTCCAGCTATTAAGGCTGATAAACATGATCAGGGTCAGTAGGATGGGCTAAGGGTCCCAAACTGTGTAATTGGGATCGGATGCAGGTGGCTCCTCATGCTTCTAGCCAGCTGGATCCAAAGGTCTTTGGCTACTTTGGCTGTCTCAGCGCCATCTTTGGATCTGATGCCTTGGACCTGTTTTCCTGCAGCACCAACTATGGTGAAGGCCCCTTCCCCGACACTCAGTATCCCTAGCACTTTTCTGTCAAGAGGGGCACCCTTGGGCAGGATTCATTCCCTTTTTCTCTTTCTACTCCTTGAAAGTTTTTCCTGGAATCTTTGCCATCTCCACCACGATGTTCATCATGCATACAGCTGCAGTCATAACAGATGGGTTATCTTGCCGTCAGGTGGGTCCTCGGTCGGCCGAATTCCAAAGTCTAGGTCCGGCGTCGGTTGTCGTCGCTTCTTCCCTGACGTCAGTGCGGCAAGGGTATAAAAGAGGCAGCCGACGCCATTTTCTTCAGTCTTTCTTGCCGCGCGGTGTCCGAAGCAGAAGCAGTTCGCAAGTGCCGGTCGGCCAGCTCCTGAGATTTACGAAAGTATTTCAGCTGAAGTCTTCTTGAAAGCTAAGTACCTCGTTGGGGAAACTTTTCTTGCCTCAGACCGATGTCAGACAAAGTTAATAATTGCATTTCATGTGGGAAGCAAATACCGCATAAGGATTTCCACTCTTTCTGTATACCTTGCTTAGGCCCAGACCACGACATCTCGGCCTGTCGTTTTTGTGCTAGATTCAATAAGCGCACTATTAAGCGTCGGGCGGAGTTCGCCCTTCACTTTTTTGGCAAAAAATGTAATTATATTATGTCGTCGGATACTCCGACTCCAGTTTTGAGCAAAAAATGCAAAGATAAGGACCGACATACAAGGTCCGCACCACCTACTGAAACCACGCTAAGGCCGACTACCAGTTCTTCGGTTCTCAGCGAGGCACCTACGCAGCCCCTGAGTACCGATGACAATGCATTACCAGTGTCTTCAGTACCCGACGTCGCAGGCTCCTCGGCCCCATTCCTACTACAGATCCCGACTCCACTCCTGGCGGGGAAACTCAGAATTTAGACAGGCCTGCCATTTCTCAAGGGGTCTTCAGGCCTTCCTTCTTCTCTATTAAAGCCTTCACTAAATCTAAAGCAGCCATGAAAACCAAAAAACAGGTTCCTCAGACCCCCTCTCAAGGCACCATGCCTAAAAAACAGATGCTTAAAATGGCTGAGGATTTGATTACTCTTATCAGGGGTTTTCAACCCCCCTCTGACAAAAGGCTCAGATTAGAGGAAGACTACCCTTCCTCAGATCAAGCTTCTATTACCTCAGAACTATCTGAGGACCAGGATTATGCCTATTCTCCATTCGAAGACTCTGATGCAGAGGAGTCTATTCCATCGGTCTCCTCCCTGAGGACTTCTCTTTTGGGGAAACCCTGCATACATTGAGGGAATACTTTCCCTGGGAAGGCCAAGATTACTCAGATTCCAAGAAAAGGCTCAGGGAATTTCTCCTGCTCCCCCAGCATAGGCCTCTGGCTATCCCTCCTGTTTTAGATATATTGGAAGATGTGTACACAGAAGCCAGCCTTAATCCTGATTCTTTGCCTCCAGCTCCTGTTAAACCAGACAGGTATTACCGGGTTCCTGATTCTCACCAGTTCCTATATAAAAGCCATACTCTGACCCAGAAACAATTTCACAGGGTCCCAAGGGAATTAAGGCCTCTACTGCTAAAAATCCATTACCTTCAGAGAGAGATTCCAGAGCTTTAGAAAGGTGGGGGGAAAAGGTGTACACCTCGGCCACTTTAACCATGAGTGCATTAAACTGTCAGTTCCATATGTTAAAGTATCAACAGTTTTTGATATCTCAGCTGAAAAGCAAGATGACATAACCAGAACAACCAGATTTAAAAGAGTTGCAGGATTTGTTGCAGAGCAAGTGGGTAAACATACCTTGCAGTGTGGTTTTGATGCTTTAGAGGCCTCATGTAGAGCTGCTGTTATGGGGTCTGTTATACGTAGGCATGCTTGGCTCAAAGAGCAAACCTTACCAGATCATGTCAAAGCTAAATTATTAGATGCACCTCTTCAAAAAGATGTATTGTTTGGTGTTAAAGCTGAGGAGGAGCTAAAGAAAATGGAGGAAAAAGCGAAATCAATGCAAACAGTGAAAGATTTCCTGCAGGTACAGCCTCCACGTTTCAGCAGAAACTGGCCTTCAAAAAATTGGTCCTTTCCAGCCATGGGCAGACCTCAAAGGGGCAGATACAGGTGTCCAAGGGGCAGAGGGCAACCTCAAGGATCTTTCAGAGCCAGACAGTGGCAAGCACCAACCCCAAGAGGTGGAGAAGATAGATCACAGTCTTTTAGAAACTGCCAAGCAAAGCTTTAATGGCAGCACCTTTGGGCGGAAAACTGACATTATTCTCAAAAAATTGGCATATTGCTACAAAAGACAAATGGATTCTGGACATTATAGACAGAGGCTACAGGTTCCACTTTCACACCTTTCCAAAAATGAGAGGCATGCCAAACCTGCCACAAAATCAAAGGGCAGAGGCACAAAAACAAGTTTCAGCTCTCATGGACTTGAAAGCAATTCAAGAGGTACCTGCAAAAGAACAAGGTCAAGGGTTTTATTCCAGACTATTCCTGGTTCCGAGGAAAGACAAAGATTGGAGACCTATCTTAGACCTATCCATCCTAAACACATATCTACAGGTGCCAAAATTCAAGATGCTCACATTACAGCAGCTTCTTCCCATGCTGGGCAAGGAGTCTTGGCTGGTAACATTGGACCTCAAGGAGGCATACCTGCATGTCCCTATCAGACAAGATTGCAGAAGATACCTCAGATTTCTTGCAGGTTCAACCCATTACCAATTCTCTGCATTGCCCTTTGGCTTATCTACTGTGCCCAGAGTGTTTACGAAATGCCTGGCATCAGTAATCACCTTCTTCAGACTACAAGGGATACAAATCTACCCATATCTGGACGACTGCCTGATCCAAGCGGACAGCAAGGACATACTACTGCAGCACCTGGCATTTGTAATAAAACTGTTGAACTTCCTGGGATACACAGTCAACAAAAAGAAATCAAAACTAATACCCTCTCAACAAATAATTTTCCTGGGTGCCAGCTTGGATACAACCACCCAGATGGCCTACCTCATGCCAGAAAAGCAAGGGCAACTGTCTCAATACTTCAGAAAAATGGCAACTTACACCAGGCTAACTGCAAGGAAAATCCTGCAGGCTCTGGGATTCATGGCATCTTGCATCCTACTAATCCCATGTGCAAAGCTGCATATGAGGAAACTTCAATGGTACCTGAAAAACTTATGGTCTCAACACAGCCACAGCTTGGAAACAATTATCCCACTCATTCCATGCCTTCAAAAGGAATTATTGTGGTGGACTCAAGCTTGCCAAAGAAACACAGGTCTTCCTTTCTGTGTACCTCAAGCAACTCAAAAATTTTTGTGGTGGACTCAAGCTTGCCAAAGAAACACAGGTCTTCCTTTCTGTGTACCTCAAGCAACTCAAATCATCACAACAGACGCCTCAGATTACGCCTGGGGAGCACACATGACAGATCAGTGCATTCAGGGAAAATAGACCCGAAAAGAGAAGCACCTTCACATCAACCAAAAGGAAATGCTAGCTGTGCAAAGGGCTATTATGACCTTCAAAGACCTACTGCATCCAGGCCAGCTATTGATAAGGACAGACAACACCACAGTGATGTGGTACATAAACAAACAGGGGGAACTCATTCATACCCCCTGTGCAGGCAAGCCATGACCCTATGGAACACAGCACTGGAATTGCAAATTCAACTGCAGGCACAATTCCTGCCAGGGAAGGAAAACTTACTGGCAGACAACCTAAGCAGAAATATGACAGATCCACACGAATGGAAGTTGCATCCTCAACTTTTCACAAAGATAACTCAGGCATGGGGACAGCCAGATATAGATCTCTTTGCTACCCACAGAAATTGCCAGTTGAAAAAAATTTTGTTCAAGGACCTATCATCCACAGGCCTGGAAAGTGGACACACTTTCCTTCAATTGGGCAACATTGACAGTCTATGCCTTCCCGCCTCTTCCTCTGCTGCCCAAAGTTCTATTAAAAGCCAGAGCAGAGAGGCCGAAAATGATTCTCTTCGCTCCAGACTGGCCAAGACAACACTGGTATCCGCTCCTGAGAAGCCTGACACATTCCCCACCATGGATCCTACCTCTAGTCCCTCTTCTGTTGTCCCAGCACAACTACAAAACCCTTCACAGCCATCTCAAAACTCAGCATCTAGCTGCATGGAGAATTCCTTGATTTCCCAACAGTTTCTCCTTTCCAAGGAGGTGCAGGATGTCATCTTGGAGGCCAGAAGACCTTCTACTAGAAAGGCTAACTCCGCCAAATGGAAACGATTTTGTGCCTGGAATCAAGAAAAAGGACAGAATCATTGGGTAATAAATATACCTCAAATTTTACAGTACCTAGCTGAGATGTTACACAATGGACTTTCCTTCTCCTCCATCAAGATCCACGCTTCAGCCATTTCTGCACAATAAAACACAGATCCTCCATTATTCTCTCACCCTCTCTTAAGGCAGTTCCTCAGAGGGGCAAAGAATTTAAAACCCTCAAGGAAACCACCAGTCCCTGCTTGGGACTTCAACTACGTATTGGAAAAGCTGACCCTTCCTCCCTTCGAGTCAGCTTCTTCACCAGAGTTACAGTACTTGTCATGGAAAACAGCCTTTCTTCTGGCTATCACCTCAGCACGCAGGGTTTCGGAGCTACAGGCCCTAATGGCTGTGCAACCATTCATAATTTTCCATCAGGACAGAGTTTCCTTACGAACCAATCCTACCTTTATGCCAAAGGTAGTATCCAGTGTAGCTTTGAATCAGACTATCCACTTACCTACCTTTTATCCTAATCCACAAAACAAAGGGGAAAGACTACTACATTCCTTGGACATTCACAGACAACTTCGTTACTACTTGGACAGAACAAAGCCATTCAGGAAATCTGAGCAACTCTTTGTGTCCTATGCTGTAGGTGCTCAGGGAAAGGCTATTTCCAAACAGACAATTTCAAAATGGATAGCCCACTGCATACGCTTTTGTTACTCATTTCATGAAAAAACTGTGCCTGAATGCATCAGATCCCACTCCACCAGAGCCACAGCTACCTCTTCAGCCTTCCTCAGGGGGTCCCTACCAAGGACATTTTGGAAGCAGCCACCTGGAGTTCAGTGCACACTTTCTCTAAGCACTATCACCTCCCACTATACTCAAAATCTAGAGCGGGCTTTGCCACAGCAGTCCTGCAGGGCATCCTAGCCCCTCCTAGTTCCACTTAGTGCCTACCACCCTTACTTAGCTTTGGGATTCTACCCATCTGTTATGACTGCACCTGTATGCACGATGAACATAGTACAGTTTTGTACCTACCATAAATGTAGATGTTCGAGTGCTCATACAGCTGCAGTCCAGGTTTCCCTCCCTCCATCCCCTCTTAGGACAGGCCTTATGACAAACACTTTTCATATAACCTTTTTGGGGTATTCTTTTATGGTGTATTTGCTTGCAACTACTGTTTTTGATTTATCAACATTGCATCTTTACATAACATTATGTTTGCCTTCCTTCTGGGGGCACCTGACATCTGGGGCAAGAAAAACTGAAGAAAATGGTGTCGGCTGCCTCTTTTATACCCCTGCTGCACTGACGTCAGGGAAGAAGCGACGACAACCGACGCCAGACCTAGACTTTGGAATTTGGCCAACCGAGGACCCGCCTGATGGCAGGATAACCCATCTGTTATGACTGCAGCTGTATGAGCACTCGAACATCTATATTTATGGTAGGTACAAAACTGTACTTTTCTGATCCTCACTGGATCGGGCCCAGTCCTCAGAGCCTTTTGTCAGTAGGCAGATGTTCAAGCCTTCCCTTGGTAGTCGATTTGATTGGTCTGATATATTAGACCTGCTGATTTGGAGTTGCTGATGAGGTCTTTTCTGCAGGCTTGGGTACAGTTAGGTTTGATCCCATCTGCCTCGGGGACTTGACCTGAGACTTCAGCTCCAACTAACTTATTTCCTCCCTTGGATTTTGTGGCAGTCTTAGAGCCAACCATTTGGGCCAGGGTCAACACTTCAGGTCTTGAGTTGTCCCTCCCGCTCAGCTCCTTGGGTCTTGATAGTTCAGCTGCAGTCTCTGAGTCAAGGCAGGCGGATGTGGCACTCCAGAGTTTGGCGTATCTATGGAGTCTTCGGATTCCAGGGTTGCAGACTGCAGATGGCCTGCTTCAATGTCTGCTTTCACTGTAGAAAGAACATTTTGCTGTCCAGAGATGGTGTGCTTGATGCCAACCAGCATTCCTCCCCCCTCGTCATCTGTACCTGTGGATTTGCATGCCAGTAGCCCTCCACACTGCTCTGCACCCAGGCCCCACCACTTCTTTTACTTCAACCCTGGATTCTCCAGGGCAAAGAGGGTCATGGCAAGAGGCAGTGCAATTGGAAGCTCCTAGATTCCACAGAGGAATCCCTCACTGAGGATACTGACTTAGAGGTAGGATTTGGGGACCCCTCTCCTTCCTCAAAGATGCCTCTTTTGATTATCTTATGCAACTATTTCGTCAGTGTGGGAGCTGGAGAGCCAAGCAGAAACAGTATTTTTGGAGGCTTTAGGGATCGGCCCATCTACATCCTGGGTGGTTCACCCTTCTGGATGGGCTTGACATATTGTCTTGGAAGTTCTGGAGGGCACCTGATATGGTGGAACAGATGCCTAAAAAGACCTCCCATGGATCAACAACATTGGAGTAAGGGTACCACCATTAATCATATTGCAGTGGTGGCAGCCACCAAGAAGGATATCTCAAAAGAGAGCTTGTCGGTCCATTCCCCCTAATAGGGAATCAAGGGTGCTGGACTGGGTAAGGAAGTGCTTTTGCCCATAAGCCACCTTTGCGCTGACTGTGTTAAATTACCTGGCTTACATGACAAGACTTCAGTGAGATATCATGTCTGAAGAGTCAAGAATGGTTCAGACACAACAGACTCCAGATTCTCTGAAAACTCTGGAGATGCAGTTGTTCAGTCTGCAGTCTATTTCTACCATGTCCATGTGTTTGCTGTCTAATGTAGCCAATGGCATATCCTGGACTGTTGTTGCTGGCTTTGCAGCATGTTGCTATGCTTGGATGAGATTGTATAACTGTAGACTGCTTCATGGTGTTCTTTATTAATGCTCATTTGGATGGCTCTTCACTCTTTGACCTTATATTCTACTTATTTAAAGTCACATTGACTAGGAGTGAGCAAGATGGAAAGATGCTGTCTGGTGTCAGAATGCATTTTGCCACCCCCACCCCCCCCCCCACCCCCAGCAGACCTTCTCGAGGAATCAGAAGAGGGGGGAATGTCTCTTTAGAAAAGTGCAGCAGTCTTTTCAGGATACTTTCAAGGAGAGTTCCCCTCAGGGCAGGGGTGTAAACAGAATGGACGCTGCTCGCATGGGAGGGGTGGTGCGCAGAATCAGTGCTCTGCGGAACTTTTTCTAGGAGGCCTTTCCAAATTTCCTGGAGGAAGTTGAAAGTTGCTTGGCTGTATACCCGGAAGCTTGGGAGGCCATCACCTCTGATGTGTGGGTGCTACGAGTCGTATCCAGAGGCTGCATGATTCCATCTTTAGTTCCTTCAAAAGAAAATGTCCAGCACCTTCTGGACATACCAGCCCATCAGAGAAGGGATGCATTTATCGAAATTCAAAAGCTATTAGCAGATGGAGTCATCTAGGTGGTCTAACACTGATCTGATATGTTTCCAGTGATGTCCTTTATGGATGCATCTGCAGTCATAACAACTGGGTTGTCCTGTCGTCAGGCAGCCCTTCAGTCGGCCGGATTCCAAAGTCCGGGTCCGGCTTCGGCTGATGTCGCACTCCACCCGACGTCATCTCTGTTGGTCTTCGGGTATAAAAGCATCAGCCGACGCCATTTTCCCCAGTCTTTCTTGCCGCGTGGTGCCCGAAGCAGAAGCTGTTCGCAAGTGCCGGTCGGTCGGATCCAGAGATTACTTCTACGAATACTACTTGAAGACTTCTAAAGCTAAGTACCCGTTGGGGACTCTTTCTTGCCTCAGCCGATGTCAGAAAAAGTTAACAATTGTTTAACCTGTGGGAAACAAATACCTCATAAAGATTTCCACTCTTACTGTGTGCCTTGTTTAGGCCCAGCCCACGTAGCAGCCTGTTCGGCCTGTGCTTCTTTCAACCGACGAGCGGCTTAGGCGTCGGTCGGAGTTTGCAGAACAGTTTTTCGGTTCTGATTTTGCGTACATTATGCCGTCGGATCCTCCGACTACCCAATCTACCAAAAAGCGCAAAGATAAAGACCGACACTCGCGGTCCGCGGTTTCGGCCGAAACCATGGTTAAGCAAACCGTGGGTGTCTCGGTTTCGGCCGAAACCGAGAAAACTGATCTAAGTACAGCTGAACCTATTCCTACAACTGAGGCCCCTGCTACAACTCTTGAATCGACCTCAGAAATTTTACCCACTACGGTGGTTGACTTATCAGACACCATCCCCTTAGATGTCTCTACCCCAGCACGTGGTGCTGCTAGGCCTCCAGCAGCCATGTCCATTAAGGCCTTCGCCAGGGCTGAAGCAGCCAAGACTACTAAAACAGTGCCTGTTAAACCCCACACATCCAGGCCCTCTTCTAGTTCCCAAATGCTTACTTTGGCAGAAGATTTAATTTCTTTAATCAGAGGATCTCAATCTCACCCAGATAGGACCTCTCAGCCCCCAGAGAAGAGACCTAGGGCAGAGCCCCCTGAGCCAGTGTCCTCTGATGAATCTGCTGATGAATCAGACATAACTGACCAGCCAGAGGCTCCCTTCTCCAATTTTGAGGATTCTGATGCTGAAGAATCCATTCCAGCTGCTTCCCCACCAGAAGAATTCTCCTTTGGGGAAACCTTGCATGCCATGCGAGAACAGTTCCAATGGCAGCAACAGGATTTTTCAGACTCCAGAAAAAGACTTAGGACCTTTCTACACCTCCCACAGCACAGGCCCTTAGCTATACCTCCTGTTCTCTCTGTGGTGGATGATGCTTTCAATGACGTTTGCTCCGCTCCAGATTCTTTACCCCCAGCCCCTGCCAAACCAGACAGATTTTACAGGGTGCCAGATACTCATCACCACCTTTACAAGGCCCCACTTGCAGACCCAGAAACTATATCCCAGGGTCCCAAGGCAGTAGCCGCGACCATAGCTAAAAACCCTACTCCTTCTGAAAGGGAAGCAAGGTCATTAGACAGATGGGGTAAAAAGGTCTACACTTCAGCTACTCTCTCAGCTAGAGCTTTAAACTGTCAGTTTCACATGATACAATACCAAGAGTTTATGCTTGATCAGTTAACTAAAAACTAACCACTGATGAATCTCTTGATAAGAAATATGTATTAGAGATGGTAAATAACATACAACAGGTTAGCAACCATTCCTTAAAATGTGGCTATGATGCACTGGAGGCTTCATTTAGATCAGCCATGACAGGCACAGTGATAAGAAGGCATGCATGGCTAAAGGAACAAGCTTTACCGGATCATGTTAAAGCTAAGCTGCTAGATGCTCCTATGGACAAGACAAGTTTGTTTGGTACACCTGCCCAGCAGGTTATGAAGAAAATGGAAGAAAAGGCAAAATCTGTTCAAACTGTTAAAGATTTCTTGCAGGTTCAACCCCCAAGGTTTAGCAGGAACTGGCCTGCCAAAATTGGTCCTTTCCTGACTCCACAAAATTTCAAAGCGGCAGCCATAGCCGTTCCAGAGGCAGAAACCAATCCAGAGGAGGTGCCTACAGAGGGCGACAGTGGCAAGGTAACAACAGAGGCACAGACACAGCCACTGCCACTACATCAGCACAACCACAGTGACTTAACCCTAAATCCGCCTACCAGGGAACAAATAGCAGCTCCTCTAGGCGGAAAGTTAACCTTATTTTCAAGGAACTGGCACTGCATAACAAAAGACAAGTGGATTTTACAAACCATAGATCAAGGTTACGGTTTCACTTCCACACTTTACCAGTCAAAACAGGAATGCCAAATCTACCTCCAAATCAAAAACAGAGGCTCTACGCCAGATAATGGAGTTAGCAAACATGAGAGCTGTGGAAAGAGTGCCAACAGCAGAGCAAGGAAAGGGGTTCTATTCCAGACTATTCCTAGTTCCAAGAAAGGAAAAAAGTTGGAGACCAATTCTCGACCTGTCCACCTTAAATACATACATCATTGTCCCAAAATTCAAAATGCTGACACTACAGCAGCTTCTTCCCATGCTGGGCAAGGAGTCTTGGCTGGTAACTCTAGATCTCAAGGAGGCATACCTGCACGTCCCCATTCGACCAATCTGCAGAAGATACCTCAGATTTCTTGCAGGATCAGAGCACTATCAATTCTCAGCATTGCCCTTTGGCTTATCTACTGCGCCCAGAGTATTCACAAAATGCCTGGCATCAGTAATCGCCCATTGCAGACTACAGGGAATTCAAATTTACCCATACCTGGACGACTGCCTGCTACAAGGGGACAACAAAAGCAAGCTGACAACAGATTTACAAAGGGTCATTTACTTGCTACAAGCACTGGGATACACAGTCAATTTACAAAAGTCAAGGCTGATACCATCCCAAACAAGGACATTCTTGGGCGCGGAATTGGACACAGTAAAACAAATGGCATTCCTGACAACAGAAAAACAAAAAGAACTTCCTCTTTACTTCTTGGCACTAACAAAACTGAACAAGTTAACAGCAAGAAAAGTACTGCAGGCCTTGGGCTTCATGGCATCATGCATAATCTTGGTTCCATTTGCCAGACTACATATGAGAAAACTACAGTGGTACCTAAAGAATTTATGGTCCCAACACAGACACAGTCTAGAAACAGAAATCCCACTAATTCCATGCTTAAAACAGGAGTTCCTATGGTGGGCTCAGGCATGCCAGTCAAACCCAGGCCTACCCTTTCGCAGATGTCAAGCAAGCCAGACCATCACAACAGACGCTTCAGACCTAGGATGGGGGCCCACATGCTGGACAAATGCGTGCAAGGATTGTGGACACAGGATCAACTTCACCTGCACATCAACCTAAAAGAAATGCTGGCAGTAAAACTGGCAATCCAAAAGTTCAAACCATTTCTCAAGGAGGGCCAGTTGATGATAAGGACAGACAACACCACAGTCATGTGGTACATCAACAAACAGGGAGGCACTCATTCATACCCCTATGCAGAATGACCTTGGAGCTGTGGACCCTGGCACTCAGCTACAACATCCAGTTACAGGCAATATTTGTACCGGGGAAAGACAATACTCTAGCAGACATATTAAGCAGAACCACCCGGATGCCCACGAATGGAAGCTGCACCGGACATCTTCAAGACCATCTCAAAGAAATGGGGAATGCCACAGATAGACCTATTCGCATCACCTCTCAATCACCAGCTCAAAAATTCTGCACAAGGACATTCCACCCACTAGCATGGAAAGTGGATTCGCTCTCCTTCAACTGGAAAGGCCTAACAGCATATGCATTCCCACCTCTTCCTGTGATACACAAGGTACTACTGAAAATCAAGGAAGAACGTCCAAGGATAATCCTGATAGCTCCGAACTGGCCAAGACAACACTGGTACCCACTACTGAGGAGCATGTCTCGGAACAATATGTGGCCAATACCCCTGATGCCTTTAATGTTAACTCAGAACAACTACAGCATCATACATCCAAACCTAAAAACGTTGCAACTAACTGCATGGAACATCACATAGCAGCAGCTAATCCAGAACTTTCCCAAAGAGTAAAAGACATTATTCTTGAAGCACGCAGACCTTCAACAAGAAGGAACTATGCTGGAAAATGGAAAAGGTTTGTCTTTTGGAGTACAGAAAGAGGAAAAGATGTGTCAAACATAGATATGCCTAACATTCTGGAGTATCTGGCCGAACTTCTTCATTCAGGCCTGTCCTACTCCTCCATCAAGATACATGCAGCTATTTCAGCAGAATACAGCCTTGATCCACCTGTTTTTTCGCACCCTTTGCTCAGGCAGTTCCTCAGAGGAATCAAGAATGTAAAACCTCCAAGGAAACCACCATTACCAGCTTGGGATTTGAACTTTGTGCTAGAAAAATTGACACTATCACCCTTTGAACCAGCAGCAACAGCAGACCTACAACACCTGTCATGGAAAACTGCGTTCCTACTGGCAATTACTTCAGCAAGGAGGGTTTCAGAACTACAGGCCTTAATGGCAGTGCAACCCTTCCTAATCTTCCACCAAGATAGAGTGTCCATGAGGACTAATCCTACATTTATGCCCAAGGTGGTATCCAGAGTGTCTTTAAACCAGGCAATCCACCTACCTACCTTCTTTCCCAACCCACAAAACAGAGGGGAAAGACTACTGCATGCCTTGGATGTACATAGACAGCTACGCTACTACTTGGACAGAACAAAAAATAGCAGAAAGACTGACCAACTTTTGTAGCCTATGCAACAGGAAGGGAAGGAAAAGCTATTTCCAAACAGACAATCTCCAAATGGATAGGAAATTGCATACGATTCTGTTACTCCTTCCATGGAAAACCAATTCCACAGAACATAAGACCTCATTCTACAAGGGCAACAGCCACTACCACAGCCTTCTTACGAGGAGTGGCAACCAAAGACATTATTGAGGCGGCTACTTGGACCTCCGTGCATACATTTGCCAAGCATTATAATTTGCCTCTATATTCCAGATCCCGAGCAGGGTTTGCCACTGCTGTACTGCAAGGGATCCTAAACACACCATAATCTACTTTTATCCTCCTCCCTAGTTGGCTATGGTATTCTACCCAGTTGTTATGACTGCAGATGCATCCATGAAGGACATAGTACAGTTTTGTACCTACCATAAATGTAGATGTCGAACTGGATAGCATCTGCAGTCAGGATTACCCTCCCTCCTTCCCTCTGTGGTACTCCTAGGGTGTTTACCCTCCTAATAGCTAGCTGTTGGGGAGTCTTTTATGGTGTATTTGTTTGTATATATGTACATACATGCTTATTGTTGTGTTTACCTCTATCTATTTGGAAACATTGGCATCTATCCAAATGTTAGCCTGCAAGAGGGCTTCTGGCATCTGGGGCAAGAAACACTGAGGAAAATGGCGTCGGCTGATGCTTTTATACCCGAAGACCAACAGAGATGACGTCGGGTGGAGTGCGACATCAGCCGAAGCCGGACCCGGACTTTGGAATCCGGCCGACTGAAGGGCTGCCTGACGACAGGACAACCCAGTTGTTATGACTGCAGATGCTATCCAGTTCGGACATCTACATTTATGGTAGGTACAAAACTGTACTTTTTTTTAGTCCCAAAGAGTAGGAAGGACCGCAACCAGTTGTGGATTTAAGCAAACTGATTTGCTTTGTGAAACAGATTATGGATGGTCATGGTGCAGTCCATTCTACCTCTTCTTAGGAAGAATGACTGGATGTGCTCGATAGATCTCAAGGATGCCTACCATCATATAAAGATAGTGAGGAGGCCTAAGAGATATATTTACACTTCTAGCTGGGAGCCAATCATTATCAGTTCAGAGTACTGCCTTTTGGTCTCACCATCTCCCACTGGGTGTTTAAGTTTATGGCAGTCATGGCAAAGGATGCAAGGTTTCCAGGTCTTCCTTACCTGAACGATTGGTTTCTTACTGGGTATGTGACGGCATCATTAGTCAGAGCCAGTGGTTCTTTACTCCACTTGTGCCTTTCCTTTGGAATCAACATAAACTATCAGAAGTCCTGCCTTCAGCCATTTTAGACTTTGGAGTTCATAGGCTGCCAGTTGAGCACAGTATTTCAGATTGCAAAGCTTTCAGCTCTGAGTATCTGCCCTTCATACTCGGACCATTTTCTTACTTCCTCACAGGAAACCTGTGGCTTCACTAGTTTTTGGACTCTTGTGCCTCATGGCTGCAACAATCGTTTTAGTCCCTCTAGCGAGGTGTAGCATAGGAACATAGTGTCTAGCATTAGCATTGCAGTGGTCCTACTTGACCCAGTCTGTGGATTTTCCCATCTTGCTGGTGGAAATCTGTCAAAGTCATATCAAGTGGGGGTTGGAGTGTTAGCAGGGAGAGTATTTGTTCTTCTTCCCCAACAGAGTATGGTCACTGCATATGCCTCCTTTCTGTCATGGGGATCACTTCGAAGGGAAGATGGTCTAAGGGACTTGGTGTGTACTCGAGGCCAGTTTTCACATCAATGTCTTGGAGATGAGAGCAGTCCTTTCATTGCAGGCCTTTCAAGACATTCACCCCAAGGGTGTGGTTTCAGTGTAGACAGACAATGTCTGTTGTCTGGTATCTGAACACATACCTCTCAACCTGGAATCATAAAAAATCTGGACAGAGGCCCATGAAAAGTAGTTACAACTGGCCAAAAATTATGCTGATTAACATAAAATTTGCATATATAATTATGTAACCCCACCCTCCAGTGGAATTGTGGGATTCCAACTTTTAAATGCAAAATGAAGAAGAGACAAAATATGAAAAAAAAATAAACAGAAGAACAATAGTGTTTTATTTATATTAATATTTGAACTTGTATCAAACTTGGAACTTGCACAAAACTAAAATGCAGCTTTCTTTTATAAAAATAAACTGCTTCTACTAGCATACATCACAGTTAGTAAACGATTATATTTGCTTGTCTTATTAGCTTATCTATGAGTTTAAGTGCTTACATTTCCTTTATTGCAAACCCTAGCTCTGCAGTATTTTTCTCCCTTAATCTCACACTCGGGGAATGTAACCCTTTTGGTAGTGTATGTATAAAATCATCTGTCAGGCTGTTGGAGGCCACCATATCACAGATTAGCTCAGTTCACGCTTAATGAGTAATCAAAGTCTGTAAGTCAGGAAATAAAAACAACATACAAGAATATGTAAATGTATACTTGCCAAATTTAAATGAAAATCTGTCTAGACCAGTAGGATGGACAGGCTGTCTAAATATACAGAGAGAGAGAGAATAATGATCATGGACAGCGGATTCCCAAATCAAGTGATATGGTGAGTACAAATCCATTATATCCTGATTATGGAATGCTTGCACAATGCACAGCTTTTGGAAAGAAATCCAAGCACTGAGAAGTGAATCTCATGGAAAACTGAAGCCATAGGACAGCCAAAAAAGTTTTCACACACACTAGTTACTACAATAAAACTGGGGCTGCCCTACCTGCTTTCCTGTCAATACCAAGTTAAGACTAGCTCATACACGTGTTCAGTAAGAACCAAAATGAGTACATGTTGCCAACCTAATTAAAATAATAATAAAATAAAAAACTATTTCCTAACAGATAATAGTGACTACCTGGTAAGAAATGTTTGCAGCAGCAGTCTGTTACCAAAAGAATCTTAACAGTAACCTTAAGACCCAAAGCTAGCAAAATGAATTTGCACTCTACCTTTCACACAGTTGGAGCACCAACTTTCTCCAGCTTCATTTTTGCTCCCTGAGAAATAAGCACAAATGAATTTGCCCGTATGCATCTCCACAGCTTTCACAGTCATTGTAGGCAAACATTCAAAAGGATAAGTCATGAAAAAGTGAGTTGCCAAAGGAGGATCTTGTCCTGGACATGTCCCACTCCCGATCTAAAACGAGTAGTATATTATATCATATGCATTTTGCTGTTTTCCAATTTTTTTATTTATTTTTTTCTAATTCTTACCTGGAGCTGGAGGAAGTTGAGCTGCCAGAGAGAATTTTTGCCTTCTTGAGTGGCTAATGTTCCTGTCCTGATCCTGGGTCTAGGTCTCTCTGGGGTCTGGGATTCCTTAAGTTGTAGCAGACGCTAGGTGGACTGGTCCAGGACTCTGCACTGAAGTACAACTTGAACTTGCAGCACTTGTTCCTTCCTGGCTTGGCTGCCACTAGCAGAAGCAGAAAGTTTAGTTAACTTTACTAATTAAATATATATATAAAAACAAAGCAAACAAAAAAAAGCTTTAGTGCTTTACAGCTTCTCTGCTCCACATCCGCTCAGTGTGTACTTGTTGCAAACATTCAGTCATTGTATGATTGTTCAATCAATGTATGATTGAATGTATGTAAAAAAAAAAAGGGGGGGGGTAAACATTAAGACACAGTCCAAGGAGCCCTATTCTGATGGGCTGGCAGTCTCCCTCATGAAGCTGACATAATCGCAGGTGCCCTGTACATGATGACGTCAGCTACAACTCCAGGGAAAAAAAAACCTAAAAAAAAAAAAAAAACCAGGAATTAAAGGGGCAAGTCAGGAATCCGTGGCACCCTATTATTTTGACATCAAAACTGGTAAATACTGAGGAATTCACTACCGTTGAGAGGTTAGTCTGAACAAACAGATCCTACCCTCTTTGTCAGGAGAACAAGAGGGTTTGACAACAGGCAATTTCTTCTCAACAGATTCATGTAGCAATGCACATCCCAGGGAAATGCAACATTTTAGCAGAGAGTCTGACCAGGAACATCCTTCTTCCTCACAAGTGGTCCCTAACTCCAAGAATAGAAGGTCACATCTTCTGGCACTGTAGTACTTCATTTTGCGATCTGTTTGCTTCCCTTTGCAAAGCCAACTGCAGTGCTTATTATGCCTTAGTTGCTCCACAGGGACAGTCAGCCGTGGATGATCTCTTGCATGCTTGGTTTCCGGGTCTCTTGTATGCTTATCATCCTTACCCCTGTGATAATCAGGTTCCTCCATAAAGCTACCCATTGTAGAGTGTCAGTGAACTTCATTGCCCCTTTTTGACACCATCAGGTGTGGTTCCCATTTCTGTAGCCTCTTCTGAGGTATCCTCCTTGGGTGCTGGATCTCATTTAGATTTGATCTTTCATCTGATGGACTTGGACCTGCACATCCTCTGGACTCTCAAGTTTAACTGTATGATTTCCCCAATTCCTTTGATGACCAGAGATCCCAAGCTTTCAGAGACAGTGGTTCACATTTTGTCCCCATCTCAGAAGTAATCTACATGCAAAGTCTATGCTAGTAAATGGCGACACTTTACCTTTTGTGCTTCTTCTAAAGGTCTGGCTCCTTTTTCAGCACCTTTGTAGGCTATCCTTGATTTCCTTGCAGAACCGTTTCATTTGGGATCTAGTTGTTCCACTACTAAAGTGCAATTAGCTGCTATTTCCGACTTTCACTTTGGCAGAAATAATGCATCTGTGGTGGCATCAAATATTTCAAAGGGTTTTCTCAGAGGAATCTTTTTATTGTGACCCCCTGTCTGGGACCCTTTTCCTCTTTGGGATATACCTTTTATGCTTCATGTGCTTATTGGACCTTCTTTTGAGCCTTCAGCAACTGTTCCTTTGAAGTTACTGTCTTGGAAAACTCTCTTCCTGGTAGCTGTTATTTTGGCTTGTTTCAGAGCTGCAGGCTTTATCCTAGGTGTTTCCGTATTTAGGTATTCATAAACAAAGGGCATCTCTCTGAATGGATCCTGTTTTTCTGCATTGGAAAACAATTTCAGTCAGACCATTATCTTGCCTTCCCAATTTTTCAAACAAATGAGATTATTTGCTACATTGTTTCGATGTTCACAGACAACTGAGATTTTATTTACATAGAACCAAGTCCTTCAGAATGTCTAAACAATAAATCTGATGTCAGTTTTCACTTTATCCTCACTGATGCATTCATATCCGAGACCTCAGATCTGACGTAGCCATTTCAGAACCTCGTGGCAACGACCAATAAAGCTCTTGGGCACCTCTCCTTACCCATAATGCACCTTCCCCAATTACCTCAGATCTTGTTTGCCGCTTTCACTAAGACATGGTTAACCATACAGCTCTGGGCAGTTAAGTTCTCAAAAGCTGAATTCTTTACTTTTTCACATAGAGTTTCTTGTGCTTTTGTATCTGTACAGCATTTCTTCTAGTTTCTCCTTACCTGCAGGTAGTTTCTTTTCTACCATAGTTGGTAGTCTTCCTCCCCTTTCTACCTGCCATTCTTGGTAGTTGCTTTCCCTTCCTTTTCCGTTTCTGTGTAGTTTTGTTTATTTCTATATACCTTTCCTTTCCATTTTTATTTCTGTGGTTATCTGATTGCATGTGTGGGTGTTTTAGCATGTCAAATAAACCTGAAAAGCCGTTCGTGGTTAAGAAGTTTTCTAAATGTGACAAGAAAATGCCTATGAGTGACACACACAGTCTGTGTGTTTACTGTTTGGGCCCCCTCCACCTCCAGGAGGACTGTTCAGTCTGCCTTGCGTTCAACCACAGGGCCCTGGTTGAATGCAGGAACAACTCGATGTTGAAAGGAATGCTTACATCTCCTTTTGCTGAGGCTATTGCTGGACCTGAGAAACAAACTCCATCTATGTCGGCTCAGTTCAGCCTGGTCTTCTTCATCTAGACATGACAAACACAAAAAACAACATTCGTCGGCTCCCAAGGAGCTCTAGGAGCCAACGCAAAAGAAATCCAATTGTTGGATCTGATAGAAACTCCGGATCCAAAAATTGGAAAGGCTGGTACTTCAAGTCTTCTTCAGAGCGGCGAAGTCAGTCAGCTCCGGCAGGGAGGGTGGCCTAATTGTTAAGGTGTTTGCCTTACAAACACAAGGTTCAGGGTTTGAGTCTCACAAGGGATAATTGGTTAGGCTTAAAATGGCTCGCAAGGACAGTTAGCTTAGTACTTATCTATGAACCTATGAACCTAGTCCGATCTTCATTGAAGGGCCTAGGTTCTTTCCCTCTATAGACTGTGTTACCTTGAGGGTACCTTCGCCCATCTTCTTCAGGTCAAGGTCTCCAGCCTCTTCATCATGGTTGACCAGGACCCTTTCTGATGATGATGTGGACTGGGTGGTTCAAAGGCTTTTAAGGACACTGGTTCTGGCAAATGTTTTATTGGATCCTAGCCCCAGAACCAAGGCTCCAACTGACATCTCTTCTCCCACCCTTGTTCCTCCTCCAACTTGCCTTCAAGTCTCGGAGCTGATAGATCCGAATGCCAGGTAACGTTCTGAGTTGGGTCAGAGGGCTTCCCCTCTTCAGGATCTCACTTATTCCTTGACTTCTACGGTCTTGTCTGGACAGGAGAGCTCTTGAGCCATAGCGGACCAGGTTTCGGCTTTGAAGCTGTCAGCTTCTGCACAGGTAACCTCAGCTCCGGCTTCGACCTCGACTAGGCTGTCATCTGCAGTAGAGGGTCCATGGTTCGAGACTCTTGGTTATCTGATCCAGGATCTTTCTCTTCACAGGGGCAGTCAGCCTCTGAGGCTCTGAAGAAGGCCATGGCTGATGTACCCTCTTCTTTGGATCTTCAGACCCCCATGTTACAGCCAGTGTGTCCCCTTCTAAACTACACCATCCACAAGAACAGTAAGTCTCCAGGCCTCAAGATGCCCCTATGGGTACCCCTCTCTCTTCTGATTCCTTCCTGGAGTATTCCACTGAGGAGGTCCTTAGGAAGAAGACGTGCAAAAGGTTGCATTAGGACTCCCCAGAGAAGTCCGCCACTTCTGACACCGACCTCAATGAGGGAGAGGGATCCCCACAGTCACCTCCAGATGATGTTTCCTTTGGGGACATCCTGGAAATTTTGAAGCAGAGGGGTGACTGACAGTCCTGCAGTGCTTCTCCTGAGGAGTAGTTGTACCTTAAGGCCTTTGATCCTGCCCTACTACCTTTTGGGTGACTTTGCCCTCTGACGAAACAAACTTATTGATCTAATTTTGCAGCGGGTATGGGAGACCCCAGACTTCATCAAACCAACCCCATGGAGATCAAGCAAATTTAACACGGCCCTTGAAAGCAAAAAATTTTGGACTAAAGGTGTTGCAATCGATGCCATGGTCATGGCAGTGGTGACCAAGAAAGAACTTTCTCAGGAAAATTCTGCTATCCATCCGTCTAATAAGGATTCTAGAATGGTGGATAGATGTGGGAAGTTTGTCTTCTCATCAGCGACCTTTGTCTTACCGTCACTGAATTACTTATCAGATTTCACCAGATTGCAGAGGGATCTGATCAGGGAGCTTTTGGATACCCTTGCAGGAGCTGTAGCGGTATGGTTACCGGATAAAGTTGTATCTCAACTTGCTACCCGACATTCAGTAACCAACTCTTTCATGCGTCATATTTCATATGCAGCCGGAGGAACGAGTAGAGTGGCGGGCTCAGGCATTTCTATGGGGAGGCATGCCTGGATGCGCCTTTGTGACTTTGCAAAGCCTTTTAAGTCTTTGTTTGTCAATGCCCCATTTGACAGCTTATCCCTGTTCGATCCAGAGTTTAAAGAAATGCTCTGCAGTTGTGAACAGGAAGGTAATACCCTTTCTGCAGCGGGCATGCATTTTTCCACCCTTCAAAGACCTTATCCTAAAGGTCAGAAAGGCGAAGGGAAGCTGTGGTTCAGGAAATCACAAGGGTCATACCAGGACACATGGAGAAAGTTCCCCCCAGAGGCAGAGGGGAGAACAATTAATGGAAGACGCCACTTTCACAGCAGAAGAAGCCCGCAAAATCAGGGTTCCAGAGAACCTTCTTTGTCAAACCCTTTCAGCGCTCCTGAAAGGAGGCCCAATTGTCCTAGTCTGGAGGCAATTGGGGATGTCTATCCCTGCACCTACAAGCCTGGCTAGACATAACAAATGATACCTGGGTGCAGAAGATAATATCCAGAGGTTACTTCATTCCTGTTTCCTGCCCCGCCCCTTAAAACAAAAAAAATCCCAGACAATACCACCCAGTAAAAGGGAACAAGCAACCATCCAAGTTCAAATCTATGTTATTCAGTATGAACTAACAGCAAAATGAACTGCATTCACTTACCCTTCTATAAAAGCAATTGTAAGATCCAGTATCTAAGTCTTCTAAGAGCAGGAGTATGCAACAGGAATGCTTACAGGTGCAGTCAGAACATATAAGTTTTGCAAGCAGTTAACAGAATGCCTAGCAGAAATACAATGATTAAGCTCTACCTTCATAAAACAAGATAGAAATAACAAGCAGTTTGTCAGTTAATACATTAGCTAGCTTTCATAACATACAGGATTTCTGAAAAGCAGTTTCAGCTCAGCCCCATCAGATAATTCAGCAGTTCACAGTAATAATCAAATATATCAGCAGTTAACAGTAATAGTATACATGCGGCACTACTCTACTTACTTGCTGTGCATGCTCAACAAACAGGGGGGGTAGGGAAGCTAAAGCAGCTACAGGATGGAGACTGAATGTGAGTTATGGTAGTTTAGATATGATTTAAAGATGGCACCCTAGGGAGGGGACTGACTAATGAAAATAATCAGAGGGTGGTGGTGGGGGTGAGAGTAGCAGACAGGTTGAATGGAGTAGAAAGCAGCCAGAACAGGATTAACCAGGAACTTATGGGTCCCTCCCCACAGGGAGAAGAGCTGAAAACTATCAGTTTAAGGTGAGCAACCCTCCCCCCTTGCTAAAAGGCCTAGGCAAGACACTGATTATGAATCTTCAGATCAGGTTTCTATTTCTTCTGATTCCTCTTCTGATCAGGAATTTTCTATTCCACCCTATGAGGATTCTGATGCAGAAGAATCCATCCCATCTGCATCTCCTCCTGAGGATTATTCTTTTGGAGAAACCTTGAATACTTTAAGGGAACATTTTCATTGGGAGAGCCAGGATTTCTCTGAATCAAAAAAGAGGCTTAAGGATTTTCTTCTTCTTCCTCAGCATAGGCCTTTGGCAATATCTCCTGTATTAGACATTGTTGATTATGTGTTTTCGGAATCAAGCATGGCTCCTGATTCCCTACCTCCGAAACCAGACAGATAGTACAGGGTTCCTGACTCTCACAAATTTCTATTCAAAAATCCTGCTGCTGATCTTGAGACTGTCTCACAGGGTCCCAAAGGTGTAAAGGCCTCTACAGCCAAAAATCCTACCCCCTCTGACAGAGATTCCAGGGCGCTGGATAGATGGGGAAAGAAGGTTTATACGTCTGCTACCTTGGCAATTAGGGCCTTAAACTGCCAGTTTCATATGCTTAAATTATCAACAGCATGTTATGGGCTTATTGAAACAGAAAATGATGTTGATTTCTGATTGTGTGGAAAATAAAGAATTACAGGAATTATTGTATTCAGCAGAACAGGTTGGAAAGCATACTTTGCAATGTGGTTTTGATTCCTTGAAGGCCTCTTGCAGGGCCGCAGTTACTGGATCTGTGATTTGAAGGCATGCCTGGCTCAAGAAGCAAAATCTACCTGATCATGTTAAGGCTAAATTGTTGGGTGCCCCTTTGCAGCATGACACTCTGTTTGGTAATAAGGCAGAAGAGGTTGTAAAGAAAATGGAAGACAAAGCTAAATCTATGCAAATTGTAAAAGATTTCTTACAAGTGCAGCCACCCAGGTTCAGTAGACACTGGCCTACTAAAAATTGGTCCTTTCCTTTGTCCAACAGAGCCTCTCAAGGCAAATCCAGATGCTCAAAAGGCTCTAGATACCAATCACAGGGTTCTTGCAGGTCAAAGCAATGGGGTGCCTCCACCTCCAAATCTGGAGGAAACAAAGCACAAACCTACAGTAAGCAGCCTCAATGACTTCCCTCTACCTTCACCAAGCACTTATCTTTTGGCAGCCCCCTTGGGGGGGAAATTAGCACTTCATGCTCCTCAAAATTAGCAGTTAATTACCCAGGACAAGTGGGTATTAAACATAGTATCCCAGGGGTGGTGGTGGTTGTTGTGTCTTTCAGCTTTTCCCGGTTAGGGATCGCCACAGCAGAACTCCGGTCCACTAATGATTGGCAGTAGATTTTTACATGCCGACTTGCCGGGCCTGATGCACAACCTTCAACGAAGGAACGCCCATTCACACATGTCGTCACACAGAAGACGCTCTAACTGAGACTCGAACGGGGCAACGTCTTACTGTGAGGCGACAACGCTACCGCAGCACCACCACCGCAATCTCTAATATCCCAGGGGTACAGATTTCATTTCCATACTTTGCCAATTCCAAAAAGTTGACCATATCTGCCACAAAATCAATGGGCAGAGGCTCAGAAACAAGTTATGTCACTCATGGATATGGGGGCTATTCAACCAGTACCAGAAAAGGACAAGGTTTTTATTCAAAACTTTTCCTGGTGCCCAGAAAAGACAATGACTGGCGTTCAGTACTGGACTTACCAATTTTGAACAAGTACCTGGACATTCCAAAATACTGACTTTACAAAAGCTACTGCCTATGCTGAGCAGAAACACTTGGTTAGTGACGCTAGACTTAAAAGAGGCATACCTGCATATCCCAATAAGGGAATCATGCAGAAGATACCTCCGCTTCAAGGCAGGTTATTTGCATTACCAATTCTCTGCACTGCCCTTTGGCTTATCTACTGCGCCCAGGGTCTTTACAAAGTGCCTGGCACCAGTAATTGCATTCTGCAGACAAAGAAGTATACAAATTTATCCTTATCTGGATGACTGTCTCATTCAAGCAGAGACCAATGACACTCATCTTCAACATCTGGCATTTGTAAAAAGGCTTCTAACATGCCTAGGGTACACAATAAACGAAAAGAAATCCCAACTGGTACCCTCTCAAATAATTACATTCCTGGGTGCAAGCTTGAATACAACTGCCCAGATGGCTTATCCTACGCCAGATAAACAAAGGCAACTGACAGCATACTTCAATCAGATGGCAACAAAAACCCAGTTATCTGCAAGACAAATTCTGCAGGCTTTGGGGTTCATGGCATCCTGCATTCTACTGATTACATATGCAAGACTGCATATGAGGAAACTTTAATGGTACCTAAAAAGTTTATGTTGTCAACATTGTCACAGCCTGGAAACAATGATTCCTCTCATTCCCTGTGTACAACAGGAGTTTCTTTGGTGGGCAGAGACATGTCACTAAAACAAGGGACTGTCATTCACTCTACTCCCTGCCACTCAAA
This sequence comes from Protopterus annectens, assembly GCF_019279795.1. Lineage (NCBI taxonomy): Eukaryota > Metazoa > Chordata > Ceratodontiformes > Protopteridae > Protopterus > Protopterus annectens. Next base: position 1,207,331,298 of record NC_056745.1, on the reverse strand, counting down.
CCCTAACTACAGACACATCAGACTATGCTTGGGGGCCCACCTGGCAGGGTGATGCATTCAGGGCAAATGGAGCCCAAAACAAATGCATCTGCATATAAACTAGAAAGAGATGCTAGCTGTTCAGAATGCTCTGACAGCCTTCAAGGACTTACTTCATCCAAGACAACTACTGATAAAGACCGACAACACCATGGTTACGTGGTACATAAACAAGTAGGGGGGTACACATTCCTACCCCCTTTGCAGACTAGCCATGGCATTGTGGAACACAGCTTTGACTTATCAAATACATCTTCAAGCTCAATTCCTGCCAGGAAAACAAAATACACTGGCAGACGACCTAAGCAGAAATCTTATGGACCCGCACGAGTGGAAACTGGATCCACAAATCTTCACCATGGTAACACAGAAATGGGGGAGCCCATACATAGATCTGTTTGCCTCTCCCCAAAATTATCAACTGGACAAATTCTGCACAAGAACTTATCACAGACAAGCATGGAAAGTGGATGCCCTATCCTTCAGTTGGAAAAACCTATCAGTCTATGCCTTTCCCCCTCTGCCTCTTCTCTCCAAGGTCTTACTAAAGGTCAGACAGGAAAAAACAAAAATGATCATAATTGCTCCGGACTGGCCTTGCCAGCACTGGTACCCAATTTTAAGGAATATGTCTCAACTACCTCCTTGGTACTTGCCTCAAATACCTCATCTACTGTCTCAGCAGAACACCCAAATTCTGCACACCCAGCTCCAAACTCTGAACCTTGCAGCATGGCTGATCATTTAATTATTCAAACAACACCTCTCAGTAAATCTGTGATGGATGTCATTTTGGAAGCCAGAAGGCCTGGTACTAGAAAATCTTATGCTGATAAATGGAAGAGATTATGTGCTTGGAACCAAGCACAAGGAATGGACACAGCAAAGCCAAATATCCCTCGGATCTTACAATATTTGATTGAGATGCTTGACAAGGGCCTATCTTTTTCTTCAATAAAAATCCATGCCTCTGCCATCTCGCCCATTACAACACGGAGCCTCCCCTCTTTTCTCATCCTTTGCTTAAACAGTATCTTAGAGGGGGTAAAAATTTAAGGCCTCCCAGAAGATCACCAATTCCTGCATGGGACCTCAATTTTGTGCTGGAAAAACTCACCCTGCCTCCTTTTGAACCAGCAGCTACTGTAGATATAAAATTTTTATCTTGGAAAACAGCTTTCCTATTGGCAATCACTTCAGCAAGAAGGGTTTCAGAACTACAGGCTCTCATGGCTGTGGAGCCTTTTATTACATTTTACCCGGACAGGGTGTCCCCCTCAGGATCAATCCTTCTTTTAGGCCTAAGGTGGTATCCAGTGTGGCTCTTAACCAAACAATTCACCTGTCAACTTTTTTACCCAAATCCGCAGAACAAGGGGGAGCGGATTCTGCATTCATTGGATGTACACAGACAACTAAGATTTTACTTAAGCAGGACCAAATCTCTAAGAAAGTCTGAGCAACTACTGGTGGCATTTGCTGCAGGATCAGAGGGGAAGGCTATATCAAAGCAGACTATTTCTAAGAGGATAAGCTACTGCATTCGTTTCTGCTACTTGCACCATGGTAAACCTGTGCCCAAGGGGATCAGGTCACATTCCACCAGGGCTTGCCTCTACCTCAGCGGCTTTTCTCAGAGGAGTTCCAACCAAAGACATTCTAGAAGTTGCTACTTGGAGTTCGGTTCATACCTTCACAAAGCATTATCATTTGCCTCTCTTCTCCAAATCCAGGGCAGGCTTTGCCACTGCAGTTCTGCAGGGCCTTATAGCCGCTCCTAATGCTATCTAGTTCCATCCTCCCATCCATAGCTTTGGGATTCTACCCAAATGTAATGACTGCAACAGTGAAACACAAAGAACAGTACAGTCGTGTACACTTACCATAAATGTAGATGTTCGAGTGTATTCACTGTTGCAGTCCGGGTTACCCATCTGCCATCCCCCTTTTCTATAACTTCTCTTTCCTTCACTATATTCTACATCCTTTGGGGTGTATTTGCTTTTAGATGAAGGTAAAGTGTATGTTGCTAAAAGTGCAGTTACATATATATATTTCTGTTTTTGTTTATATATATATATATATATATATATATATATATATATATATGGATCTACCTGACTAGATCGAAACGTCAGAACACCGACAAATCGCCAGAAGATCAACAAGGCAGAAGACCGACGGAGGAAGACACCGACGCTGAGAACACTGAGATGGGGAAAGGATGTGTAAGTATGCGGTAGTGACGGCCGTTAGGGTGCGAGTAAGGTAAGTGTGCGATGTTGGCGGTCTGTAGGGGTAGGGGTGGGATAAGTGAGTTAGGGTTAGGGCGCGGGTTAGGTAAGGGTGCGAGTAAGGTAAGTGTGCGATGTTGGCGGTCTGTAGGGGTAGGGGTGGGATAAGTGAGTTAGGGTTAGGGCGTGGGTTAGGTAAGGGTGCAGTAGTGATATATTTTGGGTTAGGGGTGGGTTAAGTGAGTTAGGGTTAGGGCGCGGGTTAGGTGAGTGTGCGATAGTGACGGACCTTAGGGTTAGGGTTTCGGTTAAGGTTGTAGATAGTTGTGTATGTAAGGGTTAGTGTTGGTTTGTAAGGATTTTGGTGTGCTTGTGTTGTGTGTGTGGGTTTTGGATAGGGGATTTGTTTTGTTTGTTGTTATGATGTGTTGAGTGTATGTGGTGCAGTGTTTGTGAACTGTCGATTATGTGGTGTCGGTGAAGTGCGTGTCGGTGTTATGAAGTTTCGATCTAGTCAGGTATATCCTTATATATATATATATATATATTTTTTTTTTTTTTTTTTTTTTTTTTGCTCCCCCTTTGGGGGGCATCTGACATCTGGGGCAAGAAAAACTGAATAAAATGGTGTCGGCTGCATGTTTTATACCCCTGATGACCTGATGTCATGGAAGAGGAGACAGCAACTGACGCAGGACCCAAGACTTTGTTATTCAGGCCAACTGAGGGCAACCTGCCAGAAGATTGCCCAAATGTAATGACTGCAACAGTGAATACACTCGAACATCTACATTTATGGTGAGTGTACACAACTGTACTTTTTGCAGCCAACTTTCACTCAACAGAGCTATCCCAGGTAACAGAGGCTGGGCAAATGGACATTGGCTAGTCAGGGTTTTGACCCAGGGCTTGTGAACTTTATGACAGGCACACATTGGCCAGTAGGGGCACATACACCCTTTCTGCCATTAACATCAGAATTGGCCAGGTTCTCTGCCCATTTGTTGACATTAGTCTACACAACTGAATCACTTAAAACCATCTTTTACACCATTGAGTAGCTAGTCCTGCCACAGCACACCGTCTGTAATCCATGCTCTCCTATCTTGAGAATACTGCACACCACAGTAGATGCCTAAAGCGGTTGGTCTATACAAGCCCTCCCCCTGTAGAGCACCATCTAGAATCTGTGCTGCTGCCCACTACTACATTCGTGGGTGTGTTTGAGATGGAAACACTCGTCACATTTTTGCGAGGTAGGATGAACCCCTCAGAGACACAGGGAGAGCATGCAAACTTCATATAGATGTTGGCTGGAGAACATGTTCGAACCTTGTGCTTGGGAGGCTAAGACCACCATTACGCTAACTGATGTGTTCATACCACTGCAGATATATGCAAATTGTATTTTCTGTTAATAACATTTGAATGTGGGGCTTGTACCCCATTAACATCTCTTCCTCTTTAGAATTAACTAGGCAGTGGTTGAGGGAGACGCCACACTCCCTTACAGGCAGTATTAACAGGACATCCAGTATGTTGATGTAGTTGTCTGAGAATATGCAATCTTAGGCATAAAGACTTACGTTTAGTACTTATGCATTTGGTTTGACGATTCTGCTGTCCTATGAACAAATGTATGGGATGGGTGTTGTAAAATTATGCCATTTTGGGATGGTGGCCTAACGGTTAAGGTGTTTGCCATATAAACACAAGGTGCAGGGTTTGAATTTCACAAGGGATAATTGGCTAGGCTTACAATGTCTCGCAAGGGCAATTAACCTGGTACTTACCTATGAACCTATGAATACACTTTTTCTTGGTAGGCTTCATCTGTTGCAGTTTTTCTTCAGGTTCTCCTTCAACATATTTGTAAGTTTGGAACAATTTGATAGATAACTTCTGCTATATTTGTTGTCCCTGACATTTTCTATACTAAGCTTTATCTTCACCTTCAAGTTAGGAAGCAACCAGTCTTTCTCTCAAAAGTCTAAGCTACCAGTAATACAGGAATATGGGACTTAAGTTTAAATAGTGAATTTCAGGAGTGAAGACCCCCCCCCCCCCCGTGTCAGTGTAGTGCAGAGCTACAATGTCAGTGTCAGAAAATGAATCCAGGCACCTGATATGGAAGTAGAACCCACAGTCTTCAAATCTTCCAGCATCAAAGCTTGCCCTGCTACCTGTTGATCACTGGTCTCCTTCAGAGGATCTTTCAACACACTGACTATTTTGGTGAGGATCCCTGGCAGCTGCTTATGTGGTCCTTATGTCTTACCCTCCTTAAATATAGCTAATTCTCTTTTCTCCACTTATGTTTGTATTCTTTGAACAAAAAGTATAAGCCAAAGGAATGGGTGGTTCAAACCACACTGAAAAAAAAAAAATAAAACCAGAAAACAAAAAAAAAAAAATTGTTGATGAAGACATTCATTGTACATTTTTTTTTGTTTTCTTTCTATTCTGGTGTCCATATAGTGCTCTCCCCCAGTTTACCTTAGCTCTGTTTCAACAATTTGACTTCTTTTTCTTGCATTAAAGACAGTGTGATATATTTCAGTCATTGCATCTGGCTTTTTTTTCACAGTCTTCTTTGATCTCCCTTAAATCCATTACTCTGCCATGCCACTTATGTTTCTTTGTTCTTCCTTTCTGCTATATACCTAAAAAGCCACCCCCCCCATTTTTGCCTCTTCTGCCACTTTCCATTTAATTTCTGTTTGCTTCTGTTCTTCTTTCTTTTGTGTACCTTGCTACTTTTGTGTCAGCTCTCCGTCCTTTCTGCTTCCTTTCTTTTTTACATTAATAGGTAGCTCCACATTCAGAGGTAGCTGCACTGGCCTTTATCATCATTCCCCTTTTCCTGTCTTGCCCATAATTTTAGATAATCTGTTCCTGAACCATTCTCCCAACTTATTCACTTTGATTTGCTTCCTGACCCCTAGCAGTTGTTTGATTCCCCCCCTCTGCTTCTCAAGTTCTCAGGATAGTCTCTACCCCATGAAATCCCACACCATTGTCTGTTTAGTCTTTTACTTTTTTAAAAACATAACAGCAAAGCACACACAAATACATACACTTTCATGTCTGTTTATATCTAAACTGAGCAAAAACATTTGGTGGAATTGCAGAATTAGCAAGGTATAGAACAGAAAGAGGGACTACTACAGTTTAAAAAAATTATCCTAATTGCAAAAGTTGATATTAAGTAAATTGCAGTAACTACTTACTGGCTTCAAATGTTAATATGAATCCTACTTGAACTGAAAGATTGAAAGCAGTAGGAAGTTATTATTTAATTACTTCAGATAAGTGAAAGGAAAGAGAAGTTATGAATGTAACATGCTATCTGTAAACACAGTAACCATGATCACCCAGCCACAGGGCATGGTGATTCTGCTTGCACAAAACCATTGTGCAAATGTCACAACAACAACAAAAAAGAGTGCTGTAGAGACAAAAGGGAAACATCAGATGTGAAGTTGTTCTGTCGTGCCGATCATTCTTATAGATGGGTTCAGAGCCGATCCTTGGCTCCGAGTCGGCCTACTACAAAGCTCGAGGTCTTCAGACAGCTCGAGGCCAAGTCCCTATATAAATTTTTTTTATAATTTGCACATTCCTTACATCTGTGTTGAAACTGTTCCCCCACCCCCCCCTCCCTATTCTTGGTTGTAGTTTAAATTTGGTGGCTTTTGCAGTGCCCGCCCCACTGTAGATTTGATCTAAGACACTCCCCCAGGACATCTCTTTACCGCATTCTACCTAATAAACCCTTTCTGCACTTGCTTTTAGTCCTTTTTAATTTAATTACATTTTTTCAAACTGTGTGTGGACTAATATTGCTACATATTCAAGTGTGCCAGCTTGCACTGCATGAGAATTGTATTTACTATTGCTTTTGCTACTTTTCTAAAAAAAAAAAAAAAAAAAAAATTCTTCTGCTTTTACTGTACTTGTGTTTCTTCCTACTTTATTTTGCTTTTGCGTCATCTTAAACGTTCTCAATTGTATTTATTACTGCTTGGTGTAACTCATTCTAAAAAACAACAGACGGCACTGAAACTGGTAAAGCAACGAAAAATGACAAACCAGCTCGTTGACTCAGAATAAAAATTTAATCCACAAAGAGACACCAGGTAAAAACCATAAACGACACTGTAGTTAAAGCGCTTTTCGTTTGTCTTGTAGCAAACTTCCTCAGAACATAACCAATGAGTCGATAAGCAGTACTTTTAAATGGAAAAGTGCGGGAACCCTACTCGAGAATTAAAGCTATACACAACTAAATTTACACGAAAGTGTGTATACTTCAATCTTTTATAAATGATAAAATAACTAAGTAAATAATAACTAAGTCTACAGAAAACTTATGTGACATACACCACATAATGAATAAAAGTATATATATACATGTAAATAGTTAAATATACTTATTAATTTAAAAATCAGTTAAAAAGTGTTTATCTACGTAAACTATTTAATTTTAATATACAAGCGATGGAGCATGCCTCGTTCAATCCTGGATAGTTGAAGGCATTCAATCTAATCTGCCACAACAATTCAAGTTCCTCTAATTTGAACGAGGCAGGTCCACCTCTGACATCTTGTACATATTGATCAATAACTAGAAATTTAAATTTATGACCAGAAAAAGAGTGAAGGTGTTTGGCCAAAGCATTATCCAATTTACTATGAGCCATTGCATACTGATGCTCATAGACCCTGTCTCTGAGACGTCGCTCAGTCTTGCCGACGTAAAATGCATAACAGTCAGAGCATTTGGCTAAATAAACTACAAATTTACTATTACAGTTGAATTTTGATTTTAACCTATAACAAGTACCATTAATCGTAAACTGATTAGTACAGTCAACATGTCTACAATGGTTACAATTTTCACATTTGAACATTCCCGTAAGTCTAGAGGTAGGTTTGTTACCGCTCTCAATAAAGTTTTTGATGTTCCTACCTTTGCTAAATACTACGTGTGGTTTAATACCCAAAATACCAAAAATAGAGGGATTATTCCTAAGCAAGTCCCAATTTTTTGATAAAATTTCAATAATAAATTTTGATTGTGCGTTAAATGCTGTTATAAAAGAACGCTGAAAAGTTTTTTCTGGGACTATACTAGAGTCAACTTGAAGTGTGGTACTCTCCTCAACAGCAGGTGTCTCAACATCTAAAGATGTGCTTAGGTGAAATAATGGATGGAAATGTTTAGACTGTCTCTTGATTTTGACTTCATCTATTAATAAGTCGACTAAACACTCAGGGTAGCCACGATGAAGAAACATATGTTTTAAAGTGTCACATTCGTTATTAAAGTCAAAATCGAGACTACATATACGTGAGGCCCTTACGAGTTGTCCCTTTACTACCGATCTTTTCTGGTGGAATGGGTGGCAACTTGAAAAATGCAAGAAAGAGTTAGAATATGTTGGTTTTCTGTAAACTTGTCCCGTGAAACAGGATAAAGTAAGATTTTTGACCAACAAGATATCCAAATAAGCTATAGATTGGGTACTAAATGTAAAGGTGAACTTTAAAAAATTGGTGGATGAATTGAAAATATTGACAATATCAATAGCCAAACTCTCATCTCCTTTAAGAAGAATAAAAATGTCGTCAAGAAAACGGGTGTAATAAATGATGACATCTGGTGAGTGAGATGAAAAAACAACTAGGGATTCCCAATGTGCCATGACCAAGTTTGCCACACTGGCACCACATGGTGAATCCATGGCTAAACCGATTTTTTGTAAGTAAAATTTATTGTCAAACATAAAAAAGTTGTTAGTTAAAACCAAATCCAGCAACTCTGATATAAGAGAAATGTCAGATGCTGAAGCATCATGTTTTTTCATGATGTCAGCCACCCATTCCAATGTGATGTCATGTGGGATACAAGTATAGAGGTCTTTGACGTCTATTGTCAGAAAATTGTACCCACTATTAAAGGTCAACTCGTTGATCTTAGATAAAAATGACCATGAGTCTTTACAGATCTGAGACTCGAGGGCCACGTATTTTTGCAGTATACCATCTACAACTTTAGAAATGGCATAAGTAGGTGAACCACGCCCGTCAATGAGCGGTCGCATAGGAGGATTTTTTACATCCTTGTGGATTTTGGGTATTCCGAACAATGTTGGAAATCTCGGAAACATTGTACATGTGTAGTCTAGCATAGTTTGGTCAATACGACCTTCTATAAAGAGGTCATATAAACATGATTTTATGAGACTGTAAGCCCTGTTTGTTTCAGACCTAGAACTAACCTGGTATGTCTCATTATCAAGTAGGACTGACATACGGGCTATATAATCCGCTTTATCAAATACCACAAGACCACCCCCTTTATCTGGTTTACAAATTCTAATATTTTCAGTTTGTATGTAATTTAAAAAATCTTTTTCTAAACCTGAAAAATTGCCTTTTGTGGCTTTTTTAGTGTGTACTAAATTCCTCATATCGAGTTCACATATTTGCTCGAACATTTGAAGAAGGGGGTGGAGGGGTGGGTTAAATATGCTTGCTATATGATGTTGACTTTTCTCTGGGAAGTCATTATTGTCCATGAAGTAGACACCTAAATTAAGTTTTCTGGTGTAAACCTTAAGCTCTAAAATAGTTCTAAAGATGTCCATGTTAAACCAAGGAACATAAGTGTATCCTTTCAAAAGAAAGTCCACAAGGTCAATTGACAAAGTACTGTCAGAAAAGTTGTAAACTTTGAAGTCCTTATCTCTGTTGAATATAATGTCAGGACTTTCGGTAACTGGACTGGTTACACTTAATTCAACAGTGCCATTAGTAGAGTCTCCGTCAAGACTTGAATCAGTCCTATCCATGACTAAAACATCAGGCACTAAATAAGTGGATGGTGAATCAAACGGTAAAACTGGAGACATAAAAGAATATGGAAAAGTTGGTAAAGGTGAAGAAGGCTTTTGACCTTCTTTATCCACAGGCGAAAAGGCCTCTACCCTTAAAAAAGGTTGCATCACCTTGGTGGTTTCTGGGCCTTCTGGTACTTTGGCCTTGCACCCATTGAGTTGTAATTGCGAAAATCCCGTTGGGAAAAATTAGACTTGTCAACTGGGTCATGTTGTAAATGTCCACCTTGATTGTATTGCCTAGAATTGTAATTATAGTTAACTCTGGAAGAGTTCATGAGTCTTTCACTCCTCCGTGGGAGATCTTGGCAGGGTTCATTAAGCAAAGTTGATGGACTACCAGGACAAGGAATGTTATCAGTTTGGTGTCTAAGTTGCCCAGTTGTTTGAGTCGCTGCTTGCTCAACAGGTGTAGATTCTACACCAAAATTTAGTTGTAAATCATTTGGAGACATATCAACCAGAGAGTAACCCAGTTGCCAAATTTGTGCTGGTGGAGGAGGTGGATAAGCAAGACCCTTCTTATAAGCCAATCTATCACGCTCCAATTTTTTGACTTTGTTACTATTCAATTTTAAAAGGTATTGGTTTATACTTGAAAATGTCCTATTATAATCAAACTTGTATCTCTCAAATTGAATGTCGTTAGACACTTTAGCATCAATGTCTTGTACAAAACCTAATATTTTATCTGACATAATAGAATAATGTTTAATCATGACTTCCATTAATTCAAATCCATGTTTGTCAAATAGGTTAATCAATTCAACATGAAATGCAGAGTCTTTAATAAGGCCTGTCGGATACTGCACCTTACGTAAACCTTTAGGGATTATTTTAAGTTGCAAGCACTCTTTCAAATATGCAACCTCAAGTTGCGTTTTTTTTATATTTAAGTAGTAAGTTGTCCAAGAGTTTTAAATTGGCAACTATGTCAGTCTCAACAACATTGTCGTTAAATTGATTTTCAGGTAGCAAGAGAGAACTTTGCTCACATCCAAAATTGAAACTTTTATTTAACCAAGCCGTGAGCAAAAAAATATTTTCATCCTTATTCTGCATAGAATTAGTTACTGACCTTGTGTTTTGAGAGTCAGCAGCAGTTGCAGGCAAGTTCCTTACACCGGGTGGTGTAATTTGAAAAATGGCTGGGAAACCTTCAAGGGACGCTGTCGGTACGATAGCGTTCGAAGGTGGATTCAACGGTGTGTCAAGATTGACCATTCGCTGGCCCTGAGTAATACTGTTAAAACTATTTGAATTCGAGACAAAGCTCGCTGGCCGTTGTATTTGCGCAGATGAATCCACAGTAATAACGCGTACGACATGCTGTTCACCTTGAAGCTGTTCAGCATTAACAGTGGTGTTGTTGATATCCCGCACTTCCACATCTTTATTCGACTGATGTGAGAAAACCTTGGCTAGAGAAGTATGTTTAGCATCCAGCTGATCCAACCTTTTAGAAATTGAATCAATTCTATTCAGTAACGTTAGGAAATAGTTGTTAGTACAGTCATTGGTACAGTCACCTGCGGTAGTCTTTAAATCACCGGATAAATCAGTTTGAACTTCAGGTGCAGAAAAATTACGAGTCTCACTGGTGGAGCCAAGTGTAGGTTGCCCCAATTGTAAATCCAAGCCAGGAAGAGCCGGTGTGTCAGACGCCATAATAACCAAAAAACAACAGACGGCACTGAAACTGGTAAAGCAACGAAAAATGACAAACCAGCTCGTTGACTCAGAATAAAAATTTAATCCACAAAGAGACACCAGGTAAAAACCATAAACGACACTGTAGTTAAAGTGCTTTTCGTTTGTCTTGTAGCAAACTTCCTCAGAACATAACCAATGAGTCTATAAGCAGTACTTTTAAATGGAAAAGTGCGGGAACCCTACTCGAGAATTAAAGCTATACACAACTAAATTTACACGAAAGTGTGTATACTTCAATCTTTTATAAATGATAAAATAACTAAGTAAATAATAACTAAGTCTACAGAAAACTTATGTGACATACACCACATAATGAATAAAAGTATATATATACATGCAAATAGTTAAATATACTTATTAATTTAAAAATCAGTTAAAAAGTGTTTATCTACGTAAACTATTTAATTTTAATATACAAGCGATGGAGCATGCCTCGTTCAATCCTGGATAGTTGAAGGCATTCAATCTAATCTGCCACAACAATTCAAGTTCCTCTAATTTGAACGAGGCAGGTCCACCTCTGACATCTTGTACATATTGATCAATAACTAGAAATTTTAATTTATGACCAGAAAAAGAGTGAATGTGTTTGGCCAAAGCATTATCCAATTTACTATGAGCCATTGCATACTGATGCTCATAGACCCTGTCTCTGAGACGTCGCTCAGTCTTGCCGACGTAAAATGCATAACAGTCAGAGCACAATCAAAATTTATTATTGAAATTTTATCAAAAAATTGGGACTTGCTAAGGAATAATCCCTCTATTTTTGGTATTTTGGGTATTAAACCACACGTAGTATTTAGCAAAGGTAGGAACATCAAAAACTTTATTGAGAGCGGTAACAAACCTACCTCTAGACTTACGGGAATGTTCAAATGTGAAAATTGTAACCATTGTAGACATGTTGACTGTACTAATCAGTTTACGATTAATGGTACTTGTTATAGGTTAAAATCAAAATTCAACTGTAATAGTAAATTTGTAGTTTATTTAGCCAAATGCTCTGACTGTTATGCATTTTACATCAGCAAGACTGAGCGACGTCTCAGAGACAGGGTCTATGAGCATCAGTATGCAATGGCTCATAGTAAATTGGATAATGCTTTGGCCAAACACCTTCACTCTTTTTCTGGTCATAAATTTAAATTTCTAGTTATTGATCAATATGTACAAGATGTCAGAGGTGGACCTGCCTCGTTCAAATTAGAGGAACTTGAATTGTTGTGGCAGATTAGATTGAATGCCTTCAACTATCCAGGATTGAACGAGGCATGCTCCATCGCTTGTATATTAAAATTAAATAGTTTATGTAGATAAACACTTTTAACTGATTTTAAATTAATAAGTATATTTAACTATTTACATGTATATATATACTTTTATTCATTATGTGGTGTATGTCACATAAGTTTTCTGTAGACTTAGTTATTATTTACTTAGTTATTTTATCATTTATAAAAGATTGAAGTATACACACTTTCGTGTAAATTTAGTTGTGTATAGCTTTAATTCTCGAGTAGGGTTCCCGCACTTTTCCATTTAAAAGTACTGCTTATAGACTCATTGGTTATGTTCTGAGGAAGTTTGCTACAAGACAAACGAAAAGCGCTTTAACTACAGTGTCGTTTATGGTTTTTACCTGGTGTCTCTTTGTGGATTAAATTTTTATTCTGAGTCAACGAGCTGGTAACTCATTCTAAGCCTATTAGTTTAAACACTTGGGCTTCAGACCAGTTGTTTTACATTGAGAGGGTTTGTAGTCTGCACTGTAGTGGCAGAACAGGTAGCTTACATCCTTCTAAGTTGGGAACTTTGAGGGCTCAGTGTCTGTTATTCTAAAAGTATATTAATTCTGGTTTAAGCACTTGGGCTTTCAGGCCAGTTATTTTACATTAAGAGGGTTTCGTGGTCTGCACTCTTGTGGGAGGAGAGGCTGGACTCTGCCCTTCTGAGCTGGGAATTTCTGGTTGAAGGCTTATAGTGCATGCATATCTGAATTTCTTCTTACTGAAATTGGTACACCTTGTTTGCTGTAGCATAGACTAAATCCAGGCATGCTGAATCTAGCTTTGTTTGTATAACTTGAGCACTAATCCAGGCATTACTTAAAGTATTCAGTTGTATTTATTACTGCTTGGTAGTAACTTGGTTAAAGTGTAGCTATCATTCTAAGTCTTTTGGATTAAGCACTTGGGCTTCAGACCAGTTCTTCTGCATTAGGAAGGTTTGTGGCATGCACTGTGGTGGCAGGACAGGTAGCTTTCATCCTTCTAAGTTGGGAACTGCTGATTGAGAGCTCAGTGTCTGTTATTCTTAAAGTGTATTAGCTCTGGTTTAAGCACTTCGGCTTCAGGCCAGTTATGTTACATTAAGAAGATTCGTGGTCTGCACTCTTGTGGGAGGAGAGGCTGGACTCTGCCCTTCTGAGCTGGGAATTTCTGGTTAAAGGTTTATAGTGCCTGAATATTTGAACTGTATCTTACTGAAATTGGTACACCTTGTTTGCTGTAGCATAGAATAGATCTAGGCCTGCTGAATCTAGCTTTGTTTGTATGCTTGTTATTTCCCTGGAACGCTAATTCCACCTAAAACGCAGCTTCTCAGCGCTTCTGTGGATCCCTAGTGATATCTGCATTGCTTACTGTACTTATTTCCTTGCTTCGCTTGAAAGAAAGTTACTGTTTGTCGTTTTTGCATTTAAGTTACCTGTAATACATTGCACTTGTTACCTGGCACTTGCTCACTAAAGCAATTATAAGTCAGCACTAAAAATTAAAAGCACTACACCCTCGCTCCCCATTGGCCCTTGTTTTCAATTATAAAGGAATTCCCGATATTATTCTAGCATGTCCAAAGGTCAGTTGTCAATCTCCTCTCCGGTCCAGCTGGTGAATATGGGAATCTTGAGGCAATGTTACAACTGCCTCATGTGCACAAACAACCCTCTCCTCCTCCCAACAAATTCCAACACATGTGAGAGATGCAACCATATAGCCAAACTGGAGGCTAAGCTCTCTCAACTCAGTACTGGCATAACCAGTCAGGAGGAGAAGGAAACCACACTCACTACAATTCCAGTCTCACATAGACCTACCACGACAGCAAATCAAACACATAATCACACAAAAACATACTCGGAGGCTCTAAATAAAGATCTGTCTAAGCAGCAGAGACCTCCAAAGCAGACACCCAAGCAACCGCTACCCCAAAACAAAACACGTGCAACACATATCTCACAAAGCCAGTGTGCCGAACAGTCACAGCCCTTAAGGCTAAACAACACACCTGATACACTTGTAATAGGTAACTCTATCGTCAGGCACACTGACGTCCCGCTCACCAGGCTGAACAAGGAGAAGGTCACGGTGAGCAGCCTGTCTGGCGCTAGGATCCGCCACATAACACAAGCACTCAGGTCCCTCCAAGGCAAGTACAAATATGACTCAGTCATTGTCCATGCTGGTGTGAATGACCTGAGACGTACCTCCCTGGACTACATGAAAAGAGACATAGAGGAGCTCTCTGAGCATGTAGCCCAGGCTGGTATGACCCTGACCTTGAGTAGCATCTTACCCTCACCAAGAATGATGCCACAATATGAAGACAAGATGATCAATTTCAACAATTGGCTTAAGTATTGGTGTCATTCAAAGGGGATTCAATGCCTGTCGGCTTGGGATGATATGCACGACAAGCCACGATGCTTTGCTAGGGACGGCTTGCACCTGTCACCCCTGTGCTTTCAGATATTGGCAAAGGCTCTTGCTACCCCCATAGTGCCTTTTTTAGGCAAGGCTCAAAAGACAAACCCACCTCCATAGGTATCACAAGGGATAAGAAACTAAGAGTAATGCTACTCAACGCTAGAAGTCTAAACCTCAAGATGCACGCACTCAAAACTCTCCTTAGCATGGAGAACATCGATATCTGTGCAGTAACAGAAACTTGGTTCAGGACTCCCGAGAGCACCCCAGCACTACCAGGTTATACCTCATACCATGCTTTTCGGCCCCAAAACTTGGACCGAACCACAAAAGGAGGGGGAGTATCGATATTCATCAAAGATACCCACACCTCCAGGTAGGTGGCAAAGCACGAAGCATCAGAGACTATCCATGTGCAACTAACAGTGGGTAAAACTGCCTTCCAGTTTATAGCCTGCTACAGACCACCCTCCCAAACCCAGGAACCCCACTCGGCCTTCCTGAGAACACTGGAAAATATGAAGGTCTCTCCGAACACCATTATATTGGGCGACTTCAACTACCCAAACATAGATTGGGAGCATTACTCTAGCTCCAACACCCTTGCCCAAAGGTTCCTAGAATTCATGAACTCAAATGCTATGGAACAACTTGTTACCACTCCCACAAGAGGGGAAAACATACTGGACCTGATCATCACCAACATGGGGACTCTATGCTCCTGACCAGAAGTGTATCCCTCACTGGTAAGATCAGACCATAAACTGATCTCACTGGATATTCACATCCCGACCCCACTCCCTGCCCAGAAAACCACAGTGAAAAACTTCTCTAAAGCAAATTTCACACTCCTCAAAACCGAGGTGGAATCCTTCAAAGCCCCGGCCTGTGGAAAATACGCCCAGACCGCAGAATCCTTTATAAATGCATTCTATGAACACCTTCAGGAATGCATGGATCATGCAATCCCAAATAAAACCAAGACCCAATCCTCCAAAGGCAGACGACCTGTCTGGTGGACCCCAGCCATAAACAAACTATACAATAGAAGGAGGAAGCTACTACATGATAGAGCAAAATCCCAAAAAGGGAAGGCATCTCTGATCAGTATTAGCAAAAAACTAAGGGCACTCATAAAATCGTCAAAGGCCAGCTTCGAGAGAAAAATTGCACAGGACACTAAGGAAAATCACAAGGCTTTCTTTAGTTATGTTAGGAACCTGGGTGGGAATTCCCAGATATGCTCAGAATTAGTCCAAAATGACAAAAAATACAGTGATCCCACAGACATTGCCAACATCCTAGCTGACAGGTTCAGCGCAAACCCCCCCCCCCCACACACTAAAAGGGCAAATATCTAACCCAAAAGAGTGCTGCCCCCCTGACATCTCAGATGCTCAGGTGGGAGCCGCCCTTTCCAAAGCAAAAAACACAGCATCAATGGGACCAGTGTCCCAGGCTGCGTCCTACATGAACTCCAAGAAGAGCTAAACCCAAACATAAAACTACTGTTCAATCTCAGCCTTACTACAGGATATGTACCCAAAGAGTGGCGTACAGCAACAGTGGTCCCTCTCCACAAAAGTGGTGCCTCAACGGACCCTGGAAACTATCGCCCCATAAGCCTGACTAGCTTGGTCTGCAAAGCTATGGAAAGGATCATCGTGGACCTCATAAATAAAGATATTGGGGACCTACAGACACTGGATCCTACCCAGTTTGGCTTTGTTAAGGGCAGATCCTGCCTCTTAAACCTGGTTGACTTCTTTGAAACGGTCACCAAGGCCATTGTGAAGGGAAGGTGGTCCACACAGCCTATCTGGACCTCGCAAAAGCCTTCGATACAATACCCCACTCGGGCATTATAG
Source organism: Protopterus annectens (assembly GCF_019279795.1). Lineage (NCBI taxonomy): Eukaryota > Metazoa > Chordata > Ceratodontiformes > Protopteridae > Protopterus > Protopterus annectens. Next base: position 1,207,314,835 of record NC_056745.1, on the reverse strand, counting down.
ATAAGCTCACCAGCTTAAATATAAACCCCTATGTCACTAGATGGGTTGCAAACTGGCTCAAGGACAGAACCCACATGGTTAGAATTGCTGGAGTCATGTCAGACACCAAACCAGTTACAAGTGGCGTCCCACAAGGCTCAGTCCTGGGACCTCTCTTGTTTGGTATATATTTCTCGGAGGTACAGGCCAACATGGAAGGACTGTGGCTGACCAAGTTCGCAGATGACTACAAACTGGGCGCCATAATCGACTCTCCAGCCAAGCATCCTCCAAAAGGGCCTCATAGAAACAGACAACTGGCGCCAGAGCCATGGCCTCAAGCTAAACGCCAAAAAGTGTATAGTCATCCCCTTTGACAAAAACAAAGTGCCCACAAATTACCACATAGGTGATAATCCATTAAGTACAGAAGAAGTAATTAGGGACCTGGGGACCCAAGTTGATGGCAATCTCTCATTTGACAACCACGTGGCCAAAGTGGTTAGAAAAACATTTTATATAGCCCACCTAATCATGAAGGGATTCGCATCTAGATTAGGGGAGGTCATCGTGCCTCTTTACTCATCCCTCATCAGGCCCATAATCAAGTACATTGCCCCTTTTGGGATGTACCTTACCAAACACCTACAGCAACTGGAAAGACCCCAAAAGTACCTCACCAAGAGGATCAAAGGGCTCAAACAGATGCCATATGCTGCCCGGTTAAAGAAACTCCAGCTCTACTCAGTGGCATACCGCCTGCTCAGAGGTGACCTGTGCCTGATGTATAAGGCCATGTCCAACCCAGAATTAAGGGACATGCTGCACCTCAAAAAATCCAAATCCCATCGAGCTACACGCTCGAGAGACTTGAACCTCAGCACTGAAATAAATAGGACATGCTGGAGGGACAGATTCATAACCCAGAGGCTCCCTTCACTCTGGAATAAAATCCCAGTCCAGGTTAGGCAGAGTCCCTCATTGACTCTCTTCAAGAGGAATCTTGATGAGTGGATGGGAGATCATAGGTTTACCCCGGGTATCTCTTCTGTGTCACTGTTAGACAGAGGCACAGTATACTAACCTCGAAAAAGGGCATAGCAAAATTAATTTAAAATGGGTGGCGAAAGCCAAACATACTCTGGCTAGGCTTATAAATGCCCTAGGGCAGATATCCTAGTATGAACCTATGAACCTATCCCATGATGCACCTTGAGTTACCTCAGATCTTGTTTCCGCTGCAGTAGATCGGAGGTTTCCTAGCACAGCTCGGTCTAGTATATCATATTTTTCTCAAAATTCCTATTTTGTCTTAGATTTTTTATATATTTATATATATATATATTTATATATATATATATATATATATATATATATATATATATATATATATATATATATATATATATATATTGATAGTTAGAACTTTAGATCTTTAGAACATTAACAGCTAGTTAGATGGTTAACTTAATTCTGATATTTCTCATACTCCTTTTGGCCTCCATTTTTTTATAGGCCTTTAGTATTCCCTTTCCCTTCTTTGGTGTGGCTTTATATAGATATTAGGATAGTTTTAATAAGCTTTATAGACTTTAGAAATTGTGTGCGCGTGTGCGTGTGTGTGTGTGTGTGCATTCCTTTTTAATATTACAAGTTTGCTTGTATACAATTGGATATGGCTGACCAAGGTAAAGACAAACATCCCAAGTCTGAGTTTAAAAAATGTCCGAAGTGTGGACAAAAGAAGTCCATGACTGATAGTCATGTAAATTGTGTCTATTGTCTCGGAGCCTTGCACTTGCAAGAGAGTTGCTGCATCTGCCATTCCTTTTCTAGCAGAGTACTACATAAAAGGAAGAGAAAATTGATTGATAGAGGACTTCTAAAATCTTCTTTTCAGGAAGCTTTGAGCGACCAGGATGAAACTAGGCAGTCTTCCAAGTCCTCTAAGGCTTCTTCATCTGACTCATCAAAATCTAAGAAACCGTCGACGTCGGCTCCACCGCTTTCGGAGCCGAGCGTCCTGTCTTTTCGGAGCCGGTCCCCAGTCCTGGAACCGGTCTCCGAAGTACTGAAATCACCTATCCTCCAGTCAGTATCACCCTCCATACATTCATCTCAGTCCTCAATTAGCCTATCCGATTTGGATGTGGATCGTGTGGTGCAGAACCTGCTACAGGCACCAGCATTTGCTAAATTTTTATTGGCTCCGACCCAAGTGGTTTCAGAACCGAAAACTGTTATTCCATCTACTTCTTTTCCTCCTCCGAGCCATACGGGTCCATCAGAGCCAGAGGAGTTGGACCTCATGATTGTGGAGTCACGCCTGTTTCAGTGCCATAAGTTCCATTTACTCAGACTTCCTCGGCGCCCATCGAGGAGTCTAGGAGCCGACACTCGCCGGTTAGGTTCGGTGAGGATAGTCGGACTGACCTGTAGGTTCCGACTTTACCTCTCTGGGCCTCGGCTCGGATGAGTTTTGCTCCTACCTCTGGGTCAGAGCCCACTGTTCTGGTGCTCTGGGGATCAGTTGTTTCTTCGGATCCAGCGGTTCCTTCTCATCGGAGCAGGGGTGCCTTTGAGGCCATGAGGAGAGTAATGTCCCCCAGGACAGCCACAACCTCAGAACTAACTACCTCCTTCCCAAAAGCGCCTGTGTCCACTTCTGCCTCATAGATCCCTTTGAAGCATAGAGACCCTGAGCCTCAGGAAGCCCCACTGGGTGGCTCCTGCTCTTCCGAGACCTCACCAGAAGTTCCCACTGATGAGGTTCCCAGGAAGAGAATTTGCAAGAAAAAGCATCTAGACCCCCCGGAGGAGTCTTTCACATCTGACAGTGACTTAGATGAATCAGAAGGGCCCCCATGGTTCCCCTCTGAAGATATCTCATTTGCAGATATATTAGAAATCCTGAAGCAGAGGGGTGGCTGGAAGCCCACCAACCCTACTAAAGATGAGTCGGTCCTCCTGAAGGCTTTCGGGTCTCAACCCTCCACCTCTTGGGTGTCTCCACCCTTCGATGAGCTCAAGGAGCTGGTCTCACAAAGGGCGTGGGAGTCTCCAGATACCATGTAGCCTGTCCATAGGAGGCCCAATAAATTTATTTCTGCCCCTCATGATTAGTCTTTTCTCACTAAGGGAGTGCCTGTTGATGCCATGGTGGTGGCGGCAGCCACCAAAAAGGAGATGTCAGAAACTTCTTCCTCTGCTCATCCTCCTAACAGAGACTCTAGGATCATGGATAGATACGGGAAGTGCATGTATAGTTCAGCGACTTTTGCCATGTGTTCACTGAACTGTCTTACACATTTCACAAGACTGCAAAGAGATCTCCTAAAAGAGCTTGGAGATGCTGTTCAGGGTATGGTAGCTGAAGGAGCTTCAGACAGAGTTGCCTCCCAGCTTGCTACCCTTAATTCCATAGTGAACTCGTCCATGCATCTCATCTCATATGCAGCTGATGGAACAAGTAGGGCAGTGGGTAGAGGAATTGCTCTCAGGAGACATTCCTGGATGTGCTTATGTTCCTTTGCTGAGCCCTTTAAGTCATCCTTTGTCAACACCTCTTTTGATGGCTCTTCTCTTTTTGGGCCCAAAGTTAAGGAAACTTTGACCAGGTGTGAGCAGGAAGAAAAGACTCTAGCCCTACCAGCGCTCCAACTCTGGAGGCAGTCGGGGGTTGCTTATCTTTGTATCCGGACGCCTGGCTCAAAGTAAAAAACAACAACTGGGTACAAAGTATAGTTTCCAGAGGATATTCTATTCCCTTTGCCCCCCCCCCCTCCATTGACAACAAATATCCCAGACGTTCCACCCAATTACAGGGATCAAGCAACAGTAGAGGTCCAAATGTTGCTAAGAGTCATCCAACCAGTCCCAGCAGACCAGACAGGATCTGGAACTTACTCCAGATTCTTTTTTAGTTCCAAAAAGACAGGGGACTGGAGACCTATTTTGAACCTCAGCAGACTAAACAGATCTGTCAAGAAGAAGATCCGGATGGTCACGCTTCAGTTGATACTTCCCTTCTTAGGGAAAGACAATTGGATGTGCTTGGTAGATCTCCAGGATGCTTATTACCATATAAAAATGGCCAGACCATCCAGGGATCACCTGCACTTCCAGCTGGGAGCTAGTAGTTACCAGTTTCGAGCCCTGCCCTTTGGTCTCACTACAGCCCCCAGAGTGTTCACCAAATGTATGGCAGTGGTTACGGCTCACCTGAGGCATTTGGGATTCCAGGTGTTTCTATACTTAGACAACTGGCTCCTCACTGCCACCACCAGGCATCAGCTAGTACAAGCCAGGGACACCACTCTTACTCTTTGCAATCAACTGGGCATTACCATAAACTCAAAAATATCTGCCTTATCGCCATCGCAACATATAATTTTTATCGGAGCAGAATTGGACACTACCACCACCACTTTAAAACTTCCATCAGAAAGGATATTACTACTTCATCAGCAAATTCAAAACATCATATCCAGAGACAAGGTTCCAGCATCAGACGTGCTAAAAATAGTGATTCCGTTGGGTGGCATGCACATGCAGATTCTACAATGTTCACGCAATGGTGTTATCAAGAACTCCCAATTTCTCATCTCATTATTGTAACAAACACATGCAAAAAGGATCTTCAGTGGTGGTTGACCTCTCTTCAAATAATGATAGGTCGTCCGTTTATCCTACCCTCACCATTGGCCACAGTGACTATGGACGCTTCACTGATTGGGTGGGGGGGGCATATTCAGGGAAGAACAGCCCAAGGCACACGGACTGAACAAGAGACACATCTCCATATTAATGTCCTGGAGATGAGAGCGGTACCCTTGGCGTTGCAGTACTTTCAAGACATTCTTCCTCTGGGGACAATTGCGATTCAGATGGACAACATGTCAGTGGTCTGGTACTTCAACAAACAAGGAAGAACCATGTCCTATCCCTTTTACCGAGAGGCCCTAAGAGTTTGGCAGTGGGCTACATCCACCCAGTGCTTTCTGATAGCAATGCACATCCCGGGGAAATCCAATGTGATTGCAGACAAACTGAGCAGGGCAATTTTGTTGCCTCACGAGTGGTCCCTCAAAAAAGTGATAGCGGAGAGAATATTCCGCAGATGGGGCCAGCCTTGCTGCTATCTTTTTGCTTCCCACATGAACACAAATTGCAGAAGGTACTTTGCCCTGATTCCCCCTCCGGGAGATTCCCCAAGGGACACACTCGTACACGATTGGCCTCCAGGTCTTCTCTATGCTTTCCCACCAATTCCCCTGATAACCTAAAGTACTACAGAAAGCAAAAGCCCTGGGAAGGACCATCATTCTAATAGCCCCTCATTGGCCTCATCAGATTTGGTTCCCCTTCCTTCGTCTTCATCTGTTGGAAGAGCCTTAGATTCTGGACCCAGTTCCAGACCTTCTGACACATTCGTCGGGGATCTTCATCCCTCCCGTCAGTCCCTAAAATTGACAACTTGGCTGCTCCAATTCCCAACATAGCCAGGCTCCATAACTTCTCAAACGAAATGCAGCATATTTTAATATTGTCTCATAAATCCTCTACTTGGAAGTTGTACCTTAGCAAATGGAGGAGATTTTCTATATGGGCTTCTCAGAATAACATTGATCCCTACCAAGCCTCTATTTCCTCTATATTAGATTTTTTTACTATGCTTTTCAGCAAAGGAGCGGCAGCAGCTACAATTTGGGTACAGCTTGCCACCATCTCTAATTTTCATTTTGGTATTGAAGGATTTAACACAGTGTCACACAAGCTATCCAAAGCCTTTCTCAAAGGGACCTTCCACCTCAGACCACCAGTTAAATCCCCTTATAACACAGGGAACCTAAATTTTTTGCTTTCATGCATTATTCTCCCACCTTTCAAGCCAGTTTTCTCATGTGATTTGAAATTTTTGTCTTGGAAGACTGTCTTTTTAGTAGCCATCACGTCTGCCTGAAGTGTATTGGAACTACAGACCTTGTCCATAAAACCTCCGTATTTGGTTTTTCATGCCCATAGAGTTCCACTGCAAACAAATCCTTCATTCTTACCTAAAGTTTGTACTGAAGCTAACCTTAACCAAGTTATAGATTCACCAGTGTTTTTCCCCAAACACACTAACAACTTAGTGTATATGCTGCACAAGCTTGATGTTCACAGACAGCTCAGATTATTCCTGGATAGAACCAAAGAATTCAGAAGATCAGAACAACTTTTTGTTTCCTTCTCAGATTCTAGGAAAGGTATGCCAGTGGCAAAAACAACACTATCTAAATGGTTATCTGATTGCATCACTTTCACTTACTCAGCTGCCAATTTATCCCTACAACACAAAATTAAGGCTCATTCTACCAGAGCAGTGTCCACATCCTCTGCTTTTTCTGCTAGGGTTCCTATATACAATATTTGTGCAGCAGCCACTTGGTCAAAACCTCATACCTTTATCACTCATTACAAAGTTGATAGGGCCTCCAGGGACAGGGCCTCCTTTGGTTCTACTGTCCTGAAAAACATACTCCCGTGAGCCACCCGAGAAAGATGGGGCTTGGGACACTACCCATCTGTAAGAATGATCGTCGAGATAGAACAACTTCACATAAAGACGTTATGTACTCACCATAACGTTCCATGTGAGTTGTTCATCTCGCCTTCATTCTTGCTTCCCACCCTCCTACCCCCTCCAGGTTTTTCGAGGACCGAGATACTAGTTTTATCATGATTGCTTTGTCTTTCCATGGTTTGTACCTAAAAAAGTGATAGAATGGCATATGGTACTATTAGAGGCAGCAAACAAGATCTGAGGTAACTCAAGGTGCATCATGGGATAGGGACTTGGCCTTGAGCTGTTTGAAGACCTCGAGCTTTGTAGTACACCGACTCGGAGCCGAGGACTGGCTCTGAACCCATCTGTAAGAATGAAGGGGAGATGAACAACTCACGTAGGACATTATGGTGAGTACATAACTTCTTTTTATTTAATTACAGTACAGTAACCGCTATTATATGTTAAAGTAAAACTCAAGTTGCATGGGACTTGGCAATGTACTAGTTAATGCGTTATATGAACGCATGGAAGAACTAACTAAACCTGTCAGTTCTGTTTCACACAGTGTGTTTGTGAAACTGAAGGATTATAAGGCTCCATGCCCGACAGGGTGTGAGAAGTGACTAAAGTCTTAGATCACCAAGGGTTCAACCATCTGGTTCAGAACTGTACCGGACAGGATAGAATTTATCAGGTTGTAATCAAAGGAGAGGGAGTCCCAGATGTCCACAAGAAATAGCCATTTGCAACATTGCAATCATTTAGACACTTCTATGATTATTGGTGACAGGCTCTGGTGGTACCAGTTTATGGAAGGGCAAGGGGGGTTGGGGGTCTGTTAGACCCATACAGATTGAGACCCATCATAATGACCAGAAGCCTTTGTGAAATTGTGGAGAGTTATAAAGGGGCTTGTCCAGAACGCAAGAGTTTACTACTGTTAGACATAGAGAGGTATGTATTTAAAGGTGAGATGTACTGCCTTTTGAATTTTGTGGCATTCTTTGCAGGGTAATGAACACTTAATGTACCTCAGTCTTAGTACTTTATTCTACAGCGTTCCACATAAATGAATAACTGACATATTAAAAGTATTAGGGCATGCCTGGGTTACTCCATAGAGATTGTTGCGCCACTTTATACCTTACAGATTGACCCATTATTGAATATGGCATTTCTTTTTGTTGCTGTCGAGCATGCCCTTTAAAAAAACTATAAAAGGTGCAGCAGTTTTTTCAAAGGAGCTGTGGAAATTGTCATTGTGTATTTGCAAGTGTATACTTAACACACACACTATCATAGTGAGATTATGGCATTCACGATTCTCAAAAAACATTAATCCATAAACATTACAGCTGATGTTATGGATCCCTTCCCCTCCTTCACATGTGCACCATAACACCTTGAATCACCCTTACACATACACAGGCACACAAAACTATAGAGTTGCTTGTTTGCAAATGGCTATATCTTGTAAACATCTATGACTTCCTCTTCTTTGGTTACAACCTGATGAATGTAATAATTTCCGGTACAGTTCTGAACCAGCTGGTTGAACCCTTGGTGATCTAAGACCTTAGTCACCTCTCACACCCTGTCAGGCATGGAACCTCAGAATCCTTCAGTGGGCTCTTTGCAGATTTAGATCCCTCATAAGTAAACAAAAGCATTAAATATAAAAGACCTCTGACAAATTATCAGTATGTGTGTGCTGCCTACATACCTCCCCCTTGTATACTAATCTTGGTCCCCTTCTGTCAGGTTTTACTTTTTCCCATCCAGCTCCCTCATTCTGTCTTCATATTAGTCATCCTCCTAACATGACATTTAGGGAGTGGTACTTTGTATTGATCATCTGCTATGACTGCTAGGTTACAAACCTTTGGTTTTGAACTTCACTGACTTTGTGTGGTAATGTTCCTCTTTCTCTGTCTGCCCTTGCGCTTGATTTTCTCTTCAGGACCTATCTCTGCTAACTCTGCCCCTCACTTCTGTTTCATTACTAAACAACTGATACAGTGGCACTTCCATGTGTGCCACATACTACCTTCTTCTCTGTGGATAACAGCCTTGGTGACCTGTCATATTTTACTTCTTCCTTCTACCTCATTCCTTTGTGTTTTCATAACTCTCGTCTTCCTAACTTAATATATCTTAAGGATGGTACTTTGCATTGACCTAACAGCATTCTTTTCCTTCATCTAGGGTGCGTACACTAGGTTTTGAAGCTTGCTGTCTTCATGGAGTGATGGTCATCCTCCTTTCTTTGCCCTTGCACTCGATGTCATCTTTAAGACATAACTCTGCTAGTGTTAACCCAGTGTCCCTCACTTCTGCCTCAGTCCTAAACAACTTGTGCCATAGCATTGTCATGTCTTGCTAATCTTTTCCAAATATTGTTTTTGTAATACACCACCTGCTTTGCTGCTTGCAGTTTTTCCATATCTCTTCCCAGGCTCCATATAATACATAGTAGTACTATCCAGTCATATTGCAGTCCTTGTTTTTTTGTTATTCTGCCTTACCCTCTGCACATTTTTCCATCTGCCTACTGTACCCCCACTTTTGTGATAACCTTTCCCTTTTCAGTCATTTTATATAACCTTTATTAATCCCAGTAGCAGCACCATGCAGCCATCTCCATTACGTTTTAGTATAAAGATGTGATTGTGGAGATGTACTTTTCCATTCCAAGTCTGAAAACTAATAAAAACCAAACCACCAATCTGGCCGAACAGTGAAGGAAACCACCAGCAAATAGTGAAAAACACAGTTTAATATCGCTTTCGTCTCAAAAGACTTCTTCAGAATGAAATAAAATACACACAGCAGCATCACCTTATATATCAAATCTAAGTAAGACCAATTACCTAATAAAACAATCAATTACTTAAGGTGCACTAGTAAAAGGAATACAATAATTTAAAGGCACACATCTAGTAACATAACATGGACAATTCATTTTAAAATCTTCAGTCTTCAGTTTTTCAGAAAACATTTAATATTTACTGAGGCATTAATACCAGTTTTTTTTGTTAGCCCATAACCTGAGCTGCCACATAGTTTCTCTTTGTTCAAGTTGGTCCATATAGGGCCTCCACCTTTATATTTCTAACTACTTGTTCCAGAACAGCAAACAGAAACTTTTTAAAACCACTACATGTAGTGAAATGCTTAAATAGATCATTGTTGATGTTCTTAGTTCTAATACAATGATGATGCTCTTTAATTCTCTTACTAAGTGATTGTGTAGACATGCCTACATAAAATTCATTACAGACAGAACAAACAGCAAGATAGACTATGCGACTAGTATTGGAATTGTATACATCATCAATAGAAAGTGCCCTGTTCAAACATGGTAAATCAATATAGGGCCCTCCTAAAATAAAATGACATAGCTTCATAGGTAGGTACTAGGCTATCTGCCCGAAGGCATTTATAAGCCTAGTCAGAATGTGTTGGCTTTCGCAGCCCCCTTAGATTAGTTCCCTGTGCCTCTGTCCAGAAGAGCCATTGAAGTGATCTCTGGGGTAAACTTCCTGTTTCCCATCCACTCGTCAAGGTTTCTCTTGAAGAGGGTTAGCGAGAAGCTCTGCCTAATGTAGATTGGAACCTTGTTCCAGAGCATGAGAAGTCTCTGGGACAGGAATCTATCCCTCCAGCACGTCCTATTTATTGTTGTGGTGAGGTTTATATCCCTGGAGCGTGTGGCTCGAGGGGATATGGTTTTCTTTAGGTGTAGCATGTCCATCAATTCTGGGTTGGACATGGCCTTGTATGTTAGGCAGAGATCACCTCCGAGTAGACGGTATGCAACCAAGTACAGCTGGAGTTTCTTTAGTCGAGCTGCAGCTGGGGTTTCTTCAGTGGAGCTGCAGCTGGGGTTTCTTCAGTCGAGCTGCAACATGAAGAACAAAAACCACATTTGTACATCCCCTTACAGCGTCTGCTGTTATCAGGGGTACTTTTATATGTGGAGTCAAATTGTAAACACTTTTTTAGACAGTCTGTTTTTTTATATACAGAATTGGGTCTCTATCACCTACAACTTGTATTAATTCACTATTCCCACATAAGATGTTCCAGTTTTTAGTAATAATGGACCTGATGTTAAATGCATCAACAGACATATCCAGAATACAAGGGGAACCAAAAGTATTTGTGTTACTGTTATTAGAACTTAGGTTATTAACCCCTGTGGATCCACGTGGCTTATTTATATTATTAGTAAAACCATTTTTCAAAATAGGTGGAAAATCAATAGCTCGTGTTCTAATTTCATTAGCTAATTTACCAAGTAAATTTGAGGGATATCCTCTATGCAAAAACATATTCTGTATAAAGCTGATTTCTGATTCAAAATCAGCTTCTTCTTCTTCGCCTCCTTCCCCAACCACTATTTTATTATAGGAGGAGATTGGAACTCCATTCAGAACCCCACTACAGATAGGTCGAATGGCAATACAAATTATAATAAACTAGCCGTGTCAGTTTTAGCTGAGCTCAAGGAAGATTTCAATTTGCTTGACCCATTTATATCACACAGAAAACCCACTAATAGAGTTAACTTCACCTTTTTCTCCAGTTGTCATAAGAGTTGGTCCAGAATTGATTTCTTTCTTCTTTCTTCGGTCCTGGCTAACTACCAAATAGAACTACATATTGATAACAGAAATTTATCTGACCACTCGAAGTTATCCCTCTCCCTAGATTACAATCAGAGGTGTAACAGTAGAAATGGTCCATTGTGGTGGAGACTTAATCCTAATCTACTTCAAAAAGAAGGACTTGCTTCGATTATAGAAGATAACTTAAACCAATTTATACAAGCATCAAAAGACCAGGATATTCCTATAGATATATTATGGGCCTTCACAAAGGTGGTAATTAGGGGCATTCTGATAAATAAAGCCTCTTACTTCAAGAAATTATATCTTAAAAGGGAGTCTGAAATGAGCAAGAAAATATCAGAATGGGAGAATAAACTGCAGATCAAATATGATAGCGAGATAGAATCGCAGTTAGTTAAGATGCAGAAAGATTATTTATCTCTACAGGCAGATAATTTATCAGCTCATGAAACCAAAATGCTGGCCAAATATTCCGATTGGGCTCAATGCCCGTCTAGGTTCTTGGCTAGGCTAATTAATCAGAATAAGCCATCACACATTTTCTCTCAAATTTCTTATCAAGACAAACTCTACCATGATACACAGGATATTATAAAAATCTTTCAAAAAATTTACACTGAACTCTATAGCTCACCTAATGATCCTATCGATTTTTTCGTGCTATATGATACCCTTAAAGAATTATCTTTCCCAAAACTAAATACGGATCAGTTTCACTTGTTAGATAAAGAAATTACTTCTCAGGAAGTCCTGGATGTGATCAATAACCTCAAATTGAATAAGGCCCCGGGTCCTGATGGATTCACAGCAGAATTCTACAAATTATATCCCAACAAGTTCTCACAGGCTTTATATTTGATTTATAATCATATTCTCCACCAGGGTATAAGCGATCCCCATTTCAATGCATCTAAGACTATTCGTATCCCTAAAGGTAAAGCAGATTCTACCAAACCGGAAAATTTTAGACCCATATCCATTATTAATGTAGACTTAAAGATCTTGGCCCAAATTTTTGCCAATAGACTTAAAGTACTGCTACCTAGTATAGTCTCTAAAGAACAATCGGGCTTCATTAGAAATAGACAGACCTCGGATCATACTCTAGCTTTAGAAGCTATGATAACTTTCTCGTCTTTAGCTAGGTACCCCCTGTATACTCTAGCAATAGATGCTTCTAAGGCCTTCGATAGAATGAGTATGAAATTTTTACTCTCTATTATACCTCTATTTAACATTCCTACATCGTTCACAAAAATTATTGAGACCATTTACCACAAAGCCTATACAACACTACATATTAATAATGGTATATCTGAGAGGATTAACATAATTAATGGTATGAGACAAGATTGCCCTCTCTCTCCTTTATTATTTAATCTATATATAGAGCCTCTCTTCCTTCTTATTAAACAAAAAACTCATCAGATCATCCCCAAGCTATTTAGAACTAGTATCCCCCTCTCGGCATTTGCGGATGATCTAAATATTTACCTCTCTTTACCAAATTTGGACTTAGAGAAAATCATGAAATCCATTAATATCTTCTCTAAATTTGTCAACTACAAAGTTAACAAAAACAAATCTCAAATTTTTCCGGTTAATATCACATCACCATATCCCCTAAATTTTTCCTCTGATGTTATTCCAGTTAATTCAAATCTTCGTTACCTGGGGGTAACTTTCTCAACTGATCAATCTATTTCGTATCAGGAGAACATTTCTTCTCTTTGGAAGGAGGTGCAATGGGATTTAAAGAGATGGTCTCAACTTAAGCTTCCCTTTCTGGCACGTGCAACTATTATAAAAATGAATATCCTTCCCAGATTCTTGTATATTTTCAACTCGACTAATTTGATTATCCCTCTATACTTTTTCAATAAATTACACTCAACCTTCTCTAAGTTTATTTGGTCTCCTAAATCGGTGAGAATTTCGTACTCTAAAACTTACTTACCCGAAGGATTTGGGTGGTATTTCTCTTCCTGACTTCAAACTTTACTATGATATTATTCAAAGTAGTAGAATTATTAAGATAGCAAATTATATTAATACCTCAGATGCCTGGCACCCTAACTGTTTACTTCAATTATATTAGATCCCTTAAATTCAATCCATCCGCCTTACCTTTCTTGAGCAAAGTTAGTCTAGACAAATATAAAATCTTCTGTGGCCTCAAATATAACGTTGTCAGATTTCATAAACTATTGTCTTCGCTAAAACTTTTGCAGGTGTTCATTTCCCTCCAACCAATACATCTAAATCCCAATTTAACTCTAAATGGTAACTTGATAAATCTGGACAATTTCCCCCTTATTAAGGATAAGTGCATGGCAGACTTTTTCTTAGTCAAATATCTGAAATTATCCGAGATCAGGCAAACCTTTAATTTATCCAATAAATATACTTTAATAACTAGACAAATCTTTGAACTATTGAATCCATACTTTGATCATCCTGACCTATCTAGAGAAAATATCGAAATTGCCAAGATTATTTGGAAACTTCTTCTGCTAAAAAAGAAAATGATTTCCAAAGTATATAAATTATTAATCTCTATTAGATCTAACAATATGCCAGTATTTTCTAAATTCTGGTCAGATAAGGACCCGAGTATAACTCCCGCACTAATGAAAGAGGCTTTCAAATCAAGTATTAAATTTATCCCTTTTAAAAAATTATTTTATATGCAACTCATGATCACCAGTAATGCGTATTTAACACCTGCAATCATTAATAAAATTCATCCCAACTCGTCTTCTCTGTGTCCATTTTGTAAGGATCAAGTAGCCGATATATATCACATTTTCTGGAGTTGCAAATGTGTGTACAGACTATGGTGTGCCCTTAAAGTTATTCTGGAGAAAATGGGATACGAAAAATCAACACTTTCTTGGCAATTTGCTTTATTACATATCCCTCCTGATAATATTTCTAAAGCTCAGCTCAAGGTGGTGATTTCAATTGTCATATTTATCAAATATTATATTTCATTGCATTGGAAGTGCCAAGCCGCACTAACATGGGAAGGTCTAAAGGAATTGGTAATTAGGCATATTAGGGCACAAAAGTATCTCTTTTATAAAGGTAATCACAAGTTCTGTTCTGAAAATTTTTGGAATGTATTCTTTGATTGTCTTTTAACCTGAAACACTTTTCATTTTTGTATTATATCTCCTTAATTTATTATCTGTTGTATATATTGTGAATGATATGGGCAATGTATAGTTGTATATAGTTTTTGTTGATGTTTGTACAGTGTTCTTCTGTGGTTTGTATTGTTTGTCTATAAGATAATAAAATAAAAAGATTTTCAAAAAAAAAAAAAAAATCAGCTTCTTCGGAAATCATTCGTGAAGCACGAATAAACTGACCCTTCAGTATATTGTTTTTTTTATGAAACCTGGATGGTTACTCAAATAATGCAAACAACTATTAACAAAAGTTTCCTTCCTATGTATTCCACTTGTAAAGCAATTATTAGATGTATCGCAAGTCAGGGTAACATCCAAAAAATGTACTGATAACCCAGCATTCCCCAATACAAATTTAAAAAATTTACTGGCGTTATTAATACTTTCACAAAAAGAATGAACCTGGTCTATGCCACCTTCCAAAATAAAAAAACAAATCGTCCACATATCTGCCATAAAAAAAACTACATGATGTTGCTCCATAATAGGTCTGAGAACACTGTGTTCCCACCACCCAAGAACTAGATTGGCGTAAGCCGGGGCCACAATGGACCCCATAGCTACCCCCCCTAGTTGTTTGTAAATTTTCTTATTAAACAAAAAATAGTTATTGTTAAGCACTAGTTCTAGTAAGGTGCATAGAACAAATATGCTATCAGAAGGAAGATGGACTACATTTCCCAAAAATTGTATAACAAAATCAACCCCTTGTTCATGGAGGATACCCGTAAACAATGATTGAATATCATCTGTAAACAAAATATTCTTTTTAGAATCAAAAGAATATGCAGAGTTAAAAGTCCTAATGAAATACAAAAAAATGCCACGAGTCCTTAATAAATGAACTTAATTTTTGATCTAATGGATTTAGCATATAGTGAACTACTAAAGAAATACCTTCTGTGACTGAATTTGATGAAGATACTATGGGTCTAAATGGGGGGGGGTTTACAAGATTTTTATGAATTTTGGGGATACCAAACATGGTTCCCAAAAGTGGATGTTCAACCAACATAAAGTCATGCATATCATTAGTAATATACCCACTGACCCACAGATCATATAATTTAGAACATATACAGTGATATGCCTTGAAAACCAGCTGTTGACTAACTAGTGAATATTCAGTGTCAATACTTAGCATATTTTCCATAGAATTAATATATTTGTCTTGTTCAAGAATTACCAGCCCCCCTCCCTTGTTGGCTTTCGTAAACCGAAGATGGCTTAAAGAGCTCAGTTCTTGTAGAGCTGTTCTTTGAGTTCTAGTAAGATTATAGTACTTTTAATCTACCTTAGTATGAACAAGTCTGATGTCTTCAATACAACAATTTTCAAAAACACATAAGGTGTTACTCAAGGGGAGAGCAATGGTATTTGATTTGGCAAACCGACATTTATTAAACTCCATACTGGAAAAAACATAACTTAAATTTAGTTTACAACAAAACATTTTTAAATCCAACAGCGTGTGTCCTAAATTCATCCTTTTACTAGGCACAAAATTAAAACCAAGCCTTAAAGCAAATAACTGATCAGAGGTAAATGAATAACAAGACAGATTATAAATTTCCTCATTAAAAAAATTCAGTGTTAGAATGTTCAGTAAAAACTGTTACTTTTTCTTGTTCCTTGTGGATGTCTTTCTTGTTGACCTGTCGCTTGTCTCGTTCTGACATAAAACAGGTAGTTTCTTTAAAGCGACTCGTCCTGCATTAACTAGAATCTGACCAGAACCATTAATTTCATCCTGTTCATCACCAGAAGTATCAGATATGTCATTCATATCTGCTACATTCTCGGCAGGAACAACACCAGCCGAATCACTTGTGGAATAGTCAGAATTCAAAGTCAAACTGGAAGTGACATCATCACCTGTCTTAATGGCTTCACTATAGGAAGTAGGTAGACATCCGGAAGCTCCTTGGTTTCTATAGCAACCTCTAAGTAGGTTCTGTGTCTTAAAGGGGCCACTAGCCTTTTTGACATCAGAGAAATGGGAAAAAGCAGTATTGTTGGAATATGCATTTATGTCTCATTGTAACTTCTTTAACTTTCTCTGTATCAAACCCTGCTCAAACTCTTCCGTAGAAAAAAGCAAGGTAGAATAATCTTTGTGTAAACAGGGTATATTTCTTATAAGCTTCTGCAAAGAAGCTTCTGTCTTAATAATATCATTGCATACCTCCTCAATTTGTTTCTTGTTACGATCAACAAGCAATTTTAAGAAATCAACCCGTTTTAGAAATAAATGACACCAATTTAGAAAATAAGGACTTAGTGGGAAGTACACCATTAGAGCATTTAAAAAAACACAAGCCCTTAGACATTACTCCCACTTGTATGCATTTATCAAAGTACTTAGCCTCAACAACCAAAACTCTATACTTTTTTAGTAATTTTTCTGGCAAAGATAAAAGTCTTTTAGTCGCTCTTTCCACTTCTACATCTCTGCCATTAAACATAGTAGAAGTTAAGGCTAAATTGTAAGCGTCAAAAGGGTCTGAGTCACAATTTAAGACTGCAGTGATATCACTAAACACAATGATGTTCTCAAAAAATGAAATACTGAAGCAGTCTTATCAATTAGTCTCCACACTTTCATCTTCCGAACTAAGTGAAGATAGTTTACTTAAACCAGTCATTCTATAATTACTTGCCATCAAAGTTTCAAGGGTCTTTTGCATGTCTTTCATAGTGCACACCAACATAGAAAGCAAGTTGGTATCTTAAAAATCAGACGTACCAGTTGTAGGATGAACAGACATCTCCAGAAGTGGGTTTTCGTTCAGGCTAGCCATCCACAGGAAAGACATGTCAACTAGCAAAATCAACAATCCCAAGGATGACGCAGCAGCAAAAACTAATAAAAACCAAACCACCAATCTGGCCAAACAATGAAGGAAGCTACCAGCAAATAGCGAAAAACACAGTTTAATATCGCTTTCGTTTCAAAAGACTTCTTCAGAATGAAATAAAATACACACAGCAACATCACCTTATATATCAAATCTAAGTAAGACCAATTACCTAATAAACAATCAATTACTTAAGGTGCACTAGTAAAAGGAATACATTCATTTAAAGGCACACATCTAGTAACTTAACATGGACAGTTCATTTTAAAATCTTCAGTCTTCTATTCTTCAGAAAACATTAATATTCACTGAGTCATTAATGTCAGGTTTTTTGTCAGCCCCTAACCTGAGCTGCCACATAGTTTCTCTTTGTTTGAGTTGGTCCTTATAGGACCCCCCCGCCCTTATATTTCTAACTATTTGTTCCAGAACGGCAAACAGAAACTTTTTAAAACCACTACATGTAGTGGAATGCTTAAATAGAGCATTGTTGATGATGTTAGTTCTAAAACAATAATAATGCTCTTTAATTTTCTAAGTGGTCATGTAGACATACCTACATAAAAATCATTACAGACAGAACAAACAGCAAGATAGACTATGCCACTAGTATTGGAATTGTATACACCATTAATAGGAAGTGTCCTGTTCAAACATGGTAAATCAATATAGGGCCCCTTTAAAAACGACATGAAGAACAAAAACCACATTTGTACATCTCCTTACAGTGTCTGCTGTTATCAGGGGTACTTTTATATGTGGAGTCAAATTGTAAACACTTTTTTAGACGGTCTGTTTTTTTATATACAAAATTGGGTCTATCACCTACAACTTGTATTAATTCACTATTCCCACATAAGATGTTCTGGTTTCTAGTAATAATGGACCTTATGTTAAATGCATCAATGGACATATCCAGAATACAAGAGGTACCAAAAGTATTTGTGTTACTGTTATTAGAACTTGGGTTATTAACCCCTGTGGCTCCACGTGGCTTATTTATATTATTAGTAAAACCATTTTTCAAAATAGGTGGAAAATCAGTAGCCCTTCTTGTTCTAATTTCATTAGCTAATTTACCAAGTAAATCTGGGGGTATCCTCTATGCAAAAACATATTCTGTATAAAGCTGATTTCTGATTCAAAATCAGCTTCTTCGGAAGTCATTCGTGAAGGACGAATAAACTGACCCTTCGGTACATTCTGAATACTCCTTTCTCTTCTGGACAGAGATAAGCCTATGTCTTACACAGAGCTGGTCTTTCTGTTAGCACTCAGTAATCTTCTGCCAGTCCCAGTTCCTTATTCTTGTCCACTGATCTGAGTAATCATTATACTCTCTAGCCCTGTCCTTCCTCAGTATGTTGGCTGCCTGGCACAGGCAAACCTTCTAAGAATACGGCTCCCAACCCTGTACCTTGGCATCTGTCTTAGCACTTGTCCGTGTTATGCTTGCTGCCACTGTAACCGTTTCCTCTGACAGATCTTTGGTGCCTGTGTTCATCACGTGTGTCCTCTTCCTGTCCCTTTGATAATAACCTTGGTCACTCCTACTAATGTTTTACTAAGCCCCACAAACATTTTCTCTGTGATGTGCTCACTCTCATGCCTTGATGTAGCATTATTTTTCTTTTTTTCTATTTCCTTTTCCTACTCGCACAATTCTCTTAGTGATTGAGTATTCATTTTATGAAGTCCTCCTGTCTTCCGACACTATTTTTCTGTCCCGTTTCATTTCTGTCTTACCACAACCCCCTCAACCGTAACATTTCCTCCATCATTTGCACCCCCATCCTTCTCCTCTGCTGCTGGCAGTACCCTCCTTCCCACAACTGATTTTCTTTCCAGTCCGTCATTTTTTTTCTGCAAACTATGTTAGCAGAAGGGATGCAAGGAAACTCGCTTTACAATCTTCTTGAGGATCTGTGCACATTTTGATTTCCCTCCCTGCACAACTGCTACAAGGCCCTTTTCTTTAATTTTTTTACTTTGAAATCCATTAGATCTGATGTTGTCTTTTTTGTCCATTCCTCGATCAGTGGGGTCTTGGGCTCCGACTTCAGCCATTTCTAAAGACTTGACTCCATAGCTCAAGCTCCCCCTGTACCATAATCCTTCTGTTTAGCTAGAATTATCTCCATTCTCATTTGGTGCGTCTTTGAATGGATGTGGTCTACTAAAAAAGATAATGTTATGTAGTCCAATCTCGCCTACATTCTTACCCATGGGTTCGGAGCCAAATGTCGACTCCGACTCGGCCATACTTTTTAGCTCTAAGTCTTTCTGTTGGCTGGGCTAATATGGTATCCCATGCTGCACTGCTCTCTATCCCCAGATCTTGTTTGCTGCTCCTGTAGCAAAGACGTGGTCAACTCTGAGATCGCACCACAATGAAGAAAACAGCAAAGTCCATTGGACGGAGCAGCAAATTTTTTCCCTGGGAAAACATTCGCTGATCCGTTCCTTCGATATTCTGTGGTTTCGTGCATTTGGGTTCGACAAATGAGCGTTCACTATTTTTGGCGTTCGATCATGTTGTAGGAGCCCGGACAAAAGAGTTATCCGTATAGTCCCCCAAGACCAGCAAGGATTCAGAACTTACTCAAGGTTCTTTTTAGTACCAAAGAAAAATGGGGACCTGAGGCCTATCTCAGATCTCAGCAGTTTAAACCGGTATTGTCAAATGCTAGAAGGTCTGAATGGTCACAATTCAGTCCATTCTGTTGCAGTTGCTCAAGGACGATTGGATGTGCTCGATAGATCTCCAGGACATGTACTATAATTTCAAAATAAACAAGCAATCTAGGAGATTTGTTCAGTTCCAGCCGGGAGCCAGCCATTACCAATTCAGAGCCCTGCCCTTCGGCCTCACCACAACTCCCAGGGAATTTACCAAATGCATAGCAGTGGTCACAGCTCACTTGAGACTGCTGGGATTCCTGGTGTTTCAATACCTCGATGACTGGCTTCTCTCTGCTCCCACCAAGCCTCTACTGATTCAAGCCAGGGACTACTTCTCCAGCTACGTTTTTAACTGGGCTTCACAGTGAACAGTGCCAAGTCTCAGCTGTCCCCCACTCAAGTCATGGAGTTTACTGGTGCTCATATGGATATGGTGACACAAATCACATGTTTACTGCACACAAGAATAAACACTTTACAGAGTCAAGAATTCCACATTCTTTCTGTTTCCCATTGTCAAGGTTGATATTACAAGTCCTGTGATCTGTGGCAGCTTCCATAACTGTTCCCCCTAGCAAGGTATTATATGATGGTACTGCATTGGACACTTGCAGTGCACTGATAAGCAAGAAAACAGCACCTACTACACTGATATTAATTACAAGGATTTGCAGGGAGCACATTACTTGGTGGATCACTGCCAAAGTTGTTTCTCAAGACCGCCCTTTTATTTTTCCACCACCACAGCCATAGTGACTATGGATGCCTTCCAACTAGTGTGGGAGGCATTACTTGGGAAGGACAGTCCAAGGCACTTGGCCCAGTTTCGAATTCAGTCTTCACATCAGTGTCCTGGAAATGAGAGCAGTCCTATTAGCATTGCAGATGTTTCAAGATGCTCTCCCTCAAGGTAAGATTGCCATCCAGACAGACAATATGACAGTAGTCTGGTACAGCTACAAGCATGGGGGGAACCAGATCCTAACCCCTATGTCGAGTGGCTATGAGGATTTGACACTGCTTTAAAGTTTTCCATATAATTCATTCCTGTATCTGCACCTGTGTGCAGCCTCACTTGCCAAGCATATTCTTTCCAGTTTAAATCCACTTCTGCATCCCATCTCTTGTCTGCATTTAAAACTTGGTCAATAACAGTAAAACTAAAACCCACTTTAACTCTGTTATGACAGTTAACAGCATGTCTTGCTAGGGCATTAGTTACATCCAGTTTTTCAACTGCCCTCAGGTGCTCATAGGTTCTGAGTCGCAATTGTTGAAATTCTATGAATATTTAAATTCTGTTACAAGCTATTTAAATTGTTCTTTTAATCGAAGTAGAATTAGTGTGAATTACCTGGATCTTTGTACAAAAAAGGGGGGGAAATCTTGGTTAAAATTAAAAAAAAAAAAAAAGATGTCCAGAGTAACAGCTACTTGGAATATAGCAGTTTACACAGTGTGAACTTGAAAAATAATATTGTGTTTGGTCAGCTTGATAGAATAAATAGACTCACTGATGAAGATGAGTATTTTTTGGAAGAATGTGAGATGTTAAGAAAAAAAAAATTAATCAAGCAATAGATAAAATTAAAGCCATGAGGAAGAAAGGGACAATAAAGGATGTTGAAAGAAATAGTGAAGGAGTAGATTATAATCTGAGTTGTACATTGGAAAATTCAGTAGATATGTACAGTATTAAGCAGATCATAACAAATAATTGGAAATTTTTGAAGAATTTCCAAGAGTTAGGTGCTTTTTTATATGAGAGTCCTACTTTTGTCACAAAAAGAGGGACAAGTCTTAAGGATTTTTTTAGAAACCAAAAACTTGAATACTCCTATTACTTATAATAGGATGTCAAGATGTGAAAACTGCAATTATTGTAAGTTTTTGGTACTGGAGAATAAAATATTAGTAAAGGCTTGGGACTGTACTATTAATATCAAGGGGAATTACAATTGTGTATCAAGTATTATGTAATTCTTGCGATGGATTTTACATAGTAAGAACTATATCTAGCTTCCATCGCAGAATTTATGAGCACCTGAGGGCAGTTGAAAAACTGGATGCAACTAATGCCCTAGCAAGACATGTTGTTAACTGTCATAACAGAGTTAAAGTGGGTTTTAGTTTTACTGTTGTTGACCAAGTTTTAAATGCAGACAAGAGATGGGATGCAGAAGTGGATTTAAACTGGAAAGAATATGCTTGGCAAGTGAGGCTAAACACAGGTGCAGATCCAGGTATGAATGATATGGAAAACTTTAAAGCAGTGTTATGTAAGAAAGGGTTAAAACACTGGTATTGTTTTGGGTCATGTGACTTGTGCAAACTATAAATGTGAATTTTGTATGTGTGACAACCACAACCAGGTCTAAAGAAGTTCTTTGTTAATGAAAGTGCTTACCAGTTGTTTTTTGTTTTAATAAATGTTGAGTGTTTTATTGTCATTCAAACTGCGTATTGGATTTATTACATTTAAAAGTACGTTATATATTACTTTTCCTTCATTTATAAACATCTTTTTGCACATGTATAGACCCCCACTCTTTTTTCCACAACCACTTCATTTTTCTTATTATATTTGGTAATATCCACTTTCCATTAATAATTAGTTAATTCAGTTTCTCATTCCAATTTTTCCATAAAAAACATATTCAGTCATATCTAAATTGATCTGATTATAAACTTGAAATTCTTTAACTATTTTGTTTTCTATTAAGTTTTCCAGTATTTTTTAACTCTTTTACATGACAAAAACATGTTTTGTTGTTTCTAGCTCTCCGCAAAAAGACAAATTCTCTCATTTCTTTTTTTATAGGGCATATATCCCTTAACTAGCAATTTATTAATTTGCAGCCTCCATAGGAAATCTTGATATTAAATATTTTTCTTAACACATTTTGTTTCTTTGCTTTATAGCTTTTATTTTTCTTTTGTTAAATGTTCCCGTGGATTTATACAATATTTTTGCAACATTATATTTTTGTATCATATTTTCCTGTTTTCATCTGTTCCTTCTATCTTTAATTTTCATAATTATATTTTTTCTCGCTACATTCTTGTATCTTCATTTCTCCATTCTTTCTCCCTTCTGTTTGTTTTAATTGTATCCCATTCTTTTCTGTATTTCTCCTTAAATATACTTGTTACCAACTTATTTATTTTCCCATTTATCCATACCAAGACCATATACAAATTCATAGAAGCTCCATATACTATTGGATTTATCAAAACTTAACCCCCTTTCACCTTTTCCATACACAACACTTCTGTTTTCACTGGATTTAATCTAGACCCCCAGACAAATTGAAATGTAATGTCAATAGATGATTTCTGCAGATCTCTTGGTAGCATATGTATACACTAGCTATATTTGACAATTTTCCCATCCATATTGTGTTTATCTAAGGTGTTTTTTTTTTGCTTAAAGTACAGTATGTACTTATTCCACATGATGCTTAATCCTTTTAGAGCCCTCAAAATTTTATCCAGTTGTTCCTTCAATATATCTTCTCCAAAATCAATTTCTAATACTGATATGTTTTTTTCTTTTCAAATTGTATTCCTTCCAACTCATTTTCTCCAAAAACCAGTACATTTTTCTTTGAGAGAGGTCGTATTAAAAATTAATCTGTCATTCACATTCATAACTTTCTTTTTCATTTCTCCTCCATTTTTAGCTGTTAAAATTACATCATCAGCATAGGGCAGTATAATAGGATAAGTCATCCCTAGTTCTTGTGCGTATTTAGTCTTTTTCATTCCTTCATTTATTCCTTTTATTACATTGTTCATTACCATCGCAAACAAAATATTACTCATTGGACATCCTTGTTTTATACTTCTGTTCATCTCTTTTTCTTCACTTAACCACCCATTTACTAAAACTTTGATTTTAGTGGGTTTTTTGTAAACTGATTCACAAACTTTCATTATCTTTATACTAAAATTATATTATCCCATTTTTTCATAAAATATGTTCTATAAAATCAAATGCTTTAATAATATCAGCTATTAGTTTCACTTCATTTTTTTCTTTTCCTAATGTCATCTACTATTTCTCTAATTACTATGAATAATTCTTTGCTACTTTTCCTTTAACTCCATACATTTCTTTTTCCATTATACAGTTTGGCTTATTTTCTAATCATCTTTGTAATATTTATAATCGCTATTGTTTAGCATTACTGGTTTCCAATTTTTTATTTAATTCTTTTCCCCTTTCTTCCACATAAACCTCATAACACCTCTACATATTTCTTCATAATTAATACCTTCATTTAACCATTCATTAAATATTTTATTAACATTTCTTTTTGCCATTGTATTAACTCCTTAAATACTAAATATTCTCTACCATCTGGTCCAGCTGCTGAATTTACATTTACTTTCTTAATCACTTTTTTAAATTCTGTTATTGTAATTTTTTCTATTTTTTTTTTTTTTTATTTCTTCTGTAGACTGTTTTATTTTTTAATGTTCTCTCTTTTTTCTTTTTACCATTTCTTTCACATACCTTACTACTATATTCATTATATTTCTCTATTTTCTTTCAAATTTTCCTACTTCATTTTTCATTTCTCTCGCATCAGTCTTCATTTTTCCCTCCAATTAAATATGGTGACACTTGTTCCCCCCCCCCCGTAAAAATATAACAAAAATAATCTGTCTCAGTTTTTAATTTCCTCTCTATGTGTTTTATTCAAGTTCCATATCTCTACATCTCCACATTTTTATGTCTCTCATTACCGTCTTATCTGTTCTGTTTTTTTGTCTTGTATCACAATTAAAATCTCCCATTATTATGTTCATATTTGCTATAACATAATCTAATATTTTTTGCAATAATTTTTCCCACCTAACATCCACTACTGTTAATTTTTCTAGTTTAACTAAAGTATATTCTAATATTTGTATTGGCTTCCTATATAATATAGCAATTCCTGAACATTTTTCATTGCCCAAATTCCTTATAATACCCCCATCCATAATGTTTCTATTTGTTCTCTTTTTTTTTTCTTTTACTTAATAATCTATTATCTTCCATTACTATCAAATCCATTTCACACATCTTACACCACTCTAGCACTCCTATTCGTCTTCTTCTTATATTCTTTATACTGTTAACATTAATAGATAACATACTAAGATTATTTGTTTTCCTTCTCCGTAGTTTATAGTAAATTATTTATCTATCCATTCCCTTTCTTTTTAACTCTCATTCCTACATCCTAGAATTTCCTTTTTCTATCTTTAACCCTTTTCCAATTGGATATTTCTTTTTGACCATTCTCCAGTTTATTTCTTCTTGATCTTATTCATTATTTTCTACTGTCTCTTCTTGTAGTTCCTCCTGCTGTAATTGTTCTTTCTCATTTACATCACTTTCTGGTCTTCTTTCTTTCTCACAGTCCATCCATACATTTCCTGTTTGCTTACATTTATAACACATTTTTTCACCATTTTTAGCATCATGACCAGTTTTCCCACATAAGTAACATCTTTTTATTGCTATTATTTACAAAATGTTCCTCCTTCCCACAGAAAAAAACATGTTTTTGGTTGTCCCCAATATTTAACCACAGCCCTGTTAACATCCATATTTATCATATTCAGAGTGTGTATTATTTTACCATTTTACATTTTTATAATCACATTACAGTCCCAAGAGTCCTGCCTATAGTCCTCTGTTATCTATAACTTTAGAAATGTCCTTTACTTCATTACAGTAATTCTTTAACAACTATTTCTTAACACTTTCTCTCTCTCAGTTTCAGTTCAGAACTCAATATTAACTTTTTTGTGTCTCTTGCAAAAAGTCTGAACAGCATATTTATTCCATAGCTAATTTTTCTTTTTTTCTTTTCATATTTAGCCACAAAAGTTTCTAAAATTTCAGGTGTCTCAAAAAAAAGTCAAAGTAAGTGTCTTTCTTTATTAAAATGAAAGCTCTTACTTCCTGTGCCCTTTTTCTTAAAGGCACAACAACTTTGTCCCATACTTTATACCTGTCCTTCTGTCTCATCCTTACTTTGAATTCTTACTACAAACTTCTTCTTTTCCACTTCTTCTGTCTTTTTCTTCTCCCTTCTTATTTCTTTTTGTTCTTCGACCACCTCCACAAAACATCTTTTAATTTTCTTTCCTTCCTCCTGGTATAGTTTTTCCATCATTTCACCTCATGGTAGTTCTTTCCCTGTTTTTGGCTCATTCATCCCAACTGGAGGGTTGTAATTATAATCCACTCCTCTTGAACTTCTTGTTTCGGCTCCTCAAACAGTTTCCTTTGAAATAAATCCTCCATATCTTCAATATGATTGCCTCCTCCTTTTTCATTCGCAAATGTTTCTCCTCCTTTCTCATAAAACAACTGTATGGAGTCAGCATTTGCCTCTGCTCCCTTCTGATCATTCGCAATGTTTGAGTACCATTCTCCCAGCCACCACTGTGCTATGAATGGAACGGACGCTCACACTTGTAAGTCACACACACTACAACTATTGTAACTATAAGGGAACTTCCCCACTGCCCTGGCAAAATTTCCAGTAATAGTACAAATATCATCTTGGGTCTCCCATGAAAAGAGGCTAGTAACGTAGTGAGAATAACCCAGTCAACAAAAAAGAAAACAGTACAGAAAGGCAGTTATGTGCTGTGAAAAGACGAGTTCAAGAATTTTCCTCATCATTAAGTTTGTAATGGGTATGAATACTAAGGTTAAGAGTGTAGTGTAGATTTATTGCAGTATTACTTTTCTCGTGGAAAGAAAAACTGGAAATTGTATAGTTGTAAGAACAAGAGACTAAGTTTTGGTAGGGGGGTGCTGCACTCCTGTAGTCATTAATGCAAAAGTAGTTCAAGAAATTTCTAAATATATTGTGCTATATAAAATAGCCAGTCATCTGAGAAACAGCAGCAACTTCGGGGCAAAACAAAATGTTTATAAAATGTTTAAGAAGTATTGCAAAATGTTCTGTTGTACTTTGAATTATTTTTTAGTGTATAAAATTTTGCTAATGTTGTTGTTACTGCTTCATTTAATTAGACTTTCACAGAGTACCAAATTCAGCAAATGACTGCCAATTTTGTTGATCAGTTTGGGTTTAATGATGAAGAGTTTGCAGAGCAGGATGACAACATCAAGTAAGTATATTTTCTTTATGCCTGAGTACAGTTATGTTTTTTTGTCAAACAGGGCATTCTTAAATGAGCAGGGTTCCATCCAAAGTATTATTTTATTGCCAGAGAACTGGGTACTTTGCATGGCTGGTACAAAACTAGCAGCAATGAAAGTTTATGTATCTGCTTTTTGTAATATTTTGTTAGATAACATACTGCATAGAATAGATTTCCTGCTGTACTAGTTTAGATGTGATAATATTAGTTATATCTTTACTAATCCTCAGATTAATTTGTTACAGTTAATGATAGGAAATTTGAAGTGCTTAAATACTAAAAAATTTCAAATAAAACTAAAGTAAAATACTGACATCAAATATAAAAATGATTCAAATAGTTTGGCAAATAGCATTTGCCTGGTGTGTGCCCCATAGGGAATTCATCTGCCATCTGTTATGTTGAACGTGGACCAAGTTTTCCATGTGGAATGTATAGGCCAATGAGTATGGTTAAAAAATAATACACTTGAAATGTTTAGTAGTGTGTAGCTCTGCTTTCAGAATGAAATCCTTTTTGTAGATCCCTGCAGGTTCACTGTTGCTGTCTGTGAGGCTACTGTTTATTTAACATCTTGTAATGTGTAACCTCTTATAGCATACTCTTCAATTATTCTGAATTTAAACTAATCGGGTATGACATCATGGACACGAATGTTCCCTTGGTAAGGGGTCACCCTTTCAGCCAATTGAAGATCCTTTGCTTGGGAGAGTGTGTGTTACTCATACAAACACACATTTTGTAGTGTTACTTGCCAGCTCTTTTTTTTAAACTCTCACACTAGCAGTCATTGTGGAAGTACACATATTTATATGCCTTACAAACTTGCAGAGTGGCTGTATGACTATTATTTACTAAACAAGGTCTGCATCTTCATTGCTTGTATTGGTTACAAGAGGAGCATTACAGAAGCACTGCCACAAGTGCCCAGACGTTCAACCCTGGCACTGTAATGCCAAATGGCAAAGTTTTTGGCCTACCTTATGAAAAAAAGATGGCAGCAGTTGAGAGCGCCTTATGTTCCTAATGCAGAGGCATGTTGGAGCCCTCCACCTGAAACATAAATTGAAACATTATCATAAGGACTGATGCTCACCTTCATGATCATAGTCTTCCTAGAGACACATCTATTTCTGTAATGGCTGTCATATCCTCAGAGATGCTAAACGTATTCTTGACAAGTGAGGACTCAATCCTGGACCTGTCCACACCAGAGGAGGAAAGGACCATAAGGGGCTGTCCCACAGTGCCTGCATAGAATAGATGAGTTTCAGGATGCTGATGCTGCCCAAAACATCATTGAGCTGCTGGATCTCAAGACCAGCCACCCAGCCTGATCCGTGGTAGTGTCTGGTGAGTTTGCCCAGTCAGAGATAAGGAAGAGTTGAGGCTAAGGTCTCTCTTCAAGGATCTCCCCAGATCATAGAAGCCTGGCTAGTCCTTACTGAAGTGCGACCATCAGATTGTTGGCAGCCACAGCATATGGGTTTAAGATCACATATCAGACACACACTTATTGTCTGGTGGGCACTTGAATTGTATATGGAGGACCAGGCACTTAAGGAATGCAGTGTGATTCTGGCACCAGGTCAAGAGCAGACCTTCTTTCACTGTCTGTTTTGTTTGGTACTCTTTGCAGACTTAACTTATCCATGACATTTGGTACACATCAGTCATATACTCACCCTTGCATGAGACTTTGTGTGAGCTTGTAGAAATAATGAGAGTACATAGAACTCCCTCACTGTCTGACTCCTGTGAGGAATCAGAAGACCTGGGGGCAGTTGCTTCTTGAGGTAGACAAGCATAGTGTGCCTCCTTCCACTTCCATCTTCCTCACGTGCCTGCATCTTTGGTGATGTCTTAAAGCTCATGAGGTCCATCATAGACTTGCCTCACAGCCTAGCCTTTCTCTCCAGAAACACCTTGGTGCTTTTCTAGGAAAGAAGCCTAAGACACCCTGGGTTATTCCCCCTCCCCTACAAGAGGTCATCAAGGATACAGATGTAGTAGCCTGCAGGCACATAGATAACACTTCTCTGTCTCACACAAAGGTAGGCATTGTATGGCGACACCAGTTTCTTGGAATGAGATTTTAAGCAAGCATCTTCAAGCTGACTCCTTGATCTCTTTGGTCTGTAGTAGGTCCCAGAGACTAAAACATTTTGTTACCTTGCTGTCTAGCAAGGATTCTAAAGGTTTGAACAGCTGTGGTATACCACTCTTCATTTTTTGGCTGGAGCCCTTAATGATTCATTTTTACCTTTTCAGGTTCCTTTAAGCTTGGAGACTTGCCTAAATCTGAGTTCAAGTGAGATATTATTCACACCTTGTTTTCTGATTCTGAAACCAGTGCCTATGTAACCTGCTGCAGTTTTGACTGAGGAGACATGGACAAAACCTGCATAGAATGGTATGGCTGAGGTTTTTCTCCTTTAAAGAGGAGCTCAGAAGTGGGGTCCTAGATACCTGATATGCAGAGAAAGTGCTGATGTTCTTCGTGTTTCACTGTTGCAGTCATTACATTTGGGTAATCTGCTGGCAGGTTTCCCTCAGTCAGCCTGAATTCCAAAGTCCTGGGTCCTGCGTCGGTTGCTGTCTTCTCTTCCATGACGTCAGGGGTATAAAATATGAAGCCGATGCCATTTTCTTTAGTCTTTCTTGCCGCAATGTGCCCAAAGCAGAAGCATTTCACAAGTGCCTGTCGGCCGATTACTGAAATATTTGAGTTTGAGATTCAGAACCGAAGTCTTCACTAAAGCTAAGTACCCCATTGGGGAAACTTTTTTCTTGCTTTTTACCGATGTCAGAAAAAGTTAATAATTGTATTACTTGTGGGAAGCAAATACTTCATAAGGATTTCCATTTATACTGTATTCCTTGCCTAGGCCCTGATCACAACGTGCCTGGCTGTCCGATTTGTGCTAGATTTAACTAACGCACTATTAAGCGTCGGTATATTTTTGCTTCTTAGTATTTTGGAAACACATTTAACTACCCAGAAATGTCGTCGGATAGCAATCCGACTACCGGAGTACATAAAAAACACAAATAAAAAGACAGAGAAAGGCAGTCAAGATCCAAACCGACGACAAAGCTTCTCCTAAGCCAGTCGCCAGTTCGCCGGTACTCAGTGAGGCACTTTCGCAGTCCCTGATACCCGCTACCTTCGAGTCGCAGGCCTCTACCGACACCCATGTGGAGTCCGGCATGCCACAAGATACTCAAGGTATTGGACCGACGAATGTATCTCCCTCAGATGGGTCAGGAACCGCTGAGCAGGCACCGGCTTCTGAGGGTGTATTCAGACCTCAACATTTTTATATCAAACCGACGAAAGCTGCAAAGACACCTTCTAAAACTAAAAAAAAGACGCCTGAGCCATGTGCACAGGCCACTATGCCTAAAAAACAGATGATCAAAATAGCTGAAGACCTTATTACCTTGATCAGGGGTACCCATCCCCCTCCAGATAACAGGCCTAGGCAAGACACTGACTATGAATCTTCAGATCAGGTTTCTGTTCCTTCTGATTCCACTTCTGATCAGGGATTATCTTTACCTCCCTATGAGGATTCTGATGCTGAGGAGTCTATTCCATCTGCATCTCCTCCTGAGGATTATTCATTTGGAGAAACCTTGCATACTTTGAGGGAGCATTTTCACTGGGAGAGTCCAGACTTCTCAGAATCAAAAAAGAGGCTCAGGGGTTTCCTTTTTCTCCCTTAGCACACGCCTTTAGCCATTCCCCCTGTTTTAGACATTGTGGATGATGTGTTTTCGGAGTCAAGCCTGACCCCTGACTCCTTACCTCCGGCTCCCAGTAAGCCTGACAGGTATTACAGGGTCTCTGACTCTCATAAATTTTTATTTAAAAACCCTGCTGCTGATCCTGAAACAGTGTTTCACAGGGTCCAAAGAGAGTTAAGGACCCAACAGCAAAAAAACATACCCCCTCCGACAGAGATTCAAGGGCACTGGACAGATGGGGAAAAAAGGTTTATACATCTGCAACCTTGGCAATCAGGGCATTAAACTGTCAATTTCATATGCTGAAGTACCAACAACATGTTATGGGATTGCTGAAGCAGAAAATGATGTTGATTTCAGAATGTGCAGAAAATAAGGAATTGCAGGAATTATTGCATGCAGCTGAACAAATTGGAAAGCATACTTTGCAATGTGGTTTTGATTCTTTAGAGGTCTCCTGCAGGGCAGCAGTTACTGGATCTGTGATTAGGAGGCATGCCTAGTTAAAGGAACAAAATTTGCCCGATCATGTTAAAGCTAAATTGCTAGATGCACCTTTACAGCATGATTCTCTGTTTGGTATTAAGGCAGAAGAGGTTTTAAAGAAGATGGAAGACAAAGCTAAGTCTATGCAAACTGTTAAAGATTTCGTACAAGTGCAGCCACCAAGATTCAGTAGACACTGGCCTACAAAAAATTGGTCCTTTCCTGTGTCAGACAGAGCTCAAAGGGGCAAATCCAGATGCCCTAATGGTTCCAGGTACCAGGCTCAAGACTCACACAGGTCAAAGCAGTGGGGCGCATCCACCTCCAAATCTGGAGGAGATAAAGCGCAAACCTACAGAAAGCAATCCCAATGACTTCCCTCTGCCTACACCAAGCACTTATCTATAGGCAGCAACCATAGGGGAAAATTAGCACTTTTTGCTCAAAATTGCCAGTTAATAACCCAGGACAAGTGGGTACTAAACATCGTATCACAAGGATACAGATTCCATTTCCACACTCTGCCAATGACAGATGGTGGGCCAGATTTGCCAAAAAAACAATGAGCAGAGGCACAGAAACAGGTTACGTCCCTCATGGATATGGGGGCCATTCAGACAGTACCAGAACAGGAAAAAGGACAAGGTTTTTACTCAAGACTGTTCTTGGTCCCCAGAAAGGACAAGGCCTGGCGGCCAATACTGGATTTATCGATTTTGAACACATACCTGGGCATTCCAAAATTCAGAATGCTCACTTTGCAACAGCTTCTGCCCATGCTGGGCAAGAATGCTTGGCCGGTGACTTTGGACCTAAAAGAGGCATACCTGCATGTCCCATTAAGACAGTTGTGCAGAAGATACCTCAGATTCAAGGCTGGCTTAATGCATTACCAATTCTCTGCACTGCCCTTTGGCTTATCTACTGCGTCCAGGGTCTTTACAAAGTGCCTGGCACCAGTAATTGCATTTTGCAGACAAAGAAGTATTCAAATATATCCTTACTTGGACGACTGTCTCATTCAAGCAGAGAACAAGGACACTCTTCTGCGACACCTGGCATTTGTGAAATGGCTTTTATTATGCCTAGGGTATGCAATAAATGAAAATAAATCACAACTGGTACCCTCTCAAAAGATAACATTCCTGGGTGCAAGCTTGAATACAACTGCCCAGATGGCTTTCCTCACGCCAGACAAACAAAGGCAACTGACTACTTACTTCAAACTGATGGCAACAAAAACCCAGTCTTCTGCAAGACAAATTCTGCAGGCTCTGGGCTTCGTGGCATCCTGCATCCTACTAATTCCATATGCAAGACTGCATATGAGGAAACTTCAATGGTACCTAAAAAGTTTATGGAGTCAACATTCACACAGTCTGGAAACAATGATTCCTCTCATTCCCTGCCTGCAACATGAGTTTCTGTGGTGGGGAAAGGCCTGTCACCACAACATGGGACGGCCCTTCACTCTACCCCCTGCCAGCCAAACCTTAACAACAGACGCATCAGATTATGCCTGGGGGGGCCCACATGGCAGGAAGATGCATTCAGGGCATATGGGCACCAAATCAAATGCATATAGATATCAACCAGAAAGAGATGCTAGCTGTTTAGAATGACCTAACAGCCTTCAAGGACTTACTTCATCCAGGACAACTACTGATAAAGATGGACAACACCACAGTCATGTGCTATATAAACAAGCAAGGGGGCAGACACTCATACCCCCCTTTGCAGATTAGCCATGGCACTGTGGAACACAGCTTTGATCTACCAAATAAATCTTCAAGCTCAATTCCTGCCAGGAAAACAAAACACTCTGGCAGACAGTTTAAGCAAAAACCTTATGGATCCTCACGAGTGGAAACTAAATCCACAAGTCTTCAGCATGGTAGCAGAGAAATGGGGGAGCCCAGACATAGACCTATTTGCCTCTCCTCAAAATTATCAACTGAAAAGATTCTGCACAAGAACTTATCACAGACAAGCATGGAAAGTGGATGCCCTATCCTTCAGCTGGAAAAACCTATCAGTTTACGCCTTTGCCTGTTTTACCCAAGGTCCTCTGAAAAGTCAGACAAGAGAAGCCAAAGATGATATTAATTGCCCCGGACTGGCCCCGCCAATACTGGTACCCAATCCTAAGGAACTTGTCTCATTACCCAGCTTGGACCTTGCCTCAAAAACCACAACAACTGTCCCAGCAAAGCAATCAGATCCTGCACAATCTACTACAGACTCTGAACCTGGCAGCATGGCTTAGGTTCATAGGTTCATACTAGGCTATCTGCCCTGGGGCAATTGCAAGCCTAGCCCGATTTTGTTTGGCTTACGCCACCCCTTGATTTGAGTATACTGTGTCCTTTTTAAGGTTTAGTTTACTGTGCCTCTGTCTAATAGTGACACAGAAGTAATCCCCGGGACAAACCTACGATCCCCCATCCACTCATCAAGATTCTTCTTGAAGAGATTCAGTGAGGTGCTCTGCTTAACATGAATTGGAATTCTATTCCAGAGCGAAGGGAGCCTCTGGGTTATGAATCTGTCCCTCCAGCAAGTTCTGTTTATTTCTGTGCTGAGGTTCAAGTCCCTCGAGCGTGTGGCTCTAAGGGATTTAGATTTACTGAGGTGGAGCATGTCCATTAATTCTGGATTGGACATCGCTTTATATGTCAGGCATTGATCGCCTCGAAGTAGGCGGTATGCAACTGAGTAGAGCTGGAGTTTTTTTTTAACCGAGCAGCATATGGCATCTGCTTGAGTCCCTTGATCCTCTTGGTGAGGTACTTTTGGGGTCTTTCTAATTGCTGCAGGTGTCGGGTAAGGTACATCCCAAAAGGGGCATTATATTCTATGATAGGCCTGATGAGGGATGAATAAAGGGGCACGATTACCTCTCTTGATCTTGATGTGAATCCTTTCATGATGAGGTGGGCTATGTAGAAGGTCTTTCTAACCACTTTGGCAATGAAGTTGTCAAAGGAGAGATTGCTATCAACTTGGGTCCCCAGATCCCTAATTACTTTCTCTGTACTTAATGGGTTACCGCCTATGTGGTAATTTGTGGGCACATTGTTTTTGCCAAAGGGTATGACTATACACTTTTTGGCATTTAGCTTTAGACTATGGCTCTGGCACCAGTTATCCGTCTCTGTGAGACCTTTTTGAAGGATGTTTGTGTCAGCTGGAGAGTCGATTATGGCGCCCAGTTTGCAGTCATCTGCGAACTTGGTGAGCCATAGTCCTTCCACGTTGGCCTGTACCTCGGAAAAGTATATACCAAACAAGAGCGGTCCCAGGACACAACCTTGTGTGACGCCACTTGTGACTGGTTTCGAGTCTGACATGGCTCCAGTAACTCTCACTCTGTGGGTTCTGTCTTTGAGCCAGATTGCGACCCATCTTGTGACATAGGGGTTTATATTTAAGCTGGATAGCTTATCTATGATGCTCGAGTAGGGTATTGTGTCAAATGCCGTTGCTAGGTCCAGATAGGCTGTGTGGACTACCTTCCCTTCATTTATGGCTTTGGTGACTGTTTCAAAGAAGTCGACCAGGTTCAAAAGGCAGGATCTGCCCTTGACGAAGCCGAATTGGGTAGGATCTAGTGTCTGTAGGTCCCCAATGTCTTT
Source organism: Protopterus annectens (assembly GCF_019279795.1). NCBI lineage: Eukaryota > Metazoa > Chordata > Ceratodontiformes > Protopteridae > Protopterus > Protopterus annectens. The sequence continues at coordinate 1,207,279,888 of NC_056745.1, read as the reverse complement.
GTTTATGAGCTCCATGATGATCCTCTCCATAGCCTTGCAGACTAGGCTAGTCAGGCTTATGGGGCGATAGTTTCCAGGGTCCGTAGAGGCTCCACCTTTGTGGAGTGGGACCACTGTTGCGGTACGCCATTCTGTGGGCACATATCCTGTAGTGAGGCTGAGATTGTACAGCTGTTTTATTTGAGGGGTTAGTTCTTCTTGGAGTTCATGTAGGACGCAACCCGGGACGCCATCTGGTCCCATGAAAGCAGTGTTTTTTGCTTTGGAGAGGGCAGCCTTCACCTGAGCATCAGAGATGTTTGGGAGGCAGCCCTCTGCCTGGATAGATACTTGCTCTTTTGGGGGGGAGAAGTTTGCACTGAACCTGTCTGCCAGGATATTGGCGATGTCTGTGGGTTCAAGGTATTTTTTGTCGTTTAGAATCAACTCAGAACAAGTCTGGGAGTTGCATCCCAGGTTCCTAACATAACTGAAAAAAGCCTTATGATTGTCTTTAGTGTCCTGTGCAATTTTTCTCTCGAAGCTGGCCTTGGAGGATTTTATGAGGGATCGTAATTTTTTGCTAGTACTGATCAGAGCTGCCTTCCCTATTAGGGATTTTGCTCTGTCATGTAGTAGCTTCCTCCTTCTGTTGTACAGTTTATTTATAGCTGGGGTCCACCAGACTGGACGCCTGCCTTTGGATGATTGGGTCTTGGTTTTGTTTGGGATAGCATGATCCATGCATTCCTGGAGATGTCCATAGAATGCATTTATATAGGATTCTGCAGTTTGGGCCGTAGTTTCCACTGGCCCAGGGGCCTTGAAGGATTCCACTTCGGTTTTGAGAAGTGAGAAGTTCGCTTTTGAGAAGTTTTTCACTGTAGTTTTCTGGGTTGGGGGTGGGGTCGGGATGTGGATATCCAGTGAAATTAATTTATGGTCTGATCTTACCAATGAGGGATATACTTCTGGTATGGAGCATAGAGTACCCATGTTGGTAATGATCAGGTCTAGTATGTTATCCCCTCTTGTGGGAGTGGTGACTAGTTGTTCCATAGCATTTGAGTTTATAATTTCCAGGAACCTTTGGGCTAAGGTGCTAGGGCTTGAGTAGTGCTCCCAGTCTATGTTTGGGTAGTTGAAGTCGCCCAATATAATGGTGTTCGGAGAGATCTTCATGTTCTCCAATGTTTTCAGGAAAGCCGAGTGGGGTTCCTGACTTTGAGAGGGTGGTCTGTAGGATGCTATAAACTCAAAAGCAGCCTTGCCCACTGTTAGTTGCACATGGATGATCTCCGATACTTCGTGCAATGCCACTAACCTGGAGGTGTGGATATCCTTGATAAATATGGAAACTCCCCCTCCTTTTGTGGTTCGGTCCGGGTTTTGGGGCCGAAAAGCATGATATGAGGTATAACCTGGTAGTGCTGGGGTGCTGTCTGGAGCCTTGAACCAGGTTTCTGTCACTGCACAGATATCGATGTTTTCCATACTGAGGAGAGCTTTGAGTGCGTGCATCTTGAGGTTAAGACTTCTGGCGTTTAGCAGCATTACCCTTAGTTTCTTGTTCCTTGTGCTGTCTATGGAGGTGGGTTTGACTTTTGAGCCTTGCCTAAAAAAGGCACTATGGGGGTGGCAAGAGCCTTTGCCAATATCCAAAAGCCCAGTGGTGACAGGTGCAAGCAGTCCCTAGCGAAGCAACGTGGCTTGTCGAGCATGTCATCCCAGGCTGACAGACACTTGATCCCCTTTGAATGACACCAAAATTTTAGCCAATTGTTAAAATCGATCATTTTGTCTTTGTACTGTGGCATCATTCTAGGTGAGGGTAAGATGCTGCTCAAGGTCAGGGTCATACCGGCCTGGGCTGCATGATCAGAGAGCTCCTCTATGTCTCTCTTCATGTAGTCCAGGGAGGTACATCTCAGGTCATTCACACCAGCATGTACGATGACTGAGTCATATTTGTATTTGCTTTGGAGTGACCTGAGTGCTTGCGTTATGTGGCGGATCCTAGCGCCCGACAGGCAGCTCACTGTGACCTTCTCTTTGTTCAGCCTGGTGAGCGGAACGTCAGTGTGTCTGACAATAGAGTCACCTATTACAAGAGTATCAGGTGTGTTATTCAGCCTTAAGGGCTATGGCTGCTTGGCACACTGACTTTGTGGGCTATGTGTTGTGTGTGTTTTGTTTTGGGGTAGTGTTTGCTTGGATGTCTGCTTTGTAGGTCTCTGTTGCTTAGGTAGATTTTTATTTAGAGCCTCTGAGTATGTTTTTGTGTATTTATGTGTTTGGTTCGCTGATGTGGTGGGACTATGTGATACTGGAATTGTGTTGTGTGAGGTTACCTTCTCCTCCTGACTGGTTTCACCAGTTTTGAGATGAGAGAGCTCAGCCTCCAGTTTGGCTGTATGGTTGCATCTCTCACATATATTTGAACCTGTTTGGAGGAGGAGAGGGTTGTCCGTGTACATGAGACATTTGTAACATTGCCTCAAAATTCCCAGATTCACCAGCTGGACTGGAGAGGAAACCATTGACTGACCTTTGGACATGCTAGAGTAATATAGAGAAACTGAATTAAGATGGACCAATAGGGGTCAAGGTAATCGTAGAGAGTATAAGAGTAAGTAGTGCTTATGGTTTAATAGTGCTAACTTGTAAGATTACTTATTTGGACCAGTGAAGGGCCTTGGAATGAGAATATGGTGTTTAATTTGAGAGATAGAGCAGTTCTAAGGGAAAAAGTGAAGAGCAGACTTCGTGGTGCCAGGAATAGTTTAAACCCAATTAGGTGGCGCTGCCCGTTGTTGCGCTATGCACAAAAACGCGCAAAACCACGCAAAAGAGGGTTTTAAGAGAGGGAGATCAAGGAGTTTGGAATTGACCCAAAATGGCCAATAAAACTGCAGTTTCAAGGCAGTAACCACTCCCACAGAGGCAGGCAGGCTGCTCAATGTTTATCACTGCCACTGATGAACAGAGAGACTTCTCTTTAGCCCAAGCAAAAAATGGCCTCCAAGAAACTTACAAACAGTTCAGAACAGCAAGCCTGTAACTGAACTTTTTTAAATCTCAGAAAAGTGGGAAAAAAGCAAGTTTTTTTTGTTTTTCTAAAGATAGCAGTGGTTCACAAGTATCAACAAGTTATAACAGTGCAGTAAATGACCCCACACTTGAGTGCTAGTCCAGAGACAGATAAAATGCAAGTTTTAAGAAAAAACGATTTTAAAAATAAGTGCAAACAGGAAATTCAGTAAACAGCTCTAGGTTGTGTTCTAAATACAGTTACCAATGCAGAAATCAAGTTTAACAAGCCAGAAAATGCTCAAAGTAGGCGGCTATGCAGAAAAACTTGGCAAATAATCTGAAGAAAAATACTTAAAATCTCAAAAGTGGCTCCTTTCATCTCTCAGCGTTTTCTCCTCTTGGTGGGTGCTTCCCAACAGCCAACAAGTCTGAGAAGACGCCAAAACCACGAGGCAATCTGGTTCTAAGAGAGGGAGATCAAGGAGTTTGGAATTGACCAAAAATGTACAATAAAACTACAGTTTCAAGGCAGTAACCACTCCCACAGGGGCAGGCAGGCAGGCTGCTCAATGTTTATCACTGCCACTGATGAACAGAGAGACTCCCTTTAGCCCAAGCAAAAAATGGCCTCCAAGAAACTTACAAACAGTTCAGAACAGCAAGCCTGTAACTGAACTTTTTTAAATCTCAGAAAAGTGGGAAAAAAGCAAGATTTTTTTTTTTTTTTTTTTTTTTTAAGATAGCAGAGGTTCACAAGTATCAACAAGTTATAACAGTGCAGTAAATGACCCCACACTTGAGTGCTACGCCAGAGATAGATAAAATGCAAGTTTTAAGAAAAAAAACGATTTTAAAAATAAGTGCAAACAGGAAATTCAGTAAACAGCTCTAGGTTGTGTTCTAAATACATTTACCAATGCAGAAATCAAGTTTAACAAGCCAGAAAATGCTCAAAGTAGGCGGCTATGCAGAAAAACTTAACAAATAATCTGAAGAAAAATACTTAAAATCTCAAAAGTGGCTCCTTTCTTCTCTCAGCGTTTTCTCCTCTTGGTGGGTGCTTCCCCAACAGCCAACAAGTCTGAAAAGATGCCAAAACCACGAGGCAATCTGGTCTTAAGAGAGGGAGATCAAGGAGTTTGGAATTGACCCAAAATGGGCAATAAAACTACAGTTTCAAGGCAGTAACCACTCCCACAGGGGCATGCAGGCTGCTCAATGTTTATCACTGCCACTGATGAACAGAGAGACTTCCCTTTAGCCCAAGCAAAAAATGGCCTCCAAGAAACTTACAAACAGTTCAGAACAGCAAGCCTGTAACTGAACTTTTTTAAATCTCAGAAAAGTGGGGAAAAAGCAAGCTAATCCTGTAATCATACAGATGACACCTCTCAGCAAAGCTGTGATGGATGTCATTTTGGAAGCCAGAAGGCCTAGTACTAGAAAATCTTATGCTGACAAATGGAAGAGATTCTGTGTTTGGAATCAAGCACAAGGAACTGATACAGCAGAACCGCATATTCCTCAGATATTACAATACTTAACTGTGATGCTTGACAAAGGCCTGTCTTTCTCATCAATCAAAATCTATGCCTCTGCCAGTTTGGCTCATTACAATACAGAGCCACCAATCTTTTCTCATCCTTTACTAAAGCAGTATCTTAAAGGAGCCAAAGATTTAAGGCCTCCTAGAAGATCACCATTACCTGCATGGGACCTCAATTATGTGTTGGAAAAGCTCACCCTGCCTCCATTTGAACCAGCTGCTACCGCTGATATAAAGGTCTTATCATGGAAGACAGCTCTGCTACTAGCAATTACTTCAGCAAGAAGAGTTTCAGAGCTACAGGCTCTCATGCCTGTAGAGCCTTTTATCATATTTTACCCAGACAGAGTGTCTCTGAGGACAAATCCTACTTTTATGCCTAAGGTTGTTTCCAGTGTGGCTCTTAACCAAACAATTCATCTGCCAACTTTTTATCCAAATCCGCAGAACAAAGGGGAGAGAATTCTGCATTCCTTGGACATACACAGACAGCTAAGATTCTACTTGAGCAGGACTAAAGCTCTAAGAAAAACTGAGCAATTACTAGTGTCATATGCTGCAGGATCAGAAGGAAAGGCTATTTCAAAGCAGACAATTTCAAAGTGGATAAGCCATTGCATCCGTTTCTGCTACTTACACCTTGGCAAACCTGTGCCCAAGGGCATTAGGTCTCACTCCACCAGGGCTGCAGCTACTTCAGCAGCCTTTCTCAGAGGAGTACCAACCAAGGACATTCTAGAGGCTGCTACTTGGAGTTCTGTTCACACCTTTACAAAGCATTACCATTTGCCTCTCTACTCTACGTCCAGGGCAGGCTTTGCCACTGCAGTACTGCAGGGCCTTATAGCTTCACCTAATGCTGTTTAGCTCCAGCCTCCCAGCCATAGCTTTGGGATTCTACCCAAATTTAATGACTGCAACAGTGAAACACGAAGAACATAGTACAGATGTGTACACTTACCATAAATGTAGATGTTCGAGTGTATTCACTGTTGCAGTCCAGGTTACCCTCCCGCCATCCCCCTGTCATTCTACAGTTTATCTTTCCTTCTCTGTCTTCTGCAACCTATGTGATGTATTTGCTTGTAGATGAAGGTAAGGTTTATATTGATGCATGTATATATATATATATATATATATATATATATATATATATATATATATATATATATAAATGTTTAGAATATTGCTACCTTTTTGGGGGCACCTGACATCGGGGGCAAGAAAAACTAAAGAAAATGGCTTGGCTGCATGTTTTATACCCCTGATGACCTGACGTCATGGAAGAGAAGACAGCAACCGGCCTTGGGACCCAAGACTTTGGAATTCAGGCCGACTGAGGGCAACCTGCCAGCAGATTACCCAAATATAATGACTGCAACAGTGAATACACTCGAACATCTACATTTATGGTAAGTGTACACAACTGTACTTTCAGCCAGGCCTCTCAGGAATTTGATAATGACTTAAGGAAGAAACGCACCCTTAGCTCCATGAAGGTGTTTTTAGGATTCCTTCTCAACTATGTCTTTTTGTTCCTGCTCTAACTTAAGCCTGCCTCCAAGGAGGAAGAAGTCTCCTTGCTGTCCTGAGAAGTCGCTTATGTGTCTCTCACTCTTGACGCTTCCTGTGCAAGTTAAGTTGCCAAAGAAAATTACCCTTCCATTTGTGCTTTCATAGTTCTGACTATGGAGTGGGAGTGTCTACTTGGGGGGGATGTGCAAGTTGGCTTCAGCTTGGAAAGCCATCACAATGGACCATTGAGTTCTAAACTTAGGCAAGTATGTCATGCAGATCAATGATCCTTTGTCAGAACAGGCTTTGTTGATGGATCACTGCATCTCAGCAAAGCTGTTTGGTCAGGCTTAGACTGTACTGCTGCAAGCAGCTTTAGAAACAGTCCTGTATTCAGAACAGGGTCAGATGGTTTATTTGTGCTTCTTTCTTGTCTGTGTATGAAGAAATGCTTCTGTTTCATTCTATGCCTTAGGGGCATCAGCCATCATGTCATGTATGTCTGGTTCTGGATAGTGAATCCTCAGGGTCTTCTGCTTGTGTTGCTGCATGATGCTTAGATGATGACACTGAATATAACAACTTTTGGCACATCACTGTTCAAATTCCATGCAGGAGATTCCTCTGGGTTACCATGGATTGGCACCACTTCTGTAATGTAGTGTTGTTATTAAGGCTTTCTTCCATGTCCATAATATTTACTAGAGCTTTGGCATTGGTGGCTGAAGCCTTGTAGAAAGCTAGTCTGGTGATATCTAGCTAGATGGCTGGCTCCACATAGCCCTTTCCAGAGATCCCCTGGAATCCTCACCACAGTGGACACTCCCGTGGATGTATTCTCCATGGATCTGACCATAAATTGGGTATTGTTCTGTCTGCTCATTTATCAGAGAATAGCCTCCATAACTGTGGAGCCAGAAACACTCAAGTGTTGGTGAACCCCTTATCTTTGGCGAGTGCATATGCGGTCATGGCCTTAGAAGTAAATATACAGTAGAGCTTTTAAATTTAGACTGTTTTGAGTCTTCTGGAATTTTTGGGTGCCATGGTCTTTTTGTGCCATTTGCATGTCTGAAGATGCAGGTGTTGCAGTAGACTGTGTGATATCAAGTCGGTACAATGCCAGTATGTACTTATGGAATCACATATTTTAAATATTTTGTCAGTGAGCCATTACCCCCTACAACCTTTTGGTAGGCCTTGCAGATGCATTATTTTTGCAGGATGGTATGTGGAGCATACCTCAGCTCCCGCATAGTTAAGGAGTGTGATCTTCAAGGAGAAGGGGCTGTATGTCATTCACTTGGAGCTTCAAGGTGCCTTGCCAGTCCCTAGGCCTTTGGACATACTTCATGCGTGTGCCATTTGGTGTAATAGTCTGTGATATGGTATGCAAACAGACAAGATGGCACAGGGTCATACATCATCTTTGCAGAATGATGATGGTCATTTTGCTGTGAGCCATAAGTCCTGCTCATTTTCTCAACAGATCGCATTCTTGGGGAAACGAATGAGCTTGCAGACTAAACTTGAGACTCAAGATTCAGAGACTTTGCTTTACTTAGGTCTTCCTTAATTCAAAGCAGGAATTGCCCTGTTTGCTATTCAGTAGAATGTGTTCATTCTACATGTGTTCGTGTACTGCTCAGTAAACCAGGGTAAAGGGATTTAGCAATGGACATGTGCTTCAGCTTGAAACATGGCTGATTTTGCTATTGCTTTCTACCATTCCCATTGATTCCATGCTTCTTCACATAGTTATAGGTAGCATGCTAAAACTCATTTTTATAATGTTAGACCCAGCACTTTCCGTAACAAAGCATATAGGTATTGCTGTAAACAAAGTCCTTGTTCAGTTGAAACTTTGTAGCAGGATCATAGGTAGGTACTAGGCCATCGGCCCTAATGCCTATACAAGCCTAGCCAAAAAGGTACCCTGGCTTTCGCCACCCAAGAAAATTCTCTTCCTGTGCCCCTGTCGAGCAGAGTCACAGAGGTGATCCCTGGGGTGAATTTCCTATTTCCCATCCAGTCATCAATATTTTTCTTGAAGAGTGCTAATGAGGAGCTTTGTTTGATATAGATAGGTAGTTTGTTCCAGAGTATGGGAAGTCTCTGGGACAGGAGTCTATCCCTCCAGCATGTTCTGTTTATTGTGGTGACAAGGTTTAGGTCCCTAGAGCGTGTAGCTCAGAGGGATTGGGATTTCTTTAAGTGGAGCATGTCCAACAGCTCTGGATTTGACATAGCTTTGTATGTTAGGCAGAGCTTGCCTCCGAGTAGGCGATATGTGACGGAGTAAAGTTGGAGTTTTTTGAGACGGTCTGCATAGGGGCATCTGTTTGAGGCCGGCAATCCTCTTTGTGAGGCATTTCTGCGGCCTTTCCAGTTGTTATAGATATCTTGTGAGGTACATACCAAAAGGGGTGTTGTACTCTATAATGGGTCTGAGTGACGAGTAGAGGGGAACAATTACCTCTTTTTTTCCTGGATGAGAAACCTTTTGTGATGAGGTGTGCCACGTAGAAGGATTTCCTGACTACTGTGGCGATGTGATTATCAAAGGAGAGACTACTGTCCACCTGTGTCCCAAGGTCTCTTATCACACTTTCTGTGTTAAGTACACTACCACCTATATGGTAGCTCATGGGTGCAGAGTTTTTACCAAAGGGGGTGACAGTGCACTTTTTGGTATTGAGCTTGAGCTTGAGGCCATGGCTTTGACACCAGGCATCTGTCTCAGTGAGGCCCTTTTATAGGATGTCCACATCTTTAGGAGTTTCAAATATGGCTCCTAGTTTGCAGTCATCTGCAAACTTCGTTAGCCAAAGACCTTCTGTGTTGGCCTGTATTTCAGAAAAGTAGATGCCAAACAGGAGAGGACCCAGGACTGAACCCTATGGTACTCCACTTGTTACTGGTCTGAAGTCGGATTTGGAGTCTGCTACTTTCACAGTGTGGGTTCTGTCAGTGAGCCAATTGGCAACCCATCTTGTGACATAGGGATTTATACCTAGTTTAGTGAGTTTATCTATAATTCCAGAGTGGGGGATGGTGTCAGAAGCCACATATATCAATCATTAAGAACATGCTTTCACCTTAGTTGGAATATGGTCTTTCTTTTCTGGTCTTACACTTAGCCTATAGTTCTCAAGTAATGCAGATGATACAGAATACACTCTATGGACTTCTACTGTTAGCACTCCCTTTACTCCATCACTGCAAACTTTGAAAACTCCCAGTGACTATCAGAGAATAGTAGGGCTATCTTACTTCCAAGCTGATTGATCTTCAAAGTTTTCAAACAAGTGTACCTCCCTACCCCCAATTAAAAGTGCAACTTCCAATTTAAGAGATCGTATATGAGCTAAGAAACTCACAGGATAACTGCTCATCTCTTGTTGCCCACCTTTCATAATCACTGAGGGACTTTTGACCAGCAACCTTGAACCACTGGCCTACAGATACCAAAAATCAAAATTACATAGAAATGTTTAAAAAAGCCCTTAAACAACACCTATATTCTGAATCTGCTTGCAAATGATTACAGGACTGTGAGTAACTGTTGCTAAATAATACATTATGTTCATCATATTGATCACTGCTGAAGTAGCTTTGGCTATATGGGTTGTATCCTGCCAAGTATATAACAGCCGGCCAGCTTCCAAAGCTTCCGGGCACATTCCATGCAGCCAAATTCTGGTAGTTTTGAGTGGAGATGACTAAGACAAGTTTGGACACCAAGCCCCTCAGAACATGACTGCTGATAGAGTATGCCGCTCTGAGTCTTTTGAGGATTGAGAGTCAGCTTGTGCTGTTCCACTCCTGGGCAGATAAGTTCCCTTTGGTAATAAAACCTTCCATTTAGTAATTTTGCTTATTATTTACACTTACCTCTTCAGGAAAGTTATTTTAAAGCTAGGAGTTTGTGTTTTAATGGACTGTAATGAGACTGCACTGTACTTTTAATCAGAAGTGCTCTTCTTTCCTGTCATTTTAAACTTTGTTTAAAGTAATTGAAAACCATCTTTTCTATGGAGAAATTGTGTCTGATGTCCTTCAAGAATGCAACTGCAGTCATAACATATGGGTTGTCCTGCCTCAGGCAGCCCTCAGTCGGCTGGATTCCAAAGTCTGGGTCCGACGTCGGCTGATGTCGCATTTCTCTCCGACGTCAGGGCGGCTGGAGTATATAAGCATCAGCCGACGCCATCTTCTTCAGTCTTTCTTGCCGCGCGGTGCCCGAAGCAGAAGCAGTTCGCAAGTGCTGGTCGGTCAGCTCCTGTATTCTTCGAAACCGAAGTCATCAAAAAGGCTAAGTACCCCGTTGGGGACCTTTTCTTGCCTCAGCCGATGTCAGAAATTACTGAAAAAGTAAATAATTGTTTGTCTTGTGGTAAACAAATACCTCATAAGGATTTCCACTCTTACTGCCTCCCTTGCCTTGGCCCAGACCACGACGTCTCGGCCTGTGTCGCCTGTGCTCGCTTCAATAAGCGCACTCTCAGGCGCCGGGCGGAGTTCGCAGAAGACTTCTTCGGCGACAAATTTCATTATACAATGCCGTCGGAACAACTGACAATGCAGACTCCTAAGAAACGAAAAGACCGGGACCGACATCCTCGGCCCGCGTCTTCCACCGACACCACGACTAAACTAACGCAAGTGCCCGGTTCCCTCTGAGTCGGTTATTCCACCGCTCGAACCGAAGACACTGCTTTACCGATACCTCCGATAGCAGAGAGCACTCCGATGGCAGATATTGATTTAGCTGCGGATAGCGATACGGAGGAAATGGCCGAGACCATTGCTGTTGATAAGGTCACTCCTGCACGTGGAGCAGCTAGGCCTCCCATGTCCATGTCTATCAAGGCCTACACACGTGCTAAGGCAGCCAGCAAGTCCAAGCATCTTACTGCTAAAACCTTACCTCAGCCTACTCCTGAAACACAAATCATGTCTATGGCAGCAGATTTAATTTCCTGATCAGAGGTTCCCAGGCCCATCCTGAGAGAGGATCCCAGCCTCCTCCTGACAAAAGGCCCAGGGTTGAACCCTCTGACCCTCTTCCTTCAGATGAAGATTCTGAGGACTCTGTTCGCTCCGAAAGCCAGGAAGAGCCCTTCCAGACCTATGAGGATTCAGATGCAGAGGACTCCATTCCCTCAGCCTCCCCTCCTGAGGATATTTCTTTTGGGGAAGTTCTGCATTCCATGAGGGAGCATTTCAAGTGGCAAGGCCAGGAATATTCTGATTCCAGAAAGCGCCTTCAAACCTTCCTTAAAAAGCCCCAGCACAGACCCTTAGCTATAGCTCCTGTGCTTGATGTTTTGGATGATTTGTATTCTGACTCCAGTGTCACCCCTGATACTCTTCCTCCTGCCCCTGCCAAGCCTGACAGATACTATAGGGTTCCAGAAACCCATTCTCATTTCTTTAAGGCCCATGCTGTTAATTTAGAAACAATTTCCCAGGGGCCTAAAGGGGTTTCAGCTGCCACCTCCAAAAATCCTTTGCCTTCTAACAGGGAAGCAAGGTCCTTAGAGAGATGGGGGAAGAAGGTTTACACCTCCACTACTTTATCTATGAGAGCTCTCAATTGTCTCTTTCACATGTTTCAATATCAGGATTTCCTGTTAGATGATTTACAGAAAACATTGGCCTCCCCTGAACCCTTAGATAGGAAGTCTTTGCAGGAGACTGTGCATAATGCTCAACAGGTTAGCAATCACTTTCTACAGTGTGGATATGATGCATTGGAGGCTTCATGTAGGACAGCTATGACAGGGGCGGTCATTCGCAGACATGCATGGTTGAAAGAACAACCTTTACCAGATCATGTTAAGGCAAAACTTCTTGACGCACCCTTGGAAAAGAACAAGCTTTTTGGTGCTAATGCTAAAGATGTGTTAAAGTCCATTGAGGAAAAAGCCAAGTCAGTTCAGACAGTAAAAGATTTCCTTCAGGTTCAGCCGCCCAGATTCGGCAGGAGCTGGCCTTCTAAAAACTGGTCCTTTCCTAATCCTGAAAGATCACAAAGGGGCAAAAACAGGCGTGGCCAAGGAAGAGACGAATACAGAGGATCCTACAGGGGACGACAATGGCAACCAACAAACCAAAGAAGTGACACAGGGGTTTCTCCTGCCCCGCAGGGACAATCTGAATGACTTTCCACTAGTTCCGCTAACCAAGGAGCAAACAGAGGCTCCTTTGGGCGGAAAGTTATCTCTGTTTTCAAAAAATTGGCACAAACTAACAACAGACAAATGGATTTTGGACATTATAGACCACGGTTACAGGTTCCACTTCCACACTTTGCCAAGAAAACAAGGCATGCCAAACCTTCCACAAAATTAGAGGGCAGAGGCTATAAAGCAAATTTCTCTGCTTGCACAGATCAAAGCAATAGAAAAAGTTCCACAACAAGAACAAGGCCAGGGGTTTTATTCAAGACTGTTCCTTGTTCCAAGAAAAGAAAGTTAATGGAGACCAATACTGGACTTGTTCGCTTTAAACACTTTCCTCATAGTACCAAAGTTCAAAATGCTGACTCTACAGCAACTCCTTCCCATGCTGGGCAAGGGGTCTTGGCTGATTACTCTGGACCTCAAGGAGGCATACCTGCATGTCCCTATCAGACACAGCTGCAGAAGATACCTCAGATTTCTTGCAGGGCCAGAGCATTATCAATTCTCAGCATTGCCATTTGGCTTATCTACTGCACCCAGAGTATTCACGAAATGCCTGGCATCAGTAATTGCTCATTGCAGGCTCCAGGGGATTCAAATCTACCCGTACCTGGACGATTGCCTCATACAAGCGGACAACAGACTAACTTTGACAAAAAACTTGAATTATGTCATACACTTGCTACAGGCTCTGGGATACACAGTCAACTTTCAAAAGCCAAGACTTCAGCCATCCCAGCAAATAACCTTCTTAGGAGCCAAACTAGACACAGCCTCTCAAATGGCTTACCTGACAGAAGACAAGCAAAAGAAGTTAACCCATTACTTCAAATGTTTAGCAAAGCTCACTCAAATGACTGCAAGGAGTTTCCTACAGGCCCTGGGTTACATGGCATCCTGCATCCTCCTGGTTCCACTAGCAAGACTACACATGAGAAAGCTTCAATGGTACTTAAAAAGCTTATGGTCTCAACACATCAACAACCTGGAAGCAAATATCCCACTCATTCCATGTCTTCAAAAGAAATTTCTATGGTGGGCCTCAGCAAGCTAGTCAAACATAGGTATGTCATTCAAAAAGCCTCAGATAACACAGACCATGACCACAGACGCCTCAGACCTTGGATGGGGGGCGCACATGGAAGGCAGATGTATTCAAGGACAATGGTCTCCAAAGGAAACACATCTGCATATCAATCAAAAAGAAATGTTAGCAGTAATGCATGCCATCGAGGCCTTTGGGCAACAACTTCAACAAGGCCACCTATTAATACGGACAGACAACACCACAGTGATGTGGTACATAAACAAGCAGGGGGGCACTCATTCTTACCCCCTTTGCAGACTGACAATGAATCTTTGGGAAAAATCACTGGGCCTAAACATACAATTTCAATCCCAGTTTGTTCCAGGCAAAGACAATGTTCTGGCGGACAGTCTAAGCAGGAATTTCCTAGACCCCCACGAATGGAGGCTACATCCAGACATCTTCCTACGACTCACCTCGTCATGGGGCAGGCCGGACGTAGACCTATTTGCCTCCCACCTCAATCATCACTTACAAAAGTTCTGCTCAAGGACATATCATCCACAAGCATGGAAAACAGATGCCCTCTCATTCAACTGGAGCACCCTGATAATTTATGCATTTCCACCTCTGCTACTGATGACCACAGTGTTATTAAAGATCAAAGCAGACAAGCCGAAGGGGATCCTAATAGCTCCAGACTGGCCAAGACAACACTGGTACCCACTACTACGGAGCATATGTCACAACAAAACTTGGGCCCTTCCACAGTGGCCCCAACTTCTGACTCAACACAACTTCAGGACAGTTCATCCCAACATCCAGACGCTACAGCTGACAGCTTGGGAAATCCCATAAATAACCTTGATTTACCTCTGTCCAAGGAAGTTCAGCGGATATTAACAGAAGCCCGCAGACCATCCACCAGAAAAGTTTACTCAGCCAAATGGAAGAGATTCAGCATTTGGAATACCAACAAGGATCATGATGCCTCATTTTTGAGCATTCCTCTCATCCTGGAATACTTGGCAGATATGTTGCATAAAGGACTTTCATTCTCTTCCATAAAAATTCATGCTTCAGCTATATCAGCTAGATACAACACTGACCCACCTGTGTTTTCACATCCTTTGTTAAGGCAATTTCTTAGAGGAATCAAGAATATAAAGCCCCCAAGAAAGGCACCAGTACCAGCTTGGGACCTCAATTTTGTTCTAGAAAAATTGACTTTACCTCCCTTCGAGCCAGCAGCTTCTGTGGACTTACAATTTCTTTCCTGGAAGACAGCTTTCCTGTCGGCCATTACCTCAGCAAGAAGGGTTTCGGAATTACAGGCCTTAATGGCAATACCACCGTTCATAACCTTTCACAGAGACAGGGTCTCCTTACGAACCAACCCTACCTTTCTGCCAAAAGTGGTATCTAGGGTTGCCTTAAATCAAGCAATTCACCTGCCTACTTTCTTTCCTAATCCTGAGAACAAAGTGGAAAGACTGTTGCATACCTTGGACATACACAGACAGCTTCGCTACTACCTAGACAGAACCAAGACCAGTAGGAAGTCTGACCAGCTTTTTGTAGCTTACGCCCCTGCAGTACAAGGAAAAGCAATTTCTAAACAGACAATTTCAAAATGGATTGGACATTGCATCAGATTCTGTTATTCCTTCCATGGAAAGAGTGTGCCAGCCAATGTCAGACCACACTCCACCAGAGCTACAGCCACCTCTACAGCCTTCTTAAGATGGGTGCCTACAAAAGACATTCTAGAAGCTGCTACATGGAGCTCCGTGCATACATTTTCCAAGCACTACAGCCTCCTTTTATATTCCAGATCCAGAGCAGGCTTTGCTTCGGCAGTCCTGCAGGGACTGATAGCTACACCATCCCTTTCTTAGAGCATACCACCTCCCCCAGCTAAGCTTTGGTATTCAACCCATATGTTATGACTGCAGTTGCATTCTTGAAGGACATAGTACAGTTTTGTACCTATCATAAATGTAGATGTCCGATAGATATGCAACTGCAGTCGGGTTTTCCCTCCCTCCATCCCCTCTATGCCTTGGGTCCACTCCTCTCCCTGTTATCCTTAGCTGGGGATATCTGTTATGGTGTATCTGTTTATTGCTTATTTGTTGTCTGGAAACCTATTTTTGTCTTCCAATTTGATTACAGCCTTCCTTAGAGGGCACCTGGCATCTGGGGCAAGAAACACTGAAGAAGATGGCGTTGGCTGATGCTTATATACTCCAGCCGCCCTGACGTCGGAGAGAAATGCGACATCAGCCGACGTCGGACCCAGACTTTGGAATCCGGCCGACCGAGGGCTGCCTGAGGCAGGACAACCCATATGTTATGACTGCAGTTGCATATCTATCGGACATCTACATTTATGGTAGGTACAAAACTGTACTTTTTACTTTGTGGACTAGCATAGTGTTTTAAAGTGCCTTTTACTTTGTGTGTGTGTCTGGGGTAGTAAGTTACTTTCAAAGTGTTTATATTTTTATTGGCATTTGCTGCTTGTTTTCCATGGGAAAGAAGCATCATGTTTAGCTTGCACATGGAACCATCAGACCCACTGTCGACCCTTCTTCCAGCCACAGAAAAAAAAAGTTAAGCTTGCAGCATTTGCTGCAGCAGCAAGCTAGCAGTTTACCTCAGCTACGGGTGAATGATTCTGCTGTGGTCATTTGTTGTACTGCAGCCCACTCATCTTTTACTCCTGAATCCCTCTGGTGTAGTACTTACAGCCACTGAGGACCGGGGGTTTGCCATGTCATCTGCAGCTGTTGGGGTCCCCTCAGTGGGCAAGGGAGAGAGCCACTTGTGTCAGTCCTGGGAGAGGGAACAGTTCCTTGTTTTGTCAGAATGCTGTGCCCATCTCTAAGGAAGCTGCTGCCACCACTGATAACACTGTTGGCTTCATTGGGACTTCCTAGATGGCTGCACATTGAGTAACAGCTTAATTCTGTCTCTCCCAGTCAGAAAACCGAAACTTAGCAGAGAAAGCCAGTGGAGCTAAATTTCTGGCTAAATTTCAATAACTGACTAGTAAGTGCATTGCCTAGATGCCAAGAAAAAAAGAAATATAAAGGACCTGGAAGAAAATCAGTTACAAAACTTGAGGAAAAAACAGACTGGGAAAAGTACTGCAGTTATTCAGAAAGCAGCAGTGCAAATTCCAGACATGACTTTCCAGTAACCTAGAGGAAAGTATAAAGCAGCTGCACACAGACCTGGTTAAAATAAACAGAACATTGATGGAGTATATCAACACAAACAACAAAAAGCTGGAAAAAATGGAAGAAGCTTTGAACAGATATTCAGATAAGGTGACAACTGCAAAACTGAAAGGTTGAAATGAAGAAAAAGTTATCTGAATATGAGACTGCACAAGAATAATAGAATTGGAGGACAGAGCACATAGGGAAAACCTTAGATTTTCTGCTGTACCAGAGAAGCTGGAAGGAACAGATTGTATTAATTTTATGAACGTAGAAATAAGCAAGTGGACTGGTATTCCACAACAAGAATTGTTAATTGAAATGGCAGATCATATGTATGCTCCAAACCTGGCTATGAGACAACAGCCTAGACATGTAATAGTAAAAATGCAGTCTTAGCAACAGAAGGAGTTGATTCTGACACAACTGTGGCAGAAGGACAAAGTACTAAAAGTGGGAGACAGCAGAATGTGGAGAATGACTTCTTATTACACACCAGGCAGAAGAGGAATAAATTTATTCCATTATGTAGAGCATGCCAAGAAGCAGGAGTGAGATTCAAACTGCTGTACCTAGCTATCCTCAAAATATTTTCCTTAGAGGAACAAAAACCTTTTTTTGATGAAGTGCATGCTAAGAAAAATATACAAAAGTTTGTCCAACAAAAAGTGAGCTGTGAAACAGGATATTCTGCTGCTTCTTCTTCTGGTAATAAAGACCATAGAGAGACTGTGCCAGTGAAACTTTTCCCAGTGTTTCAACAGAAAATGATTGAAAGAGAGAGAAAAAGCACAGAAGTTGACTAGAAGAATCAAGAGTGCACTGGAGATGAAGAATCAAGAGTGCACTGGAGATGAAGCAGAGAGACCAGGTTTGGGAGATGGAGATGAACAGGAATAGAACAAAAGAAACTGGAAATCTTGGACTTTGTTAAACTTGTCTGGGACTCTAAAGCATATGCCCTACTTCAGGTCATTAACAATTGGAGACTAAAGTCAGTAACCTGGAAATTGACAAATGTGGGATTACAAAGCAATAATTATATATGCGAAACAGGACAGAACAAGAAAATCTGCAAATATTGCACTTGTTTGGACTTTATTAAACTTGTAAGGAACTTTAAAGCATATGCCCTACTTCATGTCATTCATGTTCTGAAAAATATTCAAGAGAGTGTAAGAGGAAGAAGAGAATTAACTGTAAGTAAAACAAAATGTTTTCTTAGCAGTATTACTTAGGTGGTGCATGATTTTCTCTGCATTAAAAAGTATTTTTTTCAGTTAATTTTAAGTGTAATGGGGATACCAATGTAAATAGTTGCTTCTCTTTATTCTTTTTGTTTCTTTTTCCCTTCTTTCTTTCTCTTTGTTTAGTTTAAAGAAATGTAGACACTGCAATGTAAAAAAAAAAAAAAAAAGGAAAAGGGGGCGTCTGGTTAGAAGAGCATGACAAAAGAAAAATTACTATGCTTTTTCTCATTCATGCATAGGGGAATGACTGTGTTAGCTTTATATAATAATTGTTGACAGAAAGCAAGTAATTGAACAAGAATATTGAATATCATCAGGTCTTTTTCTAGTAAACAGTCCCGTATCTGGTTCTTATGTTACTGGCAGACAGTCTGATAAAGAGAAATGGCTTGGAGATAATGTTTTCTGAAAACATTGAAGTGTTTCCCAGCTGGGAGAGCTATAAAGATAAGGTAAAACTAGACAACACTTAATAAAATTACATGCTCTACCATGCATCTTAGCATAGATAAGCTTTCTTTCTGTTTAGCTCGATCCATGTTTGTGGCTGTCAGTTTGGAACTTATGTTCCTATTATGGGCATAACGTTTCAATATTTGAAGATGTACATAGTTTTGTGTGTTATTATTAAGTTAGTAGGTTTTAGGAGGTATTAGGTGTCTATGTGTATTTTTATTTGAGGGTTTTCAATAAAAAAAAGTTCTGCAAGATGTGACATAGGTTCAAATGGAGATGGCAAGCAGACCTCTCAGCTGTCCAGATTTTCACAGAATGTCCAGATTTTTGCCTCATATTTTTGGTCTGTTCCTCATAAAGTCTGCAGTTTTCTGGCAAATCACTGGGATGATCTGAGGAGTGAAGTCACCAAATCATGAGATACATTTGAGTTTCAGACTTCAGATCCTTTAGAAAATGTGTCAATGCAATCCATTTTACTGTACCAACTTTCTAAGTTTATAAGAGCAATATTTAAAATCTATCCCTAGTTTTTGGGTCTTTGTCCCCACATTTTGTCAAGCTTTGTCCAGATTTCTTGCACTAAGAGGTGAGAGGTATGATGACAAGAAACAGTTGTATAAAAGATTAACCTGCCAAACAGTGCATCCATGTAACACAAAAGCTGGAACTAGACACTTAACAAAAAAAGCTGTTGTACATAAAAGGTGGAAATAATAATCCCTCAAGAATATGATTCTTTCTTTAATGTCTTTAAGTGTTAATGGTCTCACAGAAAAATACTAAAAGAAAGAGTAGTGTACTATATTAAAAATGTGGAGTGCAAATAGCTGTGCTACAGGAGACACACTTGGAAAGAACTGAACCTGTGAATTTGATAAAGAAAGGTTTTCAGGATGGCTATTCAGCAGAATACCTAGGGAAAAGAAAGAGAGGAGTACTTATTAATTGCAATAGGAGCTTCAGTAGTACTAGAAGAGAGAAAAAAATACAATAATGGTAGATTTGTAGTACTTGGGGGCTACTGGAAAGGGAGGAGGATTACACTGGCATGTATTTATATTCCACTGAAAAGTGCTGTACTAGAGCTAAAGAAGATTCTGGGAGAAATAATCAGCTCTCAGCAAGGAATATTATAGGTGGGGACTGGAATTTGATTTGCAACAATGAAGATTTATCTGGGGGGCCCAGAAAAAAAATATATAACAAAGGGGGTAGATTTTTAAAGATGTTTTTGAAAATATTTGGCATGGAAGATGTGAATTCAGTACTAGAAATTTGGAGTGAATTTACATATTATTCCCCAAGATACAGAAGCTTGGTTAGGCTTGACAGAATTTACATTTGACAGGAACATGCGCATTTACGCACCCAATAACCATTTCAGTTCATGCACCAATAATAACTAAAATAAAAACACAGGGTAATGAAATAAAAATGAGAGACTGGTGCTTTCCCACCTATCTCTTGAAAAGAGAGGAATTTAAAGAATGGATAATGGAAATTATCCAGGAGCTATTAGAGAATATAGAAACATCTTCTGAAAATATAGCTAGGGAGTGGGATAAAATGAAAATGGAATTTAAAAATAGGATGGAAATGAAAGAAACTGAGATATGGTTAAGCAGCAACAAGAAATATTTAGAGGGACTGACAAATATTGAAGTATTGCAAAATAGGGGGAATCTCACAGAACATAAAGAGAATGCTAAACAAAAAATGAGGGACTGCCTTGCTAATATACATGAGTTTAGAAAGATTGCTGTCAAGCAGTTGTTTTTTGATAACTCTAGAGCACAAAAACCTTTAGTGCAATGACTCAGACAACAGAAAGTAGAAAGAGTTGTCATCAAGCTTTAGGGAGCCTATTAGGAAAAAAGATAGCTAGGGATCCTGTAGAAGTATTAGAAATATTTTTGAAATTTTGTGAAAGTCTGTATAAAGCAGAGAAATATGGAAATCAAGAAAAGGTACAAATGGAAATGTTTATGGAAGAATTAAATACGCCAAGGCTAGAGGGAGAGGAGGCTCAATTACTAACAGTTAGGATAGGAGGAGAAGAGATAAAAATGGTGATGTTTAACCAATCCACAGGAAAGTCTCCAGGATTAGATGGTATTCCTGTTGAAGTTTGCAAGCTAGAAGGGAAATGATGAAGATATGGAAAGTTTTAACAGTATTTTAAGAGGATGAGAAGTACCAACATCCTGGCCCATTTCAAAACTAAGTCACGATTGTAAAGTGTGCATGTCTATAATGGCTAAAAGAATGGCAAATAAATTGATACATATGGATCAGTGTGGTTCTGTGGAGGAAAGGCAAACATTTGACAACATAAACAGAACAGTGATGATCCAGAGGGAAGCAGAATATAAGAAAATACCACTGTTGTTGGTGGGTCTTGATGCAGAGAAAGCATTTGACATAGCTGGAATTTTAAGAGAAGAGCAATGAAAGCATTTGCATTTCCTGGTAAAATTATAAGGTTGATTAGGAGGTTATATGAAGGATTGGAGGTAAACATTACGTGGATGGGGTCCTCTGTGATAATCTCTGCTTGAGTGGAGGAACCAGGTAGTGGTGTCCTTTCTCCCCTTTGTTATTTACATTATATTTAGAACCATTGGCACAGAAAATAAGAAACTCAGAAATTCAAGGATATAATTAGTATGGTAGTCAAGAAAAGCTATCTCTACTTGCAGATAGCATTATTTTATACCTGACAAAACCAGAAAGAATCATTACAATGTTGTGGAACATATTGAAACAGTTTCAAACCTTTTTGGGATACAAAATGAATGGAGCAAAAACAAAAGCAGTAATGGTAAGTTTTGTACCCACATTTGAACTGATTCAGCAATATCCATATTTATGGGGGCATGATAAAATGAAGTATTTAGGAGTATGGATTAAAATGATACTGTTGTGGCAGCTAAGGATATGTGGGAAGAGACTAAACAAAAGATAAAAACTGAGAAAATGGAAGCTCTGTTATATGGATATTGATAGTAAGATACATGCAGTTGAAATATTTTTAGTCCCTTTAGTCTTGCACACTGGTCTGGCTTATTTTTATCAACCAGAGGAGAAGTTGTGAATAGCAATTAATAAAGAGTTGAAGGACTTTATCTGGGAGGGGAAGATGCAAGAGACAACTGGGAAACACTTATTCTTCCAATAGAGCAGGGAGGATTGGGATTACCCGGGTTGAAGGGTATTTCAGAGCAAGACAGTTACGGCTCATATACATAGCACAAACAGAAAACTATAAATGTTCTGTAGTCCTATCTCTCCTTCATTCTTACTCTTGGGATCAGAGCCAAACCTCTGCTCCGACTCGGCCATACTCTAGCTCGAAAACTTCTAGTTGGCTCGTGGCTAGGAAGTATCCCATGATGCATCACTAGCACAACCAGATCTCATTTGCCGCTTGTTCAGCTCATACGTGATTCTTCTTGGCCGTGGCTAAGTGAAAATTTTCAATATCTTTGACTGGATTATTGTTGGCTAAAATAACCTTTTTAGTAGTTTAGTATGTTTTTTGCATTCGGTGTGTGTTTCAGACTATTTGCTGCTTTGTGTACTGTTTGTACGTTGATTGACTGTTCTTTCGTTGGCCTCTTGTATCCCTGCATTGCTAACTCTTGTGCTGCTTATTTTTCCTTCTTGTTTCCTCTCTACTTGGGCTAGGCCCATTTAAGTTAGAGGACCTAGTCTTCAGTTCTGTTGTTTGTCTCTCCTTGGGCTAGGCCCATGTAATTTAGAGGACCTAGTCCTCGGTTCTGTTTATCCCTGGGCTAGGCCCGTTTAAATTAGAGGACCTAGTCCTCGAGTTATCTTTTTCTCCTCTTAGGGGCTAGGCCCTTTTAAGTTAAGAGGACCTAGTCCTCTATTTGCCTTTTTGTCTGTACGGTGCTTTTCTTTCTTGAATAAAGTTGTTGGTTGTTATTAGTGGTTTTTGCTATGTCAAAAGATACTAAGGATCATAAGCCTTCGGGCTTCAAAAAGTGTACTAAATGTGCCCAGAAAATGTCCTTGACAGATGGGCACAATTTGTGTGTTTACTGTTTGGGGGCTAGCCACCTCCAAGAGTCTTGCCTATTTTGTCATGCATTCAGTCCTCGTGTTCTTCAGGAGAGGAAAAACAAACTTATTGTGAAAGGACTATTGAAACATTCCTTTGAGGAGGAATTGGCATCTCCGTCATCCAGCTCTAAATCCCCTTCCTCTTCTAAGAAATACAGACCAAAAGCTACAAAAAGACGGTCTCCCACCCATTCTGTCTCGTCGGAGCAGCCAGACAAAATTACCAGAGTGACTACACCCTCGTTGGCTCCACTGGTTTCGGTGCCGACAGAGGTTAGCATTGTGGATCCATCAGTTTCAGCTCCAGGAGCTTCGGAGCCGATAACTGACACTACATCTCGGAGCCGGTCAGCTGAACTCCGACCGGTTTCCTCGACACTTAGGTCACCTATATTCCAGCGATCTAGATCCTCCACTCTATCTCCCAGGTCCTCTAGGAGCCTTTCGGATGAGGACATCGAGAGAGTGGTGCGTAGACTGCTTCAGACTTCGGCGCTGGCAAATTTACTTTTGGCTCCGTCCTAGTCGGCTCCGGAGCCTAATGTGCCCTCACACCCTGTCGATGTTCCTCCTCCGAGCTTCTCTGAGCCTTCGGAACCAGAGTTGTCGGTGCCTCGGGTTGTGGAAAGGTCGGTTCCAGCTACCTCAGTTGGTCTCTCGGTTCCAATATCTGCTTGGACCCTTTCGGTGCCGTCCGTGGAGTCCAGGGTCCTCAGTTTTCTGGTCGGGCCCGAGGGGGGCCGCTTCGAATCGAACTTCAGTTCTGAGCCTACCTCTTGGTGCTTCGGCGCAGGTGAGCTTGAACCCCACATCTGCCTCAGAGCCCATCTCCTCGGTGCCAAGGACTGCCTCTGCATCTTCAGAGCGGAGGGCATCCTCTGAGCAGGGAGGATCAGCCTTCGAGGTGATGAGGAGTGTGCTGTCCAGGTCTTCAGTTTCAACCAGAGGTACCAACACTCTTCCCCCTAAAGCACCGACTTCAGACTCTGTACCCTCTCTCCCAGCACAGCAGAGACTCGCAGCCTCAGGAAACCTCCATGAGTGGTCCCCAGTCTTCCCAGGTCTCCCCAGAATATCTTTCTGAGGAGCCACCTAGGAAGAAAACTTATAAGAGGAAACATGTTGACTCCCCTGATGAGTCTCTTACATCGGACACTGACCTCGAGGAGTCAGAAGGGTCCCCCAAGTCATCCTCTGATAATATCTCATTCGCAGATATCTTAGAGATCCTGAACCAGAGAGGCAATTGGCCCACTACATCCCCTTCTGATGAGGAGTCAGTGTACCTGTAGGCTTTCGGGTCTTAACCCTCCGCCTCTTGGGTGTCTCCACCTTTTGACAAGCTACTGGATCTAGTTAGTCGAAAGGTGTGGGAATCTCCTGATTCTGTGGAACCGGTTCCTAGATGACCAAATAAATTTCTGTCAGCACCCCAGGTCAAGGACTTGCTTACTAAGGGCGTTCCAGTAGATGCCATGGTGGTGGCAGCAGCCACCATAAAGGAACGTGCTGAAACTTCCTCCACTGTCCATCCTCCGAACAAGGAGTCTCAAACGATGGATAGGTATGGGAAGCGTCTTTCCTTCAGCGGCTTTTACACTTAGATCACTAAACTACCTGTCTTATTTCACAAGGCTCCAGAGAGTCTCCTAAAAGAGCTGGGAGATACTCTACAGGATAACATATCTGATGCGGTATCTCAGAAGGTCAACGCACAGATGTCTACCCTGAATTCCATGAGGGTGATATCTTAGGCAGCTGATGGAGCGAGTAGGGCAGCGGGTTCAGGAGTCTCTCTTAGGAGACGCTCCTGGATGCGTTTGTGTAACTTTACAGAGGCCTTTAAGTCTACGTTTACCAACGCCCCCTTTGACGGATCCTCATTGTTCGGAACTAAGGTAAAGGACACACTCACCAGGTGCGAGCAGGAAGGAAAAACCCTGTCTGCCGTGGGAGTCCGTTTTTCCATTCCTTCTAGACCCTATCCCAAAGGGCAGAAGGGCGGTAAAATGTGGTTCAAAAAATCTCAGAGGTTTTTTTCAGGACACACAAGGTGATTCCTTCACCAGAAGCAGAGGAGGAGGAAATAATGATAGATGCCGTCCTAGAGGCAGAGGAGGCCCGCAGAACCAGGTAGACTGTGATTCTTTTCGTGTTCTTCCCTATCAGTGCTCCTGGGAGGAGCCCCGACAGTGCATCTCTGGAGCCAGTTGGGGGTCGTATTTCTTTATACCCAGAAGCCTGGCACGATATCACTCACGACAAGTGGGTATTAAAGATAATTATCAGAGGTTACCATATTCCCTTCTCTTCTCCACCCCCTTGGAGCAGACGAATCCATGTCTGCCACCCAATCACAGGGATTCAGCAACTCTAGAAATCCAAAAGTTGCTCATAAAGAGGGCTATCCAACCCGTCCCCGCAGACCAAGTAGGATTAGGGACTTACTCCAGATTCTTTTTGGTGCCAAAAAGAACAGGGGACATGAGACCCATTTTGGATCTCAACAAATTGAACGAATCTGTACAGAAGTCCAAGTTCCAAATGGTCACCTTACAGTCGATACTCCCGTTGTTAGGGAAAGACATTTGGATGTGCTCCATAGACCTTCAAGATGCATGCTACCATATCAAAATGGACAGGGCATCGAGGAGTCACTTACACTTACGGCTGGGAGCCAGTCATTATCAGTTCCACGCCCTGCCCTTTGGTCTCACCACAGCCCCCAGGGTGTTTACCAAATGCATGGCAGTGGTTACGGCTCACTTGAGACGTCGGAGATTCCAAGTGTTTCCATATCTGGACGACTGGCTCCTGACTGCCAACACCAGGCATCTACTGTTACAGGCCAGGGACGTTACCATTTCAACTTACCTGCAGTTAGGGATTTCAGTAAATTGGCAAAAATATGCATTATCACCCTCTCAGCATGTGAATTTTATTGGCGCTGAAATAAACACCATTTAAATGAGGGCTTACCTTCTCCTAGAAAGAATTCAGAGCCTAAGGGAACAAGTCCTGAGTTTACTTCCTTTAAGAAAGCGAAAGCAAAAGTGGTGCTCATGTTGTTGGGGACAATGGCTTCGACAATAACACTGGTTCCATTAGCCAGACTGCACATGAGGGTCCTGCAGTGGTTACTTTTTGCCCAATGGTCCCCCCCAGTTGCCACTGTGACCACGGATGCCTCCCAGATAGGGTGGGGGGCATTATCTAGGGAGAACAGTCCAACGCACTTGGCAGGAACACGAGGCTCATTTGCATATCAATGTCTTTGAGATGAGAGCAGTGCTTCTAGCGTTGCAAGCACTTCACAGCTTTTTTCCTCTAGGGACGATTGCGATCCACTCTGACAATATGTCGGTGGTGTGGCACATAAACAAACAAGGAGGGACCACATCTTACCCCCTCTGCAGAGAAGCCCTTCGAGTGTGGGAGTGGGTAGTGTCTTCCCAGTGCTTTCTGGTCGCAACGCACATCCTGGGAAAATCCAAAGTGATAGCCGACAGGCTCAGCAGGGCTATTCTGATGCCTCATGAGTGGTCTCTGAACACATACATTGCGAAGCAAATCATTCACAAATGGGATCAGCCTTGCTGCGATCTGTTTGCCACCCCTCTCAATGCCAAATGCAGCAGCTTCTTCACCCTGACTCCCCCGGAAGGGGAAACACCAAGAGATGCACTTGTTCACGATTGGCCCTTGGGACTTCTCTATGCTTTCCCTCTCATATCGAAGGTAATTCAGAAAGCAATATCCTTGGGAAGCAAAGTGATCCTAATTGCTCCTTACTGTCCTCGACAGATTTGGTTCCCCTTTCTCAGACCTCATCTAATGGACGAACCGTGGATTCTGGACCCAGTGCCAGATTTGCTGACGCATATGTCAGGGGTGTTCCATCCCTCGCTCCACACCCTCAACTTGACAGCTTGGCTGCTCCAATTCCATCCCTAGTCAGGCTTCATGACTTTTCTCTCGACAGTGTACACATCCTGACATCCTCTCACAAATCTTCTACCAGAAAAATTTATACCAGTTAATGGAAAAGATTCTCCTTTTGGGACCGTGAGAGAAACCTGGATCCTTACACAGCTCCCATTTCTGCCATTTTAGACTTCCTTTATCAGTTATTCAACCAAGGTTCAGCAGTTGCCACTATTAAAGTTCAATTGGCAGCCATTTCCACCTTTCATTTGACCAATGAACCTAATCTTAAGGCTCATAGGCTGTGTAGAGCCTTCCTTAAAGGGGCTGCCTTTTTAAGACCCCCAGTCATGAATCAGGTGGCACCATGGGATTTGAACTTTGTTTTCCATAAACTTACATCAAGCCCTTTCGAACCTTCAGCTACATGTTTACCTTGGAAAACTATATTTTTAGTGGCCATCACTTCTGCAAGAAGGGTGTCTGAACTGCAAGCTCTTTCCATTAAGCCCCCTTATTTGGTGTTTCACAAAGATAGGGTCTCCTTGCGGACAAACCCTTCCTTTATTCCCAAGTTTTCTTCTCAAGCCAATATTAATCAATCTATTGAGTTGCCTGTATTCTTCCCTAATTTTTCTAACAAGGCAGAGTACAAATTTCACCAGCTGGATGTGCATAGACAATTGCGTTTTTATCTGGACAGAACTAAAGATTTCAGAAGGTCAGATCAATTGTTTGTTTCTTTTTCAGATACTAGGAAGGGTCTTCCAGTTTCTAAAGTCACATTATCTCACTGGGTTTCCAGCTGCATTTCCTTTGTCTATTCATCCAGTAGCAAAGATCTTTCCTTCAAAGTGAAAGCTCATTCTACCAGGTCTGTGTCTATCTCGGTAGCTCTTCAGGCTAAAATTCCAATAGACAACATTTGTGCTGCAGTAACATGGGCTTCACCTCATACATTCATTACTCACGACAAATTGGATATGGCTTCCAGGAACAGGTCTTCCTTTGGTTCCACAGTACGCAGGAGCATTTTCCAATAAGCAACCCAAGATGAAGGTGCTAGGGACGTTGTCCCAAGAGTAAGAATGAAGGTGAGACAGGACTACAGAACATAAAGAAGTTACGTACCTACCATAACGTTCGATGTTTGTCGTCCATCTCGCCTTTCATTCTTATCTCGTCCTTCATTCTTAGGAACCCACCCTCCTGCACCTTCCGTGAAGACCTGGGGGTAGAGTGTCTCCTGTTTGTTTGGTTATGTTAGTCCTTTCGACTTGGTTTGTTCTTTGTCTCTGTATGTTTCTCCTTGCAGCAAACAAGATCTGGGTTGTGTTAGTGATGCATCATGGGATACCTGCTAGCCACGAGCCAACTAGAAGTTTTCGAGCTAGAGTATGGATGAGTAAGAATGAAGGGCGAGATGGACTACAAACATCGAACATTATGGTAGGTACATAACTTCTTTTTCTAAATGGAAAGAAATTATGATGATGATGAATCAGTGGGGAAGCTCAAGTAACAGGGAGAGACTGGGATTCTTGATGTAGACCTTTAAGGAGAACAGTAATAATCATGCAAAATATTATGTTCGTAAAGTAGCAGAAGGTCTTCTAAGAACTAAGTCAACACAGGAATGAAGAAAGGAGATTCTGCTGATAGGGATGACTGCAGTTAGGGATACAGACAGTAGGCAAGAGGAGGGTGGGAATGTTTTGGGGATAAATAGCAAAGGAGCCAAGGTACTGGGAACAAATATGTAGAGGAATGTGAAAATGCCAGTAACTTATTTGGACTGCAAGCTAAAGATTGCCTTCCATATCAAGGATTGACATCAGAGTATAGGCAAAGAGAAAGAAATAGGAGATCCTAATCAAAAGTCCAGCACTGGTAGAGTTTTTAGTAGAATCTAGACTAGAAGTTGCTTTTAAGAAAGGATTAATTAGTAAAGCATATAAAATATTGCATGATAACTGTAAGAATCAATTAGAGGAGGTTAGGAAGGACTGGGAAGAGAGATTAGATAAGCAGTTCACGAAGAAACAAAGGGGGTGGGGTATATATGTATGTCTTCCAAAATTGCAACAAAATCTAGAAGATTTTTGATCATTTCCTGTAAGTGCTTACATAAGTATTTTTATAGCCCAAGCAGACTTCAAAGAATTTTTCCTCGGGTAGACAGCAAATGTTGGAGGTATGAGGGGACAGAAAGAGGTAACTGGAAACATATTTTCTGAGAGTGTAATGAGTTGGTAGACTTTAAAGATTCCCTGCAGACTGCTCTGATACAGATGCTGGGTGAGAAAGTTGGAGTGACTCGGGAAATGATTTTTTGTTATGATACAGCCTTGGAATTGTCTAGGCATAGTAAGGCCTTGCTGAGTCTAATTATGATGACTGCCAGAAAAGCAATTACTAAAAAATGGAAGCCAAAGTCTAAACCAACTTTACCAGAGGTATTAAGGATAGTAACAAGTTAAAACAACTGGAACTGGGATCTTTAGAAAAGGGTAGGAACAAATTATATTAGAAAATATGGGAACTGTGGGATCAATACATGCAGAGGAAGAACGAGGTTTAAAAGAAGGCAGGATTTGACTGAGGTATATAATAGTTGGCTAACAGTGACTGGATATGTTAAAAGTGATGTATAATGTTTGCAGCTACCAGTTGTGTCACACTGTTTGGAATGTGTAATGTTCGCAGTTGAGAGCGTGTCACTATGGTTTATTGTCATTTATATAAATGTAACATGGTTTATGTCACACATGTTAATTTAATAAAGGTGTTTCTTGTTTAAAAAAAACATTTGGCTTCATTTTTCCTGTCAAAAAGAAGCAGATAACTTAAGTATGTATCTTTTACTTCTTAAATTTCTTTAGACATTAGTGGTTAACTGGCTCTGGCTCTAGATTTAATTCAGGCTAGTGATCCTTCTTGTAAGGTAGTTTCTGGTAAACAAGAGAGATACTTCCCTTCCTGAAGAGATTCAAGATTTTGACTGTGGGCAGGAAGATTGAAGGGACAAATGCAAGGTTTTCTCATAGGTTCATAACTATTAGGCTAGCTGCCCTTGCAGGCCATTTTAAGCCTAACCAGTTCCACTTTTTGTTCTCAAAATAACCTATCCCATTTGATTATAGATTGGCCTTACCCATCCCATGGTCACTAATTACATATTACCCCTTATAAGAATAACTGGGTTAATACCGTAGATAATTTGATGGAACTCAATTTTTCCTTGGATTTCGCATTCAAATTCTGATGAGAGCTGAGTTTCTGTTTCTCCCTGTGGAGTTTTCTCTTTCTCTGAGACTATTTCTAGAATGTGCTGCTGTTTTCAGTGGGAGAACACAGGATCTGATGTTGTCAATTTTCACTTAATCCTCGACTCGGAACTGAGACGGCTGTTTACTTCAGCTCATGCTTTCTAAACTCTCGAACCAGGCTGTACCCATAATACTCCTCACAGAGATTACCTCAGATCTCGTTTGCCGCTTCGCAGACCAGACGCGTTCATTCACTCACTTGAGCCTTGTCTTAGTTTGTGAGTAATTTCTAATTTTTTTTTTTTGACACATTATTTCTAAAGTTTCCTCTTCATAATTCCTTGTATTTCTACTCGCTCCTTCCTCTTCTTATTGTAGCTGGTTTCTGTCTTCCCTCTACCATTGGTAGACTGTCCAGTACCATTGTTGGTACCTCCTTTTCACTTCTGTTAAATACCTTTAAAGGTAATCTTTCATACCATTGATGGTATTTTTCTTTCTACTTTCTGTCTTTAAAAAAAAAAAAAGAATCCTGCTTTATTTATATTCCTTCCTTTGTGACTGCTTTGAACCTATTATGGCAGCAAAAAACATAAATAATAAGGGTCAAATGATCAGTTAGACTTTTCAAATGCTGGTGCTACTAACTTACAAAGTTGACAAATTAAAAGGACTTGATTTACTACACACACACACACACACACACACACACTTTTTGAAGTAAAAAACAGTTACCTGTTATGCATAAACTTCATAAAAACAGAAAATAAATAAAGGAAAGACTGTGCATAAAAAATATCACTATCAAGCGAATTTTAGAGATAAATAAACAAAGGCAGGTAATCTCTTCAGGCATATCCATTTCCTAATACTGAAACTGCAAATACCAATTAAATCTAAATTTCCCAACCCACTTTACATGCTGGTCTACCTATAACCTATGAATGTAAATCCCCCATTGATTTAACTCTTATGTCATTCCATCGAGCTTGACAGTGCTGACAATGTTACTTCCTCTCTAAAAACCACACAGCCCAGCAGCATTAGGTCAGTAGCTAGAAGAAGAAAAAAAGGAAGCAGCATCATTATATAAAATAAAGAACATTTCAAAAATCACTAAACTCCGTAGACCTGTAAAGTAGCTCTGTGGAAATTGAACTTCAGTGTCACAAATAGTCTCTCTTCTTCACACAACTGGCAAGTATCCATAAGAAGACATTTAATTGGAATATATTTCTCCTCTAACAAATAAACTCCCACCAAATTTACTCTTCTTTCATCTGAACTTAAAACCATGCATTCCCCTATAGTACGTCACTGTCTGTCAAGTCCCGACTAAAACTGGGTGCTTTTCTTAAAACGTATGCGTAGCTGACTTCGCGTGCCAGTGCTTGTGTATCTGAGTCAGTTGTCTTCCAGGCCAAAAAAAACACAACCTGCAAGTGGTCATAATTTCCTGCAACCAACTTTGATTTAATTTTTTCTGGAAAATACTCTGTTTGGAAAAGGCAGTCGCTGTTTCCTGGACAGTCCCCCTTAATTCTGGACTGTTGTTGTCATCCCTACTTCCAGAAGCAGAGCTGCCATTGGTTCTGCAGTTCTCTGGAATATCCTTCCATGAGGGCCACCCGAGATTCACGTTGCAGGATACTCTGTCCCACAAGTTGAGGAACGAATGAAAAGGAAAACATCAACTTTTAAAGTTATGTACTTACCATAAGTATGCATCTGTATTGTCCATTTCATTCTTCCTCAACTCCCCACCCTCCTTCCCCCTTCCTTTCATCTTATAGAGTGATCTTGTGGAAACTTTTGTTCCAGGTTTGAGACCCAGTCTTGCTATTCTTTCTGCTCTGTCTTAGGATCTGTAAGACAGTAAACTTGATCTAAGGCATTGTTAGCTGACTGGGGCACTATGGGTAGAGTTAGGAGCTTGGGAGTTGGATCCGAAAGTCTAGTGTATGTGGCCGATTCAGATCTAAGGTCGGATCCATTAACCACATGTTGAGGAAGAATGAAATGGGCAACACAGATGCATAGTTACGGTGAGTACATAGCTTTAATTTTTCCTGGTGTAGAAGAAGCTCAGAAAAATTGTCAAATCAGGTGGAAAATGTCTTAATTCCATACATAGAGGCACAGTTCACAGTAGTCCAGCCAACGGGACAGCAACACTTAGCAATTAAGGAAAACAAAGTTTGGTCTAGTGTGCAGACATTTAGAAATGGCATCTGTTAACCTTCTGTTACAGGAATAACTACTACAGTTTTCCAATTGACTCCAACACCTGGCTTGCTCAATAGGCTGTTCTTTATAAAAAAATGTAATTTCAGTGTAAATTTTCCAAAAACTATTACTATAATTTTGGAAAAATGTGGGTTTAAAATAGAGTTCAACTTATGAGCATGTAGTATAGTATACTGTACTGTTGCAGCATAAATTGGTCAGTCTCCCTTTACAAAGAGGCCAGTCAGAAGTGGAACCCCTCAGGGATCAGTCCTGGGGCCATTCCATTTTGGCATTTGCTTCTCTGAAGTCAAGGTCAATGACAGGGACCACTGGGTGACTGAATTTGCAGGTAATTGCAAGTTAGGAGCAGTCACAGAATTCTCCACTGACACAAATGTTCTCCAGCAAAGGTTAACACAGACAAATTACTGGTGTCAGAGCCATGGACTAAAATGCCAAGAAATGCATATACATAATAGTATCCTTCAGGAAGTCATCTTCCCCTTGCAACTATCATATTGACAACACACCCCTAAGAGTTAACCCATTAATTAGGGACTTAAGGACACACATAGACAATAATATAGCCTTTGACCATCACTTGTCTATAGTAGTGAGGAAATCATTCAGTGTAGTGCAACCTACAAACAAGGGTATGGCATCTCGGTCCAAGGAAGTCATTGTTTCACTGTATTTGGCATTCATCAAACCTGCCATTTAGTACAATGCTCCTTTGGTATGTATCTAACCAGGCATATCCAGCAGTTGAAATGTCCACAGAGGTTCCTCACTAAAAGAATACAGGGCATAAGTAACATGTCCTTTGCAGACCATTGCAAGGCCCTCTCCCTGTATTTTGTCATCTTCTGGCTGTTGAGAGTAGATCAATGCATGGCATACATGGCATTGTCAGACCCCACCAGGATGGACTTACTGCATATCCGCAAAACAAACAGCACCAGAATTACCCATTCCAAAGACTTAAACCATGCTGGAGACACAGGTATGTATCATAGAGACTACCCCTTCTATAGAACAGGCTCCCCATCCACGTGAAGCAGAGGTCCTTCCTAACCCAGTTAATGTGTAACTTGGACAGTTGAATGGGAAACAGGAATTCATCATCCTTGGTTTTGCAGCTATGTCTGTAATGGACACAGGCAGCATGTAAATGTTTATCTCCCAAGCCGCACACACACACACACACACACACACACACACACACACACACACACACACACACACACACACACACACACACACACACACACACACACACACACACACCAGAACATGGCTGAGATTTGGGATGCATGGTTAGGCTTAAAAAGGCTTATGTGGTTGTTAGCCTAGTACACACCTTTGAACTTGTGTGAAAAATGCTTAGTATTTTGTTTTAATGAAGGTCCTGCCGTACTTGGTTTTCTCTTAATTATATGTAGTTTAAAGGATGGGGGAATTGATTCAGGTACTGCATTTAAATGCTGCTGTTTTGTAGTTAGAACGGCATGACATTTACTAAAGCATGAAGTATTAAGTCATTCATTTGTTTTAGTAACTGTCATGCCTTTCTAGCTCTTAATTTCCTTATATGTTACATAGGTCATATACAAATCACTTTAATCCAGGAAGTGATCAGGTCCAGCACATGATGTACTTCTTGGTGAGGCTATACCATTTGAGTTATTAAAACAGAGATATTGATAATTTTGCCAAAAATTAATCACCTGTAGGTAGGTGTGCACCCACAAGTAAGCCCCACAAGTAATAACATCCAGAGCATGTCTTGTGTCTGTAGGGTTTGAAGATGTTTGCAGAAATGAACTTCCAAAAAATTCACTGTCATGCATCAGAATGGCTTGATCTCCTTTTGGCCGTAATCTGTCAAAAGTAGTGGAAGGTTCATTTTGTGGATATTAAGTCTGTATTTTTGCAAGGTGTGGGACCCTCTTTTGTCTGTCCTGTTCCTGAGGAAAGGTATGTTGGGCAGTTGTGGAAACTTTAGTATATGATCTAACAGATGCTTTGCTGTACCAGGGTCATAGTGTGAAAGATATTGCTAAGTCAGGATTGAGAATCTCTCACATTGGCTCTGCTGTGTTCTGCTGGCTGGTAGGGAACAGGAACAGCACTGTAATGCTTGCCTGCTATGTGGATGATATTGTGTGGGCTTGCTTAAAAATGTTTTGCCACTTTAGTTTTTCAATACCTTAAAACTGCCTTTCAAGTTGTTAGTGAAGAGCTATGACCACTTCTATTATGTGGGAATGAACTTTGCTGGTCCTGCTACATCACAAGAGCTGCACAAAACAAATAAATTGTTTAAGTTGGAACAGTTAAGGTGAGTGCAGTGGGATGCTGCATCTACCCTGGTTAAAATGGATGTAAGCCAAAAATAGGACACGTTCTTTGGGTTGTCAGGCAAAGTAGATTAGTTGTCACCTTTGTTTCCTATTTGACATCAAGCATTGAACGTGTGGCTGTACATACTATTAAAGAAAATCTATTTTGCAAAAGTGGATCTATAAATGTCCTGGAGAAAGCCAAATCCTGGAAGTAGTTGACTTTCGCGATGCATCACATGGAAACCTTACAGATTGTTTCAGAGGGACATTTGATTGTTTTGATATGTGTACAAGGAAAATACCCTTTTGGTGGCAGTCAAAAAGAAGAGATGGTGTACCCAGTAACCCGGCAGGAGAAACTCTTGCCATCTGACAACCTCAGCAATGCACTGTTGCTGATTATGCTGTATTCTGAACTTACAACTGGTAACCCAAGGCATGACACCCTCCAGATTAAGCTGTCATGGATAACTATTCTGTGTTTTAGAGAATTAACTTTCTACAAGTACAGTATAAATAAAAAGATTTCAGCTATACCCAAGGCATTCTGTATATCCTGTGATCAGCTACAAAAAAGGCTACCTTTGTAAGAAGAGGCTTCCACCTTTGGGCTTTAAGAGAACTTGTTGAAGGAATATGGCATATTAAATATAGAGTCTCTGAGCAAAATGTTTAATTTGTGTTTTTATTCCTTTATGGATGGTATTGTTAAGGCTGCACTTAATTCCTGTTTTTGGGAACTTGAGGGGATGTAAAAACGTCATCTGAAAATAACCTCATGGTTATGCTGCTAAATGCTAAGAGTCTTAACATGAAGCTGCACTCACTGGAAGCAATCCTCACCTCGGAAGATGCAGACATTTGTGCAGTCACGGAGACCTGGCTCAAGGCTATGGAGGGCACCCAGCCATACCAGTTTACACCTCCTTCCATACGTTCAGACCACAAACTGAAGGCATGAAAACTAAAGTAGGCAGTGAATCAATATTCATTAAAGGTAAATACACCTCCAGATTGGTTACACAGTATAATTCCCTGGAGATACATCAGGTGCAATTAACTGTTGGTAGGACACCTATTCAAGTCAGTGCCAGCTACAGGACCCTCTCCATGAATCAGGACACCCACTCTGCCTATTTGGATCTACATGAGTCTAACAAGATACATCCGAGCACCATGGTTTTGGGCGACGTTAAGTACCCATCCATTGTCTGGGTAAATTGTTCATGCTCAGACTCACTTGCCCAAAGGTTCCTCAACTTCCTTAACTCCAATGCCCTGGATCAACTGGTTGACACCGCAACAAGGGGTGCCAGCATCCTGGATCTGGTAGTATGGGGGACCACTGTAGAACCCTCACTGTGAGGTCTTTCATGGTGAGATCTGACCACATATCAGTCTCATTCGAAGTAACTGTCACACTTCACCCTCCCTCACAGCAACTTAACTAAAAAACTTCTCCAAAGCAAATTATAACCTCTTACGGGATGGTATAAATAGCTTCACTGCACCTCCTCCGTCAGATGGAACTGGCAACTATGCCAGGCTCTACACCAATGCTTTATACAAACACCTGTATAACTGATGGGACCAAAACAAGCTCCTCAAGGAAGAGCAAATCTGCCTGGTGGATAACTGCCATTAACAGGATTTACAATAATTAGAGGAAGAAATTGCTCTCTAAGAGTAAGAGGGAGTGAACTCGAAACTGGAAATGCTCCCTCCTCTTTTTAAACAAGCAAAAAAGACTTCTTATGAAGTCTTCCAAAGCAGACTGTGAATCCAAATTAGCTTCTTCAACTAAGGACAACCATAAGACATTTAGTTACATCCATAATCTAAAAAGAAAGGCCCAGATTTGTGCTAAACTGGTAGTTAATGATACTATATATACTGAGCCTGTGGGCATAGCTAACTTGTTGGCTGACTGGTTCTGTGTCCCTGCCACATGTACCCCATGACATCCCTACCAACTGTCACCTACCTTGTGTCTCTAAAGAGCAGGTCATAAACGCCCTGTATAAGGCCGAAAACACAGCATCTGTGGGAAATGGAACATCCTAGGCTGTGTCCTACATGGACTCCAACAAGAATTAGCAGCACCATTGGGTACTCTTTTCAATCATAATATAAACACTGGCTTCATCCCAGCTGAATGGAAAATGGCCACAGTTATCCCATTGCACAAAGCTGATGTTTCCACTGACCCCCAGGAAATGGAGTGAACCATCATGGACCTTATCAACAAAGATATAGGTAATTGTTGCTTAACAAGTTTGAATTCAGTTCTGCTCTTGCCTGGAGTTCCTTTGGAGAATTATTGGTGTGTGTTCCAGTGTGCCTTGTGGATTTAATTAAAGATGTAGGTAATCTCCAAACACGTGACCCTACTCAGTTTGGATTTGTCAAAGGGAGATCATGCCTGTTAAAATGCTTTTGATTAGCATTGATAATAGAAATTGCCACACCCAGTGACTACAGTGTGTTGGGTACAGAGAGACACAAAGTCATAAAATATCAGGATCTGCAGGCAGAAATGAGAGCAGTGTGGAAGAAAGATACCCAGACAGTTCCAATAGTAGTAGGAGCAATGGGTCTTATAAAAAAGAATCTAAAATCGTATTTAGATATGTTACCAATCTGCGTAACCCCATACAAATTGCAGAAGGAGTCATTACTGGGCACATTGCGGGTGCTGTGAAGTGCACTTCTGGCTGAAATCAAAGATTGAAACAATACTAATTTCATGAACTTTAATTGTACTTTGACTTAGGAATGGGGTCCATTCCCGTCATGGTATTAGAAAGCCAAAAGATTTGGAGAAATTAAAAAAAACAGCTAGGTATCAACCCTTATATCATTAGATGGGTCGCTAACTGGCTCACTGATGGAACACATATAGTCAAAATAGGTGAATCCACCTCCAACATCAGACCTGTAACCAGTGGTGTTCCACAGGGATCAGTCCTGGGACCTCCACTGTTTGGAATCTATTTCTCTGAAGTACAAGCAAAAGCTAAAGGCCTGTGGCTAACAAAGTTTGCTGATGACTGCAAAGTGGGAGCGGCCATAGAATCTCCAAATGATGTCAGCATCCTGCAGAAGGGTCTTACACAAACAAATGATTGGTGCCAAAGTCATAGCCTTAAACTGAATGCAAAAAAAATGTATTATCATCCCTTTCAGTAAGAGCAATGTTCCTGCTAACTACCATATCAATAGCAACACCCTAAGTACACACTCAGTGGTGATAGACCTGACCACACAGGTTGACAGCAAACTTACCTTTGATCACCATGTCTCCACAGTGGTAAGAAGGGCATTCTATATTTCTCATCAAATAAGTAAGGGCATTGCCTCCAGAAAAAAAAAGAAGTTATAACCTCCTTGTACTCTTCCCTAATCAGGCCAATAACTGAGTGCAACTTCTCTTTTGTTATGTACCTTTTCAAGCACCTGCGGCAATATGAGAGACCACAAAGGTTCCTCACAAGGAAAATTCAATGGAGCGTCTGAATTCACTGTGACTTTATTCTGTTTCGTCCAGACTACTTAGAGCGATCTCTGCCTTCCATATAAGGCAATGTCTGACCTTACTTTATAGGAAATGCTGCATATCCACAAGTCAAATTCTGCATGGGTTACTCACTGTAAAGGCCTTAACCTGGTATGTGACATTAATAGAACTTGCTGGAGGGGCAGATTTGTCTCCCAGAGGTTACCACACCTTTGGAACAGACTCCATGTCAAACAGAGCACCTCACTGGCCTTCTTCAAACACAATCTGGACAATTGAATGGGTAACTGTAAATTCATCCTGGGGGTTCCACCTGTATCCCTCTTGGACACGGGCAATATCGTGGAAATAAGGGTAGAACTTGGCTAAGCTTGTAAGAACTCTAGGGCCGTTAGCCTAGTAACTTCCTATGAACTTTACTGCAGTGTCTTTTCTGTGAAAGAGTTTTTTTGCAGCATGTTTCCCTTTTGCTTTCTGGAAATAATTGTGGTCTTTTTTTGCAGCGGTTTAGACTTTGACCTGTGTGTGTGTGTGTGTGTGTGTGTGTGTGTGTGTGTGTGTGTGTGTGTGTGTGTGTATCTTTAATGTTCAAAAAAAAGTCTCTGTGTGGCTTGAAATCTTACCTAGTTTAGTTAACCCTTTCACCAACAAGTGTGTGAAGGAAGATGGTCCCACTGTAGAAAATCTTTTAAACACC
Source organism: Protopterus annectens (assembly GCF_019279795.1). Classification (NCBI taxonomy): domain Eukaryota; kingdom Metazoa; phylum Chordata; order Ceratodontiformes; family Protopteridae; genus Protopterus; species Protopterus annectens. The sequence continues at coordinate 1,207,241,600 of NC_056745.1, read as the reverse complement.
TTTATTAAATCCTCGGTGGCATAGGTACACACCAATAAGGAAAAAACAAAACAGTTTGAAAATTCTTGAACATTTTTACAGTCTAGTCCCCCTTAATGGTGGGGCTTTTCTAATGAAAATAAAGACCTGCTGGTCAAAATTCCCTGTATGAGCTACAGTTGCAGCAGATATCAGTGTAACAATCTGCATGTATAACTGATTATTTTTTTTATAGTTGATCATCTTCTGGAACATATGTGAAGAGGCATCAGGTTAGAGTGGGCACTTTTGAATATGTTAACTTTGATGCATTATCACTGAATACTGCTGTCCTAACTGCCACATTTTATGCACTATCCTTTCACGTATGATATATGTTCAAGTTTTTTATTTCATTTATTTGTGCCTTAATGTGCTTTCTTGTCTTGACTGAGACTTCAATAGATGTCATTTTAAATTTACAGTGCTCCCTTTGACAGGATTGCAGAGATAAATTTCAACATGGATGCAGATGATGACAGTGTAAGTATACTATCTGTTTTTTGGTGTCAAAAAGGTTAGTAGCTGATGTTGAGATAGTTAAAGCTGTTTTTTGTTTTGTGTAAGTATTAATTAGTATTCTTAGTGGGAAAGCCAAGTTCTGAGAGTTGTTGCAGAGATAAAGCAGTCTGACATTATCTGGCTGTCCCACAAGTGACACGGGACCAGTACACATCTCTGGAGATTTTTCATTAGATTACTGTTCTTCATTAGATTACTGTTGCAGTATGCCTCACTTTTGGGCTACATCCTAATAAGGATGCCATATGTTCATCTGGCCTACAAAAGCTTTGTCACCTCCCTAATGTACCATACATCTGACCTGTGACCTTTGCATGAGACTACACTCTAGCACTCTAAGGAGATGTAAGCATCCAGATCTGCAGAACTTTATGAAGTCAGTCTGTGCATATCGATTTTATCAGCATTGAGTTCTGTCTGTTGTGCTGTCTTGTTCCATCTTTAATCTTTTGTGGCTGATAAGTACCCCATAGAGGATTGTTCCTCATTCTGTTGAGTTTTTGTGTTAAGCCTAATATCAGGGATAGTAGAGCTGTGGACAGGTGTGGTAAAAAGGTTTACTTTACACATCAGCCAGATGTCATGTAGAGCAATCGATTATCAAGCAAACATGACCCGGATTCTTACTTTCTATTTTTGGATAATATGGGCAAAGCACTTTCAAATGTTTCAGAGTGCCCCACTGAGACCTCCTTACAAGACTTGATCAGTCAGCTAGACATTCTATTAAATGCAGGTGTATGCTGCTTCTAGAGCTAATGCTGCTGGTTCAGTTCTTAGACGATATTCTTGACTGAGTCACCACTCTCTTTCAGATGATGTGAAAGCCAAATTTTTGGATACCCCATTACACAGTGATGAGCTTTTTGGCAATTCTTCTGCTGACATTTTCAAGAAATTGGGGGAAGGGGTAAGATTATGCAAGGGGTTATTAAGCTGCTGCTTTCCCCTATCTCCTAGATTTCAAAGAAAATATCCTACCACATCAGGATCATCTTTTCATAAATCTCAAAAGGCTTCAAATAATTTCCAACAAAAATGGCAGGTCAGACCAAATTGTGACTTTAAAGGGACCAAAGGATACTTTGTTTTCTTAGCATATTAATGTTTTGATGAAAAAAAGTTATTGAGTTGCCTTTTTCTTGGATACTCTTTACTGTTTGATTTTTTTTTCTCACTCATCATTCTTAGTCATCTTTTTCAACCAACAGTAAATTTGCATTTGCTGCATTAAACTCTTACTGTTACCCACAACTAAGCAGCAGCTTTAAGAATTATAAATACAATTGGTGCAGCCTTATAGTGATATGACAAACATGATTTTACTCTCCAGTGACAAGTTAAAATGTACAAGCCTTAGATTTTAACAACAGTGCCTCAATATAAGATTAGCGTACATTTAACTAATCAGTTCAAAAGATGAATATTACAAAGTAATTTTTAATTGTTAATTTTGCATTGCAGTTTTTCTGTGATATATTACTCAGTTTTTCCTTATCTCTTCCTTCACTGAGTGCCCCCCATACCTGAGGATCTGTAATTATCCTACCTTGGCTACCCTCCTATTCAGATTATCAACATCACTGTGTTCACATCACTGCCTCCTTTTCTAGAAGGTCTTGCCACTTCCACCATTTTCTTATGTATTTGCTCTTTTTCTTCCTAGCTCATTTTCCTTTGTCCTTTTCTGCTAATTTTGTTACCTCCCTTATTTTCAGGGTGCTCCTTTTCTTCCTTCTTTTGTTAAGGGCTTTCTTCGCTAATACTAAAATGATCCATACCAACCCCTACATTTTCTTAGGCACTTTTTCTGCCCACCCTAGAAAATATAGATATGTAATTTCTACATGTTCTTTTGTTAAGTTATCCACTGACTCCTGCAGTTCTTTTTTTAATTGATCTCTTTTTCACATTCTCAAAGGAGTTTACCCATGTTCCTCTCTAATCCCTCTCACATCTCAGTGTTTGCCATCACTCCATAGAACATTCTTTTAGTTTTACTGTTGTAGAAAATATTGATGTAGACATTCCCAAGCAAATGTATGAAACCTCCTTCACTTTGTTACATATTTTGATATACAGTGAAAGTGACTCCTTGCCTCCGCTGTTGTATTATCCAGTTTTTTGTTCTATGATCGCTTCATCTTCTCATCCACTTCTGTTTTCAAACTCAAACTCACTAATACCTCATACATATCATATAAAAGACTTTCAAGTGCTTCACATTCCTTCTTTGCCCTCAGCTGTCCTAGTTATTAATTCCGGTGTTTTATCCCTCTCAGTCTTCTACCACTTCAGTTTCTGATCACCCCCTTACTCCTAGGAAGTCCTAATTCAGGTTCTCTTCCAGTTTATATGCCTCCTGTACTTCCATACATGTTTTGATCCTTCTTACTACTACTAGATTCCAGTATTTTATTTTGTTCTGCTTCCTAACCATCTCCGCTCTATTGCCTGTTGTTCTCTGTCCTTCTGTATACTTGCCTACCTGACATACTTCTGTTATCCAGCATCTAGAAGCTTTTTTCCTCAAAAATCACTTTTACCACATTATGTATTTCCTCTAATAATGTTGTACGCCAAAAATCCATGTCTTGTTTTTAGCACCATTGAAAGTAGATCCCTTTCATACCCGTTCGTATGCAGGCGTCCCAAACCTTATTTTTGCTGTCTGAATAATACCTCTCTTGCAAGTATGTCATTAATATTGCCAGCTGACATGCCTCCAAATACATTGTAACATCTGGTACTCCTAAGCCTCCTTTATCTCTTAGCATTCTCACTAGTACCCAGACCACCCTAAGTTTACAGCCCTCACACAAATACTGCACCGTTATCTGCATCCATCTTTTTAACTCTTCCTGCTTTTGTGGTAGACACCAGAATATTTGCCTTGGGTATATCTGAGGCTGTACATAGGACTGCAATATCTGATCAGTTTTTATGGTATCATTTGCAATTTCTTCAGTAAATTGCGTCTTTTCTCATGGTTTACTATAAGTGATCTTAAATTACTCTTCCATCTCCTCTAACCATATTCTCCACTAACTTAACTGTGCTTCCACCATCAAACCTTCTGACCTTTGTTTGGGAACCCATTTGTTGGGTTCATACTAATCATTTTTATATGTATCATGTGTATTTATTTTATATCTAGTTTTCCCCATAGTTTTCATTTGTCTTCCATAAAAGTTTACAGTCCTCTCTTGGGTTAACTGAGATGTTCATCATTAGATTACTGTTGCAGTAGGCTAAGCTATATGGGGTATAGTCTGCCACTGATATGACCACCATATTCAAAGTTTCATCGCACTTTCCACATGCCACTGTGGGAATTGGGGAGACTATAAAATTACTTGTCATGGCACCAAAATATGAGACGTTTCCTGGCACTGAAGTCTGCCTTCTTTGTGGGGTTGAGACGTTTGGCTAGTGCTCCTTCAGGGATGGGCAAACAAGTACCCATCTTGCCACAAACCCACTACTTCATCTTTATTTTGAAGAAAAAATGATTTTTTTTCCCTGAAATAATTATTTGTTAGGAAATGTGGTTCTATGTATAGTCACTTGATTTTTTGTGTGTCACAAGGTGGTTTTTTTCTGTTGATGGTTGTATGAAAAACTGTGTAAAATCACTTTGGTGATTTTTACCTTTTGGTGAACAAAAATAATTTCAGGGGCTTGAATTACAGGTTTGGGGGTATCAGTAAATATTTACTTCAGAATAATGAATTTTCTGTCAGGAGGTTTACTGACTCTCCCAGGCTAATTTTCCCACTTGTCTACTCTCTCTTGTGACCAACCATGGAACAGTTGTCCAGCTCTTTGTTTTTTCCCCTTCCCTGTGAAGAAAGTGTCTCAGCAATCTTTGGTAGTTAAGCCAGCTCCCTCACTGCCTCAGCTGCTTGATAGGTGACTCTGCTGTGGCCAAACCTGGTATCTAAGACCATCCATTGTGAACTCTCTATCCCACTGGCATATCTTCTTGTGAAGCTGCTATGGATTGGGAGTTAAACATGTCCACTGTAGGTGTTGAAACATCATCAGCAGGTGAGGGAGACCCACTCTTGTTGGCCTCCAAGGAGGGTGCAAAGATTTACCAAGTAGCCAGACTGAAGTGCCTGAATCCCAGCAAAGTGCGCCTGCCTTGAATCAGTATTTTTCTACCGGGTCTCCTCAGGACATGCAGCAGGTATTAAAGAATGTAAGAAACCTGGTACTAGAAAATCATATATGGATAAAGTGGTACTAACTAAAAAATCTTTTCCAAACTAAGAACCAGAAACCTTTTTAAGGCCCGAATGTCTCTGGTTTTAAAATGTTCCTGGGAATTATTGTCCTCTGGCCTTTAGTATTCTTTCAAGATTAATCTCTGCCATCTCTGCTATTCCGCCCTTATTTTTAAAAGGTGTTTTGCATAGTCGTCCACCTTCGACCTTAATTTTGTTTTAGGAAAAAATGACACTTATTCCATTTGAACCAGCTGTTGAGGTTGATTTGAAGTTATTAACTTAGAAAACAATATTTGTGCATTGCTTTTATTTCTGTCATAAGAATTTCTGAATTACAAGCTCTTATGGTGATACACCCTTATCTCATTTTTCATAAGGATGATTTATCTTTGAGAGCAAATCCTTCATTCGCACCTAAAATGCTTTCAGTGTTTACTTTCAAGTCATACCATTAATCTCCCTGTATTATTTCCAGAATGTAAAAGTGAGGGAGAAAGGATTTTGCTTACAACAAAACACTTCCAGGCAGGGGCAGAGCCCACTCTACCATTTTTTTTTTTTTTTTTTTTGTAAAGAATGAGTTAGACTGTAAAAGCATCCTACAGACAGCTACTTATCCTCTGTACATATGTTTACAAAACATTGCAAACTGGATTTCTTATTACTCTGGTAACCTGCCCATACAGTTTAGGCTTGTACAGCAGAGAGCTAATGATGAGCATAGTACAGCTGTGTAAGTAAACTTTATTTATTTATTTATTTATTTATTTTTATTTATTTTATTTAACATTTGTTGACCGGGAATGTCCGACTAGGTTCCACAGAGCCTGTTTTCAGCGGAGGCCCGGGGAGAAATGCTCCAGATGCATGTCTTTGGAATGTGGGAGGAAACCGGAGTACCCGGAGGAAACCCACGCGAACACAGGGAGAACATGCAAACTCCACACAGAAGGCACCCCAGCCGAGAATCGAACCGGAGAACCTCTTGCTGTGAGGCGACAATGTTAACCATCTAAAAGTAGATGTCTGAATAGATCACCGTTGCAGTTGGAAGACCCATCCCTGCATTCCCCCTTTTTTGTGATATGTTTTTTTTGTCATAGTGTGGATGTGTATAATATCTCTTAACTTTATCTCACACTCATTCTGTGTGCGTGCGTGTATGACATTATTTTCCCCGATTTACCTCCTTAGTACCTCCCTGCCACTACATTTTTTTCATCCTTCTCATCTACTGTTCACTTTCACACACTTCCCCTTATTTTCCTACCATATCTTTTACCTTTGACAGTCTGTCCTCTTCTCCCCTTCACTTTTCCACATCTGTCAACACCCTCATTATAATATCGTCTTGAAAATATCACTAACTGTAACCATTGTAGGCTATGATTTGTCACTCACTTATTACCTCCTATGTTAAGTCGTTGGCTTTTCTGAGGTTATATGCAGTTCAGTTGTTTGTCATTATGTCTCAATTAATTTTTATAGGTTCATAGGAGGTTACTAGGTTAACAGCCCTAGAGCCCTTACAATCTTAGCCATATTTATCCCGAGTTACCCCATTTGTCGGTGGTTAGTTGAGTGAAGTTTGCAGAGGTAGGGGTCTATGGTAGTTAATACAGACTTCCTCTGTTCAGGAGAGACATTGCCACAACCCCAGTAGTGAATTTACAGTCACCCAGCCATTGATCTAGGTTGCATTTGAAGAGGGTCATGGAGGGGCTCAGATGTTCATCGTGTTTCACTCTTACAGTCATTACAATTGGGTTATCCTGCTGGCAGGCTACCCGCAGTCAGCCCGAATTCCAAAGTCTAGGTCCGGTGTCCGCTGCTGTCGCCTCCTCCCTGACGTCAGTGCGCCAGGGGTATAAAAGATGCAGCCGATGCCATTTTCTTCAGTCTTTCTTGCCGCGCGGTGAATGAAGCAAAAGCAGTTTGCAAGTGCTGGTCGGCCAACTCCTGAGATTTTCAAATTAGATTTTCAGAACCAAAGTACCCCGTTGGGGAAACTTTTTTCTTGCTCCAGACCGATGTCAGAAAAAGTTAATAATTGTATTTCTTGTGGGAAGCAAATACCTCATAAGGATTTTCATTCTTACTGTATTCCTTGCCTAGGCCCTGACCACGACGTTGCTAGTTGTCGGTTTTGTGCTAGATTTAACCAACGCACTATTAAGCATTGGTACGATTTTGCATTTCATTACTTTGGCAGAAGATTCAATTATATAATGCCGTCGGACCAGCCGACTACCGGAGTTTATAAAAAGCGCAAAGAAAAAGAAAAGGACAGGCATCCGAGGTCCAAACCCGACAACGAGTCTTCTGCTAGGCCAGTCGCCGGTTCTCAGTGAGGCACTTTCGCAACCCCTGACGCCCGCTACGTCAGAGCCACAGGCCGCTTCCGACTCCCACGTGGAGCTGACTAGGCCACTGGAAACTCAAGGTATTGGACACATGGAAACTATTCCCTCAGATGGGTCCAGAGCCGCTGAGCAGGCATCGGTTTTTGAGGGTGTTTTCAGGCCTACACAGTTATATGTGAAACCTACGTCAGCTTCAAAGACAAAGACTAAAGCAGCTCTAAAGACAAAGAAACAAGTACAGCATTCTCCTGGACAGGCCTCCATGCCTAAAAAACAGATGCTTAAAATGGCTGAAGACCTAATTACTTTGATCAGGGGTTCCCATCCCCCTCCTGATAAGAGGCCTAGGCAAGAGATAGAATATGAATCTTCAGATCAGGTTTCCATTTCCTATGATTCCTCTTCTGAACAGGAATATTCTCTTCCTCCCTATGAGGATTCTGATGCTGAAAAATCTATCTCTTCAGCCTCTCCTCCTAAGGATTATTCTTTTGGGGAGACACTGCATACTCTGAGGGAGCATTTCCACTGGGGGAGGCAAGATTACTCAGAATCCAAGAAAAGGCTCAGAGACTTCCTTTTATTACCTCAGCACAGGCCCCTTGCTATCCCCCCTGTGTTAGACATTGTAGATGATGTATTCTCAGAGTCCGGTCTGTCTCCAGACTTTTTACCTCCAGCTCCTGTTAAGCCAGACAGATACTACAGGGTTCCTGGTTCATAGGTAGATACTAGGCTGTCTGCCCTAGGGCATTTATAAGCCTAGCCAGAGTGTATTTGGCTTCCGCCTCCCTATTAGATTAGCCTACTGTGCCTCTGTAAAGTAGGTCACAGAAGGTACCCTTTTAAGATTAGTTTACTGTGCCTCTGTCTAGCAGGGACACAGGAGAGATCCCAGGGGTGAATTTGCGATTTCCTATCCACGCGTCCAAATTTAGCTTGAAGAGCGTCAGCGAGGGGATATGTCTAACATGAATTGGGATTCTATTCCAGAGTGAGGGGAGCTTCTGGGAAATGAATCTGTCCCTCCAGCATGTCCTATTTATTTTTATGCTGAGGTTTAGGTCCCTGGAGCATGTAGCTGTAAGGGACTTGGATTTTTTGAGGTGGAGCATGTCCATTAATTCTGGGTTTGATATGGCTTTGTATGTCAGGCATAGATCGCCTCTGAGTAGGCGGTAAGCAACTGAGTAGAGCTGGAGTTTCTTTAGTTGAGCTGCATAGGACATCTGTTTGTAGCCCATGATCCTCTTGGTGAGATACTTTTGGGGTCTCTTCAGTTGCTGCAGGTGTCGGGTAAGGTACATCCCAAAAGGGGCATTGTATTCAATTATGGGTCTGATGAGTGACTAGTAGAGGGGCACAATGACCTCTCTTGATCTAGATGCGAACCCTTTCGTGATAAAGTGGGCTATATAGAAGGTCTTTCTAACCACTTTGGCAACGTGATTATCAAAGGAGAGATTACTATCTACGTTGGTCCCCAAATCTCTAATTACATCTTCCGTACTTAATGGATTACCACCTATGTGGTAATTTGTGGGCACCTTGTTTTTCCCAAAGGGGATGACTATGCACTTTTTAGCATTTAGCTTGAGGCCGTGGCTCTGGCACCAAGCATCCGTCTCAGTGAGACCCTTTTGGGGGATGCTTGTGTCAGTTGGAGATTCGATTATGGCCCCCAGTTTGCAGTCATCTGCAAACATTGTCAGCCATAATTCCCCCGTGTTAGCCTGAACCTCAGAGAAGTATATACCGAACAAGAGAGGTCCCAGAACTGAGCTCTGTGGGACGCCACATGTAACTGGTTTGGATTCGGACATGGCACCTGCAATTCTGACCATGTGGGTTCTATCTCTGAGCCAGTTTGCAACCCATCTTGTGATATAGGGGTTGATATTTAAGCTGGTAAGCTTATTTATGATGCCAGAGTGGGGTATTGTGTCGAAGGCTTTTGCGAGGTCCAGGTAGGCTGTGTGGACTACCTTGCCCTCATCTATGGCTTTGGTAACTGTTTCAGAGAAATCAACTAGGTTTAAGAGGCAAGATCTGCCCTTAACAAAGCCGAATTGGGTAGGGTCCAGTGTCTGGAGGCTCCCAATGTCTTTGTTTATGAGTTCCATGATAATACGTTCCATAGCTTTACAGACCAGACTAGTCAGGCTTATGGGGAGATAGTTTCCGTGGTCTGTTGTAGCACCACCTTTGTGGAGTGGGACCACTGTAGCTGTACGCCATTCTTTGGGTACATATCCTGTAGTAAGGCTAAGTTTGAACAGTGACTTAATGTGATGGTTCAGATGTTGGAGCTCATGTAAGACGCAGCCTGGGACACCGTCCGGTCCCATAGATGCTGTGTTTTTTGCTTTGGAGAGGGCAGCTTTCACCTGTGCATCTGTGATGTCAGGGAGGTTACATTCAGTTGGGATAGGCATTTGCTCCTTTGGGGGGGAAGGGCGGGAGAAGTTTGCGCTGATTCTGTCTGCCAGGATGTTGGCTATGTGTGTAGGTTTGGTATATTTTGTATCGTTATGCAACAATTCAGAGCATATCTGGGAGTTTCCGCCCATGTTCCTGACATAACTAAAGAAGGCCTTGTGATTATCTTTAGTGTCTACGGCAATTTTTCTTTCGAAACTGGCCTTTGATGATTTTATGAGGGATCGAAGTTTCTTGCTAATACTGATCAGAGATGCCTTCCCTTTTTGGGATTTTGCTCTGTCATATAGTAGCTTCCTCCTTCTGTTGTATAGCTTATTTATGGCCGGGGTCCACCAGACCGGTCTCCTGTTTTTGGAGGAGTGAGTCTTGGTTTTATTTGATATAGCACGATCCATGCATTCCTGCAGGTGCTCATAGAATGCATTTGTAAAGGATTCTGCGGATTGGGCTGTATTATCCTCTGGCCCAGGGGCTTCGAAGGATTCCACCTCAGTCTTGAGAAGTGCAAAGTTGGCTTTTGAGAAATTCTTTACAGTGATTTCCTTGGCTAGGGGTGGGGACGGGATATGGATGTCCAGGGAAATTAGTTTATGGTCTGATCTTACCATTGAGGGGTTTACCTCTGGTGTGGAACATAGAGTCCCCATGTTGGTGATGACCAGGTCCAATATGTTGTTCCCTCTTGTGGGAGTGGTGACCAGTTGTTCCATTGCGGTAGAGTTTATAAATTCAAGGAACCGTTGGGCGAGGGTGTTTGGGTTTCAGTAGTTTTCCCTGTCAATATTTGGGTAGTTGAAGTCACCCAATAACATAGTGTTTGGAGAGACCTTCATATTCTCCAGTGTTCTCAGGAATGCCAAGTGGGGTTCCTGTAATAGGGAGGGTGTTCTGTAGCAGGTTACAAACTGAAAGGCAGTTTTGCCCGCTGTTAGTTGCACATGGATGAATGTCCTTCAAGGATGCATCTGCAGTCCTAACAAATGGGTTGTCCTGTCGTCAGGCAGCCCTTCGGTCGGCCGGATTCCAAAGTCTGGGTCTGGCCTCGGCTGATGTCGCACTTCACCCGACGTCATAGCGGCAGTTCTTCGGGTATAAAGGTATCAGCCGACGCCATTTTCCTCAGTCTTTCTTGCCGCGTGGCGCCCGAAGCAGAAGCTGTTCGCAAGTGCCGGTCGGTCAGAACCAGAGATTACTACTACCGAAGACTTCTAAAAAGCTAAGTACCCCGTTGGGGAGTCTTTCTTGCCTCAGCCAATGTCAGAAAAAGTGAATAACTGTTTAACTTGTGGGAAACAAATACCTCATAAAGATTTCCACTCTTACTGCCTACCTTGTTTAGGCCCAGACCACGACGTAGCAGCTTGTCTAGCCTGTGCTTCTTTCAACTGACGGACACTTGGACGTCGATCGGAATTTGCTGGAGGTTTTCGGCTCCGCTTTTGCTTACAATATGCTGTCGGAAACTCCGACTTCGCAATTAACTAAAAAGCGCAAGGAAAAGGACCGACACTCGCGGTCCGCGGTTTTGGCCGAAACCATGGTTAAGCCAACTGCGAGTGTCTCGGTTTCGGCTGAAACCGAGTCCACGGTTCTTCCTTCGGCCGAAAGCTTGCCTCCTACCGAGGCCCCATCCAGCATGGCTGAATCTGCTACTGAAATCCCACCTGCTCTTGCAGGTTCACAGGATTTATGTGATACTATACCTTTAGATATATCTACTCCTGCACGTGGAGCTGCTAGGCCCCCTGCATCCATGTCGATTAAGGCTTTTGCCAGGGCTAAAGCAGCAAAATCTACCAAAACTGTGCCTGCTAAGACCCCCTCTCACAGGCCTAGCTCTAGTTCTCAAATGTTTAGTCTAGCAGAGGATCTCATTTCTTTGATCCGGGGATCCCAACCTCACCCTGACAGGGCCTCTCACCCTCCTCTTGAGAAGAGGCCTAGAGCAGAGCCCCCTGAGCCAGTTTCTTCAGATTACTCCTCTTATGATTCAGATAATACAAACCCTCCAGAGGGCCCTTATTCTCCTTATGAGGACTCTGATGCAGAAGACTCCATTCCTTCTGCCTCTCCGCCTGAGGAATTTTCTTTTGGGGAAACCTTGCATGCTATGAGGGAACAATTTCAATGGCAGGGCCAGGATTTTTCAGACTCTAGGAAAAAGCTTAGGACCTTTTTGCATTTGCCACAGCATAGGCCTTTAGCCATTCCTCCAGTACTTACTGTTGTGGATGATGCATTTAATGATGCTTGTACTGCTCCTGATTCTCTTCCTCCGGCCCCTGCTAAGCCCGACAGGTACTACAGGGTTCCGGACACACATTATCATTTGTATAAGGCTCCTTTGCAGATCCTGAAACTATCTCCCAGGGACCCAAGGCTGTAGCAGCTACCTCTGCCAAAAACCCCCTCCCCTCTGAAAGGGAATCTAGGGCCTTAGAGAGATGGGGTAAAAAAGTTTACACTTCTGCTACTCTTTCGGCTAGGGCCTTAAACTGTCAATTCCACATGATTCAGTATCAGGAATTTATGTTAGATCAGTTAACTAAAAAACTGTCCTCGTCTGAACCATTAGACAAAAAATCTGTTCAGGAAATGGTACATAACATTCAGCAGGTCAGTAATCATTCCTTAAAATGCGGCTATGATGCACTGGAGGCTTCCTTTAGATCAGCTATGACTGGTACAGTGATCAGAAGACATGCATGGTTAAAAGAGCAGTCCTTACCAGACCATGTTAAATCAAAACTCCTAGATGCTCCCATGGATAAGCTCAATTTGTTTGGCTCCCCTGCACAGCAGGTGCTGAAGAAGGTGGAAGAGAAAGCAAAATCTGTCCAGACAGTCAAGGATTTCTTACAGGTTCAGCCTCCAAGGTTTAGTAGGAACTGGCCTTCCAAGAATTGGTCCTTTCCAGACACCTCCAGAGCTCAGAGAGGCAGGAATAAGCGCCCAAGAGGCAGGGGTCAATCCAGAGGTGCCTACAGGGGACGTCAGTGGCAGCCTAACAACCAGCGAAGTACTGCCACAGATCCAGCCACCAACACTTCCACAGGACAATCACAGTGACTTGGCTCTGAGACCGCCTACCAGGGAACAACTAGAAGCACCCTTAGGCAGAAAGCTAGCCTTATTTTCAGTAAACTGGCATCACAGGAGACAAATGGATTTTACAGACAATAGACCAAGGTTACAGGTTTCACTTCCATACTCTACCAAGGAAGAGAGGAATGCCAAACCTACCTCCAGATCAGAAGACAAAAGCTCTAGAACAAATACACCACTTACTAAGGATGAGAGCTATAGAAAGGGTACCGTCTATGGAACAAGGGCAAGGATTTTACTCCAGACTTTTCCTGGTGCCAAGAAAAGAAAACCAATGGAGACCTATTCTCGACCTGTCCGCTCTAAACACATACCTCATTGTTCCAAAATTCAAAATGCTGACCCTACAGCAGCTTCTTCCCATGCTGGGCAAGGAGTCTTGGCTGGTAACTCTAGATCTCAAGGAGGCATACCTGCACGCCCCATACGACCAAATTGCAGAAGATACCTCAGATTTCTTGCAGGATCAGAGCATTATCAATTCTCAGCATTGCCCTTTGGCTTATCTACTGCCCAGAGTATTCACGAAATGCCTGGCATCAGTAATTGCTCATTGCAGGCTTCAGGGAATTCAAATTTACCCTTACCTGGACGACTGCCTGTTACAAGCGGACAACAAAACAAATTAGCAAAAGATTTGAAAAAGGTCATTCATCTACTGCAAGCCCTGGGATACACAGTCAATATAAAAAAGTCAAGGCTGATACCATCCCAAAGGATAACTTTCTTGGGTGCAGAACTGGACACATCAAATCAAATGGCATCCCTCACAGCAGAAAAACAGAAGCACCTTCCTCTCTATTTCATGGCATTAACAAAGCAGAACCAGCTAACAGCAAGGAAAGTCCTGCAAGCCCTGGGTTACATGGCATCCTGCATAATATTGATTCCACATGCCAGACTACATATGAGAAAGTTACAGTGGTACCTAAGGAATTTATGGTCTCAGCACGAGCACAGCCTAGAAACCCAAATTCCAATAATCCCATGCCTGAAGCAAGAATTCCAATGGTGGGCTCAGGCCTGTCAATCGAACAAAGGGCTGCCCTTCCACAGCACTCAACCAAGCCAGACTATCACAACGGACGCCTCAGACCTCGGTTGGGGGGCACACATGCTGGACAAGTGCATACAAGGCTTATGGACTCAAGACCAGCTGAACCTACACATAAATCAAAAGGAGATGCTGGCAGTAAAACTGGCAATTCAGACATTCAGACCATTTCTTCAACAGGGTCAATTGCTGATAAGGACGGACAACACCACAGTTATGTGGTACATCAACAAGCAGGGAGGCACACATTCATACCCTCTATGCCGGATGGCAATGGACCTCTGGAATGTGGCCCTGAGCTTCAACATTCAGTTACAAGCAATATTTGTACCAGGAAAAGAAAATATACTAGCAGACATCCTAAGCAGAACTACCACGGATGCCCACGAATGGATGCTGCATCCAGACATCTTCAAATCCATTACAGGGAAATGGGGAATACCAGAAATAGACTTATTCGCATCCCCACACAACCACCAATTGAAAAAATTCTGCACGAGGGCATACCACCCACTTGCTTGGAAGGTGGACTCCCTATCTTTCAGTTGGAAAAACCTGACAGCATATGCATTCCCACCTCTTCCTTTGATGCACAAGGTGCTATTGAAGATCAAAGAAGACCGTCCAAGGATCATCCTGATAGCTCCAGACTGGCCGAGGCAGTATTGGTACCCATTACTGAGGAGCATGTCTCGGGAACAAACATGGCCTCTGCCCCTAGTTCCCTTACTGTTAACACAGAACAACTTCAAAACCCTGCATCCAAACCTAAAAACACTGCAGCTGGCTGCCTGGAACATTGCATAAGACAAAATAACCCAGATTTATCTCAAAGGGTTAAAGACATTATCTTGGAGGCTCGCAGACCCTCAACAAGGAAAACTTATTCTGCAAAATGGAAAAGATATCTCATTTGGAGTGCAGCAAAAGGAGAAAATGTGTCACTGGTAAACATAGCTAACATCCTGGAATACTTGGCAGAGCTTTTCCACAATGGCCTGTCCTATTCTTCCATTAAGATTCATGCATCAGCTATTTCAGCAGAATACAACATGGACCCTCCAGTCTTCTCATATCCTCTACTCAGACAGTTTCTGAGAGGAATTAAAAATGTAAAACCACCAAGGAAGCCACCATTGCCCGCATGGGACTTGAACTTTGTGCTGGAAAAGTTGACACTCCCTCCTTTCGAGCCAGCAGCAACAGCAGAATTACAGTACTTATCGTAGAAAACTGTTTTCCTGCTTGCAATCACTTCAGCAAGACGGGTTTCAGAACTACAGGCATTAATGGCAGTACAGCCCTTCCTTATCTTCCATCAAGATAGAGTGTCCATGAGAACTAATCCTACTTTTATGCCAAAGGTGGTCTCCAGGGTATCTTTAAACCAAGCTATCCACCTGCCTACATTCTTCCCCAACCCACAGAACAGGGGAGAAAGACTATTACATACCTTGGATGTACATAGGCAATTGCGCTACTACCTGGACAGGACCAAGAGCAATAGAAAAACTGACCAGCTACTGGTAGCATATGCAACAGGAATGGAAGGAAAAGCAATTTCAAAACAGACAGTCTCTAAGTGGATAGGAAATTGCATTAGATTTTGTTACTCTTACCATGGAAAGACAACTCCAGAAAACATCAGACCTCACTCCACAAGGGCTACAGCCACTACTACAGCTTTTTTATGAGGAGTGGCTACCAAAGACAATTTAGAGGCTGCTACTTGGAGCTCCATGCATACATTTGCCAAGCATTATAATCTACCCTTATACTCCAGATCCCGAGCAGGTTTTGCCACTGCTGTTTTGCAAGGGATCTTAACTACACCATAATCTTATTATTACCTCCTCCCCCAGTTTGGCTATGGTATTCTACCCATTTGTTAGGACTGCAGATGCATCCTTGAAGGACATAGTACAGTTTTGTACCTACCATAAATGTAGATGTCCGAGAGGTATGCATCTGCAGTCAGGATTACCCTCCTCCTTCCCTCTGTGGTACTCCTAGGGTATTTGCCCATCTTCTAGCTAGCTGGGGGAATCTATTATGGTGTATTTGTTTGTATATATGTATATACATGTTTATTTTTATTTGCTCTCTGTTATTTGGAAACTTTTACATTTATCCAAATTTAGCCTTCCTAGAGGGCACCTGGCATCTGGGGCAAGAAACACTGAGGAAAATGGCGTCGGCTGATACCTTTATACCCGAAGAACTGCCGCTATGACGTCGGGTGAAGTGCGACATCAGCCGAGGCCAGACCCAGACTTTGGAATCCGGCCCACCGAAGGGCTGCCTGACGACAGGACAACCCATTTGTTAGGACTGCAGATGCATACCTCTCGGACATCTACATTTATGGTAGGTACAAAACTGTACTTTTCCGATGCTTCGTGCAGTGCCACTAACCTGGAGGTGTAGGTATCTTTGATGAATATAGATACTCCCCCTCCTTTTGTGCTTCGGTCCGAGTTTTGGGGCAGAAACGCATGGTATGAGTTATAACCTGGTAGTGCTGGGCTGCTCTCAGAAGCCTTGAACCAGGTTTCTGTTACTGCACAGACATCGATTTTCTCCATACTGAGGAGAGTCTCGAGTGCGTGCATCTTGAGGTTTAGACTTCTGGCATTGAGTAGCATTACCTTTAGTTTTTTTTATCTTTGGGTTGTCTATGGAGGTGGGTTTGTCCTTTGAGCCTTGCCTAAGAAAGGCACTATGGGGGTGGCAAGAGCCTTGGCCAGTATACGAAAGCCTAAGGGTGACAGGTGCAAGCCATCCCTAGCGAAGCAACGTGGCTTGTCGAGCATGTCATCCCAGGCTGACAGACACTGGATCCCCTTTGAATGACACCAATACTTTAGCCAATTGTTGAAACTGATCATTTTGTCTTTATGCTGTGGCATCATTCTTGGTGAGGGCAAGATGCTACTCAAGGTCAGGGACATACCAGCTAGAGAGCTCCTCTATGTCTCTTTTCATGTAGTCCAGGGAGGTATGTCTCAGGTCATTCACACCAGCATGGACAATGACGGAGTCATACTTGTACTTGCTTTGGAGTGACCTGAGTGCTTGCATTATGTGGCAGATCCTGGCACCCGACAGGCAGCTTACAGTGACCTTCTCCTTGTTCAGTCTGGTGAGCGGGACATCATTGTGCCGGACAATAGAGTCCCCTATAACAAGTGTATTTGGTGTGTTGTTTGGCCTTAAGGGCTGTGACTGTGAGGCACACTGATTTTGTGAGATATGTGATTTGTGCGTATTGTTCAGAGGTGGCTGTTGCTTGGATATCTGCTTAGGAGGTCTTTGCTGTTTAGGCAGATTTTTATTTAGAGCCTCCGAGTATGTTTTTGTGTGTTTATGTGTTGGGTATGCAGATGCAATATGTCTGTGTGAGACTGGATTTGTGGTGTGGGTGGTTACCTTTTCCTCCTGACTGACTGTGCCAGTCTTGGGTTGAGAGAGCTCTGCCTCCAGTTTGGCTGTGTAACTGCATCTCTCACATGTATTAGAGTTTGTTGGAAGGAGGAGAGGGTTGTCTGCATTGCCTCAAAATTCCCAGATTCACCAGCTGGACTGGAGAGTAACCTTGAAACTGACCCTTGGACATACCAGATTAGTATAAGGAACTGTTTTTTTACTGATCAGATTAGGGAAGGGAACTGATTTTTCACTTGATCAGGAAGGACCAATCGGGAGTCTAATACTTATGAGAAGTCAAGGAGGGTGTAGTGCTTTAGTTAGTTAGTGTTTCCTTATAAGAGCTGAGCAAGTGTAGGGCTTTAGAAAGAGTATAGAGTGATTACTTTGAGAGTTTGAACAGTTCTAAGGGAAAAAGTTAAGAGCAGACTTTGTGGAGCCTGGAATAGTTTAAACCTGTTTAGGCGGCGCTGCCCGATGCTGCTCAGTGTGCAAAACCGCACAAAAAGAGAGTTGTAGGGTTTTAAGACAGAGAGATCAAGGAGTTTAGAATTGACCCAAAATGGCCAATAAAACTACAGCTTCTAGGTAGTAACCACTCCTCCAGGGACAGGCAGGTGAACACAGAGACTTCCCTTTAGCCCAAGCAAGCACTGGCCTTCTAGAAACTTCCAAACAGTTCAGAACAGCAAATCTGTAACTGAACTTTCTTAACTTTCAGAAAGTGGGAAAAAAGCAAGATTTTTTTTTTCTTTTTGTTGTAGTTTAAAGGTAGCAGAGATACACAAGCAGCAAAATAATCACAACAGTGCAATACATGACCCCACACTTGAGTGCCAGGCCAAAATCAGGTAAAATGCAGTTTTTAGAGAAAAAAATTATTTTAAATTAAGTGCAACACAGGAAATGCAGTAAACAGGCTCTAGATGTGTTCAAAGTACTGTTACTGTTACAGATATAAACTTTAGCAAGCCAGAAAATGCCAAAAAGTAGGCGGCAAAGCAGTAAAACTTAACAAAAAATCAGAAGAAAATACTTAAAATCACAAAAGTGGCTCCTTTTCTTCTCCTCTTGATAGGTGCTTCAGCAACAACTAGCAAGCCTGAAAATACGCCAAAACCATGAGGCAGCCTGGTTTTAAGAGAAGACAGATCAAGGAGTTTAGAATTGACCCAAAATGGCCAATAAAACTACAGCTTCTAGGTAGTAACCACTCCTCCAGGGACATGCAGGCTGTTCAGTGTTAACCACTCCCACTGGTGAACACAGAGACTTCCCTTTAGCCCAAGCAAGCACTGGCCTTCTAGAAACTTCCAAACAGTTCAGAACATTAAATCTGTAACTGAACTTTCTTAACTTTCAGAAGGTGGGAAAAAAGCAAAGATTTTTTTTTTCTTTTTGTTGTAGTTTAAAGGTAGCAGAGATACACAAGCAGCAAAATAATCACAACAGTGCAACAAATGACCCCACACTTGAGTGCTAGGCCAAAATCAGGTAAAATGCAGTTTTTAGAGAAAAAAACGATTTTAAATTGTGCAACACAGGAAATGCAGTAATTTGCATACATTTCTTTATAAAAACCCTGCTGCTGACCCAGAAACTATCTCTCAGGGTCCCAAAGTGGTCAAGGCTTCCACTGCAAAAAACCCTATCCCCTCTGATAGGGATTCTAGGGCCCTAGACAGATGGGGGAAAAAGATTTATACTTCTGCTACCTTGGTTGTAAGAGCTTTAAATTGCCAGTTTCATATGTTTAAATATCAGCAATATCTTATGTCACTGCTTAAACAGAAAATGTTGACAAATACAGAATGTGCAGAAAACCAGGAAATGCAGGATTTATTGCATGCAGCTGAACAAGTGGGAAAGCATACTTTGCAATGTGGTTTTTGTTCTCTAGAGGCCTCCTGCAGGGCCGCTGTTACACGTTCTGTCATTAGGAGGCATGCTTGGTTAAAAGAACAAAATCTGCCTGATCATGTTAAAGCAAAACTATTAGATGCTCAATTACAGCATGATACTTTGTTTAGTGTTAAAGCAGAAGAGGTGTTGAAGAAAATGGAGGATAAAGCTAAATCTATGCAAAGAGTCAAGGATTTCCTGCAGGTACAGCCTCCCAGATTTAGCAGGAACTGGCCTGCTAAGAATTGGTCCTTTCCAGTGTCAGACAGGCCATAAAGAAGCAGATACAGATGCTCCAGAGGCAAATCACAACCCCAAGGTTCATACAGGTCTAAACAATGGGGTACTTCTACCTCCAAAAGTGGAGAGGAAAAATCACAGCCATACAGGAAACAGTCTCATTGACTTTCCTCTGCCAGCACCAAGCACTTATATTCTGGCAGCCCCTTTGGGGGGAAAACTAGCACTTTTTTTCACAAAATTGGCACATGATCACCCAGGACAAATGGGTCTTAAATATTGTATCACAAGGCTACAGGTTCCACTTTCACACCCTGCCAAGGCCAAACGGTATGCCAGTCCTGCCACACAGTCAATGGGCAGAGGCCCAAAAACAAGTTTCATCCCTCAGGGACATGAGAGCCGTTCAGCTAGTACCACAGCAAGAGCAGGGACTAGGATTCTACTCAAGGCTATTCTTGGTTCCCAGAAAGGACAAAGCCTGGAGACCAATACTGGACCTGTCAATCCTAAACACATTCCTGGATATTCCAAAATTCAAAATGTTAACTCTGCAGCAGTTTCTGCCCATGCTGGGCAAGAAGGCTTGGCTTGTGACTTTAGACCTAAAAGAGGCATACCTGCATGTCCCAATCAGACAGTCATGCAGAAGATACCTCAGATTTATAGCTGGCTCAATGCAATACCAGTTCTCTGCACTGCCCTTTGGCTTATCTACTGCGCCCTGGGTCTTCACAAAATGCCTGGCACCAGTGTTTGCATTTTGCAGACAAAGAGGAATACAAATATATCCTTACTTGGACGACTGCCTTATTCAAGCGGAGAACAAGGACATTCTACTACAGCATCTGGCGTTTGTAAAAAGATTACTAACAGGTCTAGGGTACACAGTAAACGAAAAGAAATCAAAACTCGTACCCTCTCAAGAGATAATATTCCTGGGTGCAAGCTTAAATACAGCTGCCCAGATGGCTTATCTCACTCCAGACAAACACAGACAACTGACTACTTATTTCAAAATGTTGGCAGCAAAGACCCAGTTATCTGCAAGAAAAATTCTGCAGGCTTTGGGCTTCATGGCATCCTGTATTCTGCTAATTCCATATGCAAGACTGCATATGAGGAAACTTCAGTGGTATCTAAAAAGTGTTCGGACTCAACATTGCCACAGCCTGGAAACAATAATTACCCTCATTCCCTGCCTGCAACAGGAGTTTCGATGGTGGGCAAAAGACTGTCACAACACGGACAGCCATTCACCTTACCCACAGCCAGGCAGACATTGACAACAGATGCATCAGATTATGCCTGGTGGGCCCATATGGCAGGAAGATGTATTCAGGGCACATGGTCCGCAAGTCAAATGCATCTGTATATCAATCAAAAAGAGATGCTAGCTGTTCAGAATGCCCTGACAGCCTTCAAGGATCTACTTCATCCAGGACACCTACTGATAAGGACGGACAATACTACAGTCATGTGGTACATAAACAAGCAGGGAGGCACACATTCCTACACCCTCTGCAGACTAGCCATGAATTTGTGGGACACAGCATTGACTTACCAAGTACATCTGCAAGCGCAATTCCTGCCAGGAAGGACAAATACTCTGGCAGACGAACTAAGCAGAAACCTAATGGATCCCCACGAGTGAAAATTGGATCCACAAGTCTTCAGCATGATAACAAGGAACTGGGGTTGCCCGGACATAGACCTATTTGCCTCCCCTCACAACTACCAGATACAGAGATTCTGCACAAGGACTTATCACAAGCAAGCATTGAAAGTGGATGCTCTGTCTTTCAGTTGGAAAGACCTAACAGTATATGCGTTTCCTCCTCTGCCTCTCCTTCCCAAGGTACTTCTCAAGGTCACACAAGAAAGACCAAAAATGATACCGATTGCCCCAGACTGGTCCCACCAGCACTGGTACCCAAGCCTAAAGAGCTTGTCTCAATGCCCAGCTTGGACATTACCTCAAATTCCTCACTTATTGTCCCAACAAGACAGTCAGATACTGCACAGCCCACTCAGGACCTTAAACCTGGCAGCATGGCGGATAATGTAGCCAGTCAAGACACACCTCTCTCTAAAGCAGTGATGGCTGTTATTTTGGAGGCCAGGAGGCCTAGCACCAGAAAATCTTATGCAGAAAAATGGAAGAGATTCTGCGCTTGGAACCAGGCACAAGGTTTTGACACGATCGTTCCAAATATTCCTCAGATTTTGCAATACCTAACTGAGATGCTTGATAAAGGCCTTTCCTTTTCATCAATTAAAATTCATGCCTCTGCCATTTCAGCTCATTGCAATACAGAACCACCTATTTTTTTCTCATCCGTTACTAAGGCAGTTCCTCAGAGGGGCCAAAAACATAAGACCCCCAAGGAGAGCACCAATACCTGCATGGGACCTCAACTATGTCTTGGAAAAACTCACACTGCCTCCGTTTGAGCCAGCCTCTACAGCTGATATAAAATTCTTATCCTGGAAAACAGCTTTACTCCTAGCAATAACCTCTGCTAGACGAGTCTCAGAATTACAGGCACTCATGGCTGTGGAACCTTTTATCATTTTCCATCCTGACAGGGTTTCTCTGTGGACAAACCCTACATTTATGCCTAAGGTAGTGTCCAATGTGGCCCTTAACCCAAACACTCCACTTGCCTACCTTTTATCCAAACCCTCAGAGTAAGGGTGAGAGAATTCTGCATTCTTTGGACATTCACAGGCAGCTAAGCTTCTACTTGGACAGAACCAAAGCTTTCAGAAAGACTGAACAACTTCTAGTGGCGTATGCTGCAGGATCACAAGGAAAGCCTATCTCAAAGCAGACTATTTCAAAGTGGATAGGCCACTGCATTCATTTCTGCTATTCACAGCATGGCGAATCAGTGCCTAAAGGCATTAGGCCACATTCAGCCAGAGCAGCAGCCACTTCAGCAGCCTTCCTCAGAGGAGTACCAACCAAAGACATCTTAGAGGCTGCAACTTGGAGCTCAGTGCATACTTTTACAAAGCACTGTCACTTACCTCTCTATTCTAAATCCAGGGCAGGTTTTGCCACTGCAGTTGTGCAGGGCCTGATAGCCTCTCCTAATCCTATTTAGCACCAGCCTCCCTACCTTAGCTTTGGGATTCAACCCAATTGTAATGACTGCAACAGTGAAACACGATGAACATAGTACAGTTGTGTACCTACCATAAATGTAGATGTTCGAGTGTATTCACTGTTGCTGTCCAGGTTATCCTCCCATCATCCCCCTTTTCCTTTGCTGGGACTTATCTGTACTTCTCTAGTCTATACAACCTATGTGGTGTACTTGCTTGTAGATGAAGGAAAAGTTGTTGTTTGTGCATGCATGCTTATTGGCATAATTTAGCCTACCACTTTAGGGGCACCTGACATCTGGGGGAAGAAAAACTGAAGAAAATGGCGTCGGCTGCATCTTTTATACCCCTGGTGCACTGACATCAGGGAGGAGGCGACGGCAGCCGACGCCGGACCTAGACTTTGGAATTTGGGCCGACTGCGGGTAGCCTGCCAGCAGGATAACCCAATTGTAATGACTGCAACAGTGAATACACTCGAACATCTACATTTATGGTAGGTACACAACTGTACTTTACACATGAACTGGAAGTTTGTTCCAGAGAAGTGGCAATCTCTGGGAGATGTAGCTGTCTTTCCAGCATGACCTGTTCATGTCAGAGGCTAGGTTAAGATCCCTGGAGGGAGTGACCCTCCTGCAGTTTGATTTACGAATGTGTAGCATTTCCAAAAGGGCTGGGTCAGAGACTTCCCTGTAAGCCAGGCACAGGTCATCCCCTAGCAACCTGTAGGAGGCAGAATGCAATGACAAGGCTTTCAGTTTTTCAGCATAAGACTTGTTTTGTGTACCCTGTAATTTATTGGTGAGAAACCTCTGTGGTCTCTCCAGTTGTTGCAGTTGTCTGGTGAGGTACATGTAAAAGTGGAGCATTGTACTCAGTTATTGGTCTGGTGAGGGTTGAGTGTAATGGAATTATAATATCCGCAGATGTAGATGTGATTCTTTTACTTATGAGATATGGCACATAGAAGGGTACTGTGGATATGTGGTGGTCAAAGTTCAGATTGCTATCAACCTGAGTACCCAGATCACTTACCACTGGGTCTACACTTAGGAGGGTGCTGTCTATAATGTAACTAGCAGGGATGTCATCTTTCCCAAATGGAATAATAATGCTTTTTGTTTTTGCATTTAGCTTTAATCCTTGTGTTTTGTACCAGTTGTATGTCTGCATTAACCCTGTCTGCGGTATATTAACATCACTGGGGGATTCATTGATTGCTCCCAGTTTGCAGTTGTCAGCGAACTTGGTCAACCACAGGCCATCCAAGTTTCCCTGGACTTCTGAGAAATAAATTATGAGCAGTAAAGGGCTCAGTACGGAACCCTGTGGTACACCACTGATGACTGGTCTTTTGCTAGAGGTGAAGTCACCCACTTTGACAGTATGTATCCTGTTGGTGAGTCAGTTGGCTACCCATCTGGTAATGTAGGGGTTAATCAGAAAATTGGGAGAGTTTCTGTATAATACGTGAGTAGGGGATTGCGTCAAATGCATTGGCTAGGTCAGGATAGACATTATGCACCATCTTTCCCTCATTCTGGGCTTTGGTGACTTTCTAGAAGACGTCAAACCATGTTTAACATGCATGATCTACCTTTAATGAATCTGAACTGGGTTGGGTCCAGACTTTGAAGATTACTTATATCCTTGTTAATAAGGTCCATAATGGTTCTTTTCATGGCCTTGCAGATGAGGCTAGTCAGGCTTATGGGCCTATAATTCTTAGGGTCAGTTGATGGTCTCCCTTTGTGCAGATGGATTACTATTGCTGTTCTCCGTTCTGCCAGAACATAGCTAGTTCTCAGGCTCTGGTTAAACAGGTGTCCAAGTGGGTCTGCTAGGTCATGTTTTAAGCTGTTTAAAAGGCAACATCGGATGTTGTCTTGTCCCATTGATGCCATGTTTTTGGCCTTGGAGAGTGCAGAGATGACCTGCTGTCTTGAGGTAATAGGCTGAGGAATAGTTGCAGGTATACTTTGGTTGATGACTGGAGGGGACAACGGGTGAAGTTTTCTCCAAATATATCAGCTAGCAGGTTAGTTATTACTTTTGGTTGAGTTTGGGTGATGCCATCCACAACCAGTTCAGCTCATTGTTGGGTATTCCCTTTTAGATTTCGGATGTAGTAAAAGAATGCCTTGTGATTATCCTTAGTTAGGGAGGCTATTTTTGCTTCATAATTAACTTTGGAGGACTTGACAAGATCTCTAATTTGTTCGCTTAAGATAGAGAGGGGTTTCTTCCTCTGCTGAGCCAGTTTTCTCTTGTTCTTGGACATTAGTTACTTTCCCTTGTTATATAGTCTGTTTTTACTAGGGATCCACCATGGTGCCTTGTTTTTTCGGCAAGATCTGGTTGTAATCCAGTCAGGTATAGCCGATTCTATCCCACTGCTTAAGTGGTTTTACAGGGCATTAGTGTACACCTCTGCATAGGAGTCCATGTTATCTGCATTCAAGGGAGCTTTGAAACTTCTCATACCATCACTTAGTAGGAGGTAGTTTGTCTTAGAAGAATTCTGTAGCATTTTTGAGCTTGATGGGGTATCTGGTCTTATAATTGCATCAGGCAGGGCTGATTTATGGTCCATACCAGGGAGGACATCACATGGAGCTTGAAATGACCTCTGGATGGACAGCCTAGTAATCTCCTATGATCCTATGTTACATCCAGGATACTTGAGTCTCTTGCGGGTGTACTGACTAGCTGTTCCAGAGCATTTGCATTGACAAAGGCGAAGAACCTTTGAGCTAGCATGTTTGTGGTCATGTATGTTTACTAGTCGATGGTAGGATAATTAAACTCACCCATGAGTAAGGTGTTGGGCTGTATGCAAGTGACTCCAGTAAGTCCAGGTATGCAGTATGCTTTTCCTGTTTCATGTTGGAGGACTTATTACCAACTATAATGTAGTAGGGGGGTTTGCCTGTAGTTAATTGGACATGGAGTAGCCCGAGAGAGTCATATTGTTTGGCCAGTCTCGAAGACTACTTATCTTTAATGAAGATAGATACACCTCCACCTTGGGTTCTTCACCCTCAGTTTGTGGTGTGAACGTATGGAAGGCATTGTAGCCCTGCATGGCTGGGGTGGTTTCCACTCCTTTGAACCATGTCTAGATGACTGCACAGATGTCACCATCTTCCAAAGTGAGGAGTACTGCCAGAGAGTACAGTTTCTTGTTTAGACTCCTAGCATTAAGGAGCAGTACCTTAAGTTTATCTAAAAAGGATTTTGTTATTTGGAGAGGTTGGTTATTTTGACACTTCCTATAAAAGGCACATAAGGGGTGGTTAATGCCTTTGCCAGTATCTGAAAACCTAAAGGAGACCAGTGTTGACCATGTCTTCCCAGGCTGACAGATATTGAATCCACGTCGATTGACACCAGAAGCTAAGCCAGTTGTTAAAGTCAGACGTTATTTGTTTGCATTGTGGCATCATCCTTGGAGAAGGTAGAATGCTGCTTAAGGCTAGGCTTATTCCTACCCATGACTCACAGTCTAAGAGCTCAGTCAAGTCTCTCTTCATATAGTCCAGTGAGATATGTCTCAAGTCATTCACCCCCACATGGACTTTGAAGAAGTCATACCGGTACTTGGTGGTTGAGTGACTTGAGTGGCTCGATAGATCCTGGCACCTGACAGGCAGCTAACAGTAACCTGCTCATTATCCAGCTTGGTGATGGGAACATCTGTGTGTTACACATATGACCAATACATTAAGCTTTGTGCTGTTACTCCTTATGGACTTACTTATTGAGACACTGGTGTGTGTGTGTGTTATTGTGCATTATGGTTGTTTTGCATTGTTATGTGTGTAAGGAGTTTCCATTTGGGAGGATTCTGATCTTTTGGTAAGTTACTGTGAGTACCTTCGTCTATGTGGGTTTATGTGTTGTGTCCTTATTTAGATTGGGAAGTGTGCATGTGCTGACAACCTGTTTAGCATTCTATCTGTCCTTATGTGAGAATCTTACCTGGAATTTCATGGTGGAACTACATCTCTCACTTAAAGTATTTGTGTGTTTCAGGAGTAAGTGGTTGTCAGTATACATGAGACAATTGCTACATTGCCTCAGGATACCCATGAATATCAGGCTGACCAGATAGATGATGGGAGACTGCCTCTCCATGATAGCAGGCTCTTACTGTATGTTTTATTAAGGAAGGGAATTTGGAGAATTTGACAGGACTGCGCTTGTAGTACCAAAACTACAAGAGGAACCTATACTTTGTGTAGGCTAAGGTTGCTCAATAAGGCAACATTGCTCAGTGAGTTGCTCCTAGAGCAGCAGAAAAGTTTGGAAGGGTTTTACTAACAGGTGTTTAGGGAAAAACTGAGCTTCTAGGTTTTTGTGTCTATACAAGGCACTGCTAATTGCTGCTTCTCGAAGAGCAGTACCACGCAAACGTGAAGCTTAAATACAAGCAAAGAGAAACAAGTTTTTGCTTCATAATTAACTTTGGAGGACTTGACAAGATCTCCAATTTGTTTGTTTAAGCTAGAGAGGGATTTCTTCTTCTGCTGACCCAGTTTCCTCTTGTTCTTAAACATTAGTTTCTTTCTCTTGTTGTATAGTCTCTTTTTACTAGGGGCCCACCATGGTAGCTTGTTTTTTTGGCAAGATCTGGTTGTAATCTGGTCAGGTACAGACGATTCTATTCAACTGCTTAAGTGGTTATACAGAGCATTGGTGTACACCTCTGCATAGGGGTCTGTGTTATGTGCATTCAAAGGGAGCTTTGAAACTTATTATACCATCACTTAGTAGGAGATAGTATGTCTTAGAAAAATTCTTAAGCATTTTTGAGCTTGATGGGATAGCTAGTCTTATAATTACATTGAACAGGACTGATTTATGGTCCGATCTTACCAGGGAGGACATCACATGGAGGGTTACAGTGCTTGAAATGACCTCTGGTTCGAAAGCCTAGTAATCTTCTATGATCCTCTGTTAGTGAGTAGTATAGCCAGGACATTTGAGCCTCTTGGGGGTATGCTGACTAGCTGTTCCAGAGCATTTGCATTGACAAAGTCGAAGTATCTCTGTGCCAGCATGTTTGTGGTTTTGTATGTTTACCCATCGATGGTATGATAATTAAAATCACCCATGAGTAAGGTGTTGGGCTGTATAGCCAGTGACTCCAGTAAGTCCAGGTATGTGGTATGCTTTTCCTGTTTCATGGTGGAGGACTTATAACTGACTATAGTGTGGTAGGGAGCCCAAGAGAATCATACTGTTTGACCAGCCTCAAAGCCTACTTATCTTTAATGAAGATGGATACACCTCCTCCTTTGTTCTTCACCCTCAGTTTGCGGTCTGAACGTATGGAAGGCATTGTAGCCCTGATGGTTGGGGTGGTTTCCACTCCTCTGAACCATGTCTAGGTGACTGCACAGACGACAGCATCTTCCAAAGTGAGGAGTGCTTCCGAGAGTGCAGATGTTCATCGTGTTTCACTGTTGCAGTCATGACTGTAGGGTTCTCCCCTGCCGGCAGGCAGCCCTCGGTCGGCCAGAATCCCAAAGTCTGGGTCCGGCGTCGGCTGTTCAACCATGCTCCCTGACGTCAGAGCGCCAGGAGTACAAAGCTGACCGCCGACGCCATCTTCTCCAGTCTTTCTTGCCGTGCGGTGATAGCAGTTCGCAAGTGCCGGTCGGCCGACTCCTGACGAATTTTACTGATATACTTCGGTCCGAAGACTTTCTTCTCCACTCACAGCTAAGTACCCCGTTGGGGAAACTTTTTTCTTGCTCCACTCCGATGTCAGAAAAAGTTAATAATTGTATTTCATGTGGGAAGCAAATACCTCATAAGGATTTTCATTCTTACTGTATTCCTTGCTTGGGCCCTGACCACGACGTAGCTAGTTGTCGGTTTTGTGCTGGATTCAGTCAACGTACAATTAAGCGAAGGTACGATTTTGCTTTTCATTACTTCGGTAGGCGCTTTAACTACAAAATGTCATCGGATACAGTCCCGGCTACCGGAGTTCACAAGCGTCGCAAGGATAAAGACAGGCCTCCGAGGTCCAAATCTGATGATAGTGCACAAGCGGAGCCAGCTTCAGGTTCGGCTGTCGTCAGTGAGGCGCTTTTGCAGCCCCTGTCATCGGCCATTTCAGAACCGATGGCCGAAACGGACTCTCATGAGGAGCCAACCAGGCCTTTAAATATTTCTGTTGCAGGACCTTCGGACAATGCTCCTTCGGATGGGTCTGGAGCCGCTGTGCAGGTACCGGCTTCCGAAGGGATTTTCAGGCCTACTCAGTTACTAATAAAGGCAAAGCCAAAGTCAAAGGCAAAGACTCCTTCAAAATCAAAGACTTCAACACAGGCCTCTTCTGAACCGGCTCCTAAGTCACAGAAACAGTTAGTCAAGATGGTGGAGGATTAATTACTATGATTAGGGGTTCTCATCCCCCTCCAGACAAAAGGCCAAGGCAGGATGTTTCTTATGATTCCTCTGATCAGGCTTCTGTTTCCTCAGTTTCTTCTTCTGATCAAGAATTTGCTTTCCCTCCTTATGGGGATTCTGATGCTGAAGAATCCATTCCTTCTGCTTCTCCCCCTGAGGATTTCTCATTTGGGGAAACTTTGCATG
The DNA here is from genome assembly GCF_019279795.1 of Protopterus annectens. Taxonomy (NCBI): domain Eukaryota; kingdom Metazoa; phylum Chordata; order Ceratodontiformes; family Protopteridae; genus Protopterus; species Protopterus annectens. The sequence continues at coordinate 1,207,212,573 of NC_056745.1, read as the reverse complement.
AAATAAGGGAACATTTCCATTGGGAAGGACAGGAGTTTTCAGAATCCAAGAAAAGACTGAGGGAATTTCTTCTTTTTCCCCAACATAGACCCCTGGCTATTCCTCCTGTTTTGGATATTGTGGATGATGCCTTTTCGGAGGCTAACTTAACCTCTGACTCTTTTCCTCCTGCTCCTGTTAAGCCTGATAGATATTACAGGGTTCCTGATTCCCATCAGTTTTTATACAAGAACCCTTCTGCTGACCCTGAAACCATTTCTCAGGGTCCCAAGGGAGTTAAGGCCACTTCTGCCAAAAATCCCATTCCTACTGAAAAGGATTCTCGATCCTTAGAAAGATGGGGCAAAAAAGTGTACACTTCTGCTACTTTGTCCATTAGGGCTTTAAACTGTCAGTTTCATATGTTTTAATACCAGCAATTTCTATTGTCTGTCTTAAAACAGAAGCTTGCTTCCATTTCTACCTGTGCAGATGATAAGGAATTACACGACTTATTGCACGCCACTGAACAAGTTGGGAAGCATGGTTTACACTGTGGATTTGATGCCTTGGAGGCTTCTTGTAGGGCTGCGGCCTCTGGTACAGTCATTAGAAGGCATGCATGGCTAAAGGAACAAAATTTACCTGAACAAATAAAGGCTAAATTATTGGATGCTCCTGTTCAGCATAATGTTTTGTTTGGATCTAAAGCTGAAGAGGTAATTAAAAAGATGGGAGGATAAGGCGAAATCCATGCAAACAGTTAAAACAAGTACAGCCTCCTAGATTTAGCAGGAATTGGCCTTCAAAAAATTGGTCCTTTCCCACTTCTGACAGGCCTCAGAGGGGTAGATATAGACATTCCAGAGGGAGGCCTCAAACGCAAGCTGCTTATAGACCAAGACAGTGGACTGCTTCCACCCCTAGGGGAGGAGAGGACAGGTCACAATCTCAAAGGAAACAAACTCAATGACTCCCTCTGTTGGGCTACAGGAACTTCTTGCCTGGAAGCCCCTCTCGGATGAAAACTCTCTCTTTTTTATCAAAATTGGACTCAAATAACCCAAGACAAATGGGTTTTGGATGTGGTTTTAAGGGGTTACAAATTCCATTTTCATACCTTGCCAAGGCCAAGCGGATGGCAAGACCTTCCAAAGCATCATTGGACGGAGGCCTTAAACCAGGTGGAAGCTCTTTTGGCTATGAATGCCATAGAACTGGTTCCTCTTTCAGAGATGGGAAAAGGTTTTTATTCAAGGCTTTTTCTAGTCCCAAGGAAGCAAAACTCATGGAGACCCATTCTGGATCTGTAGGTCTTGAACACCTTTCTAGAGATTTCAAAATTCAAGATGCTTACTCTACAGCAGCTACTTCCAGTGCTGTCCAAAAATGCATGGATGGTAACTTTGGATTTAAAGGAGGCATATTTACACATTCCCATCAGGCAGGATCGCAGAAAATACCTCAGGTTCAAAGCCGGATCGAGGCACTTTCAATTCTCTGCGTTGCCCTTTGGATTATCTACTGCGCCCAGGGTCTTCACCAAATGCCTGGCTCCAGTAGTAGCTTACTGCATTCTCAAGGGAATTCAAATTTACCCTTATCTGGACGATTGTCTAATTCAGGCAGACAGCAAGGATGTCTTACTCCAGCATCTAGGATTTGTACAGAACCTCCTCAAGTTCCTGGGATTCTCTGTAAACATAAAAAAGTCAAATTTGACACCATCACAGCAGGTAACTTTTCTGGGTGCGCTTCTAAATACCACCACCCAGATGGCATTTCTGACATCCGAAAAACAGCTACAGCTGGCTTCAACTTTCAGAACCTTGGCAACTTTAACTCATCTATCTGCAAGGGAATTCCTGCAGGCTTTGGGTTACATGGCCTCCTGCATCCTTCTCGTACCATATGCAAGACTACACATGAGGAAAATACAGTGGTACCTAAAAAGTGTATGGTCTCAGCATTGCCACAGTTTAGACATACTGATCTCCGTCCTTCCTTGCCTTCAAAAGGAATTTCTTTGGTGGTCCAGGGCATGTGCTCTAAACAAAGGGAAGCCCGTCCGTCTGCCTCCTGCCTCTCAGATTCTAACCACGGATGCCTCGGATTATGCTTGGGGAGCCCATTTTCAGGGCAATTGTTTGCAGGGCCTTTGGCAAAGGATCAGAAGCACCTGCATATCAATTTAAAGGAAATGTTAGCCATTCAGAAAGCTCTATTGGCCTTCAGGAATCTTTTACAACCAGGACAACTGTTAGTACGGACAGACAACACCACAGTTATATGGTACATAAACAAGCAAGGGGGATCTCATTCTTACCCCCTTTGCAGACTAGCCATGGATCTATGGAACACAGCTCTAGCTTGCAATCTGGATCTTCAAGCTCAGTTCCTACCAGGGAAACAAAATTTCCTAGCAGTCAGTCTGAGCAGGAATTTTTCGGATCCACACGAGTGGATGCTGGACACCAAAATATTCAGGATGATAACAGCAGTCTGGGGATGTCCTCACATAGACCTCTTTGCATCCCATCTAAATCATCAACTACAGACTTTTTGCACCAGGACTTTCCACAGAGAAGCTTGGAAAGTGGACGCCCTGTCATTCAGTTGGAGGAACCTCTCGGGATATGCCTTTCCGCCTCTTCCTCTTCTTCCACGGGTTTTATTGAAGATAAAACAGGACAAGCCCAAGAGGATAATCTTGCTGGCTCCAAATTGGCCTCGGCAGTTTTGGTATCCAACTCTAAAAAACCTATGCCTGAAGCCCCCTTGGGTTTTACCTCAGTCTCCGAACCTTCTGTCCCAATATCAGGGTCAGGTTCTACACTCTCATGTCAGAACTCTCAGCTTGGCAGCCTGGTTAATCCAGGGCTTTTGATCTCTTCTTTACTGCCCAAGCAGGTTATGGATGTCATTTTAGAAGCCAGACGTCCTAGCACTAGAAAATCTTATGCAGGAAAATGGAAAATATTTTGTTCCTGGATGCAGGCTCAGGATTTTGATCCTCAGGATTTTGATCCTCTTCTTCCTAACATTACTTTAATTTTACTTTACTTGACAGATCTCTTACATAAAGGTCTCTCTTTCTCTTCCATAAAGATACATGCCTCTGCTATTTCTGCTCATTATAATACAGACCCTCCCATCTTTTCCCACCAGCTCATGCGACAGTTTTTCAGAGGAGCTAAGAACTTAAGACCTCCTAGATCTCCTCCTATTCCTGCTTGGGATCTCAACTATGTTTTGTAAAAACTAACCTTGCCTCCTTTTGAGCCTGCTGCCTCTTCTGACATCAAGTTTTTATCTTGGAAGACAGCCATCCTGTTAGCCCTAACCTCTGCCAGGAGAGTTTCAGAGTTACAAGCTCTTATGGCTGTGGAACCTTATATTATTTTTCATCAGGACAGGGTATCTTTGAGGACTAATCCTACCTTCATGCCTAAGGTGGTTTCCAAGGTGGCTTTAAATAAAACTATACACTTGCCAACCTTTTTCCCCACTCCTCAAAATAAAGGGGAAAGGATCTTACATCATTGGATGTACACAGACAGCTATGTTTTTACCTGAACAGAACCAAGGACATCAGAAAATCAGATCAATTGTTTGTTTCTTATGCTTCAAGTTCCCAAGGTAAAGCCATTTCAAAACAGACCATTTCTAAATGGATTGCTCATGGAATCAGATTTTGTTATTCTCACCATGGAAAGCAAATCCCAGGGAGTATACGGACTCATTCCACCAGAGCTGCTGCCACTTCTGCGGCCTTCCTCAGGGGAGTTCCTACCAAGGACATTTTGGAAGCAGCAACTTGGAGTTCAGTGCATACATTTTCTAAGCACTACAATCTACCTCTCTACTCTAAGTCTAGGGCAGGCTTTGCCTCTGCAGTCTTGCAGGGCCTTTTAGCCGCCCCTTCCTCTTTATGACCACCTCCCTTTCTTTCAGCTTTGGGATTCTACTCTACAGTCATGACTGCAGCAGTGAAACACGATGAACATAGTACAGTTGTGTACACCTACCATAAATGTAGATGTTCGAGTGTCTTCACTGTTGCAGTCTGGGTTTCCCTCCCTCCTGTCCCCTCTTATTTTTACTTTTGTGTGGTTCCTTTTTTCACCATTCTTCTGAGGTGTATTTGCAAAGGTTATGGGACCTTTTTTATTTTGGGACTCCTGACATCTGGGGCAAGAAAAACTGGAGAAGATGGCGTCGGCTGTCAGCTTTGTACTCCTGGCGCTCTGACGTCAGGGAGCATGGTTGAACAGCCGACGCCGGACCCAGACTTTGGGATTCTGGCCGACCGATGGCTGCCAGCCGGCAGGGGAGAACCCTACAGTCATGACTGCAACAGTGAAGACACTCGAACATCTACATTTATGGTAGGTGTACACAACTGTACTTTTCTTTTTCAGACTCCTAGCATTAAGCAGCAGTACCTTGAGTTTATCTAGAAAGGATTTTGTTATTTTGAGAGGTTGGTTATTTTGACATGGCCTAAAAAAGTACAGTAGGGGTGGCTAATGCCCTTGCCAGTATCTGAAAGCCTAGAGACCGGTGTTGACTGTGTCTTCCCAGGCTGACAGGTATTGAATCCACTTCGATTGACACCAGAAGCTAAGCCATTTGTTAAACTCAGTCATTTATGTTTGTATTGTGGCATCTTCCTTGGAGAAGGTAGAATGCTGCTTAAGACTAGTTTTATACCTACCCATGACTCACAGTCTGAGAGCTCAGTCATGTCTGTCTTCATATAGTCCAGTGAGGTACATCTCAAGTCATTCACCCACACATGGACTAAGACAGTCGTACCGTTACTTGGTGGTTGAGTGACTTGATAGATCCTGGTATCTGAGAAGCAGCTAACAGTAACCTGCTCATTATCCAGTTTGGTGAGGAAACATCTGTGTGTCTCACATATGACCAATACATTATGTTTTGTGGTGTTTCTCTTTATGGACTTATTTGTTGAGACACTGGTGTGTGTGTTATGTGTAATGGTTGTTTTGCATTGTTATGTGTGTAAGGGGTTTCCATTTGGGAGGCCTCTGATCTTTTTGTAAGTTACTGTGAGTACCTTCACATATGTGGGTTTATTTGTTGTGTCCTTAGAGTGGGAAGTGTGCATGTGCTGACAGTCTGTTTAGCATTCAATTTTTCCTAAAGTGAGAATCTTACCTGTAATTTCATGGTGTAACTACATCTGTCACATAAAGTATTTGTTTATTTTAGAAGTAAGTGGTTGTCACTATACATGAGACAATTGCTACGTTGCCTCAGGATGCCCATGATTAGCAGGCTGACCAGAGAGATGATGGGAAACTGCCTCTCCATGATAGCAGGCTCTTACTGTATGTTTTATTAGGGAAGGGAATTGCTAAATTTGACAGGACAGCATTGGTAGCACTAAGACTGCAAGAGGAACCTATACTTTGTGTAGGCTAAGGTTGCTCAATAAGGCAGTGTTGCTCAGTGAGTTGCTCCTGGAGCTGCAGAAAAGCTTGGAAGGGTTTCACTAACAGGCGTTTAGGGAGAAGCTGAGCTTCTAGGCTTTTGTGTCTATACATGAGCACTGCTAATTGCTGTTGCTCGAAGAGCAGTACCATACAAATGTAAAGTTAAATACGAGCAAAGAGAAACAAGTTTTAAGCTAACTACCAATCAGGAATGCACACAGTAAGCTTTTCAACAGCAATCCCCAACTCAGACAGGTTAGATCAGTACACGTCTGTCACAAGGGTGCAGAAAAACACCTTTTTTAATGTAGAATAGGTGGTTTGGAGCCGAAGTGTAACAAGACCACACAAACTACCTACAACAGCCATAAAATTAACAGATACGATGTAATATAGTGCAGTTAACTGTTAAAGCAGCAAGCAAGCGGCACAGTTTTTTTTTTCAAACTGCTAAAGTGCACTCACAGTATATAAGAGAAGTGCAAAAAGATACTTCGAGCCCTTTTTTATGCTTCCCAGCTCAGATAGACCAGGTAAACACCTACTGCCATTAGATGAATAATCCCAGTCCTCCTAATGCAAAAGCATGGTAAAGCAGTGTCCAGAATGAAATGCTACCACAAACAAACTTGATACAAAATGCTACCACAAGCAAACTTAAAGATACAGATACATCAGTGTACTTTAAACAGCTTATAAAAGTATGATTATTAATAAACGTCCTCGCTTTATATAAATGAGCCAGCGACATTCTTGTACAGAATTTGTAAAGGCACTAAAAACCAAGATAAGCTGATTAATAAGCCCTCCATCCACTAAAACTACATGCAAAATCTGAAGTGTTTCCCCAACCTGAACAGACCAGTCTTACCTTCCTGTGCACTAGATGGAAAGTCTGTTGGCCTCTTCATGTACAAACAAGGGCTTGCTAGAGTGTAAAAATCCACTACTTTATCCAACAACTAGCTAGATAATGAATTCAGAGCAAGTAAATTAGTGGAACAGACAATGAGAGGCAAAATGCACTTTTTCAATATAAGCACTAGGAAAAGTAAATAATTCAAGATATCAACAGCAGTGTAGAAAGGGAGGAACTTATAAAGCTCAATTTAGAGTAGGAATGGGCAGTTTAAAATCACCAGGTTTAAAAAGTAGATCAACGAATGGGAGAGTGGGTTGGAAAAACTAGCAAGGAATCAACCAGCAGTGCTTTAGTTTATGCAGGCATGAAATCTTTAAAAAAAAAAAAAAAAAAAAAAAAGATAAACGTCCAAAAGTTCACTGTGTATTTAAGTGTCACTCAAACAATTTAACCAGTGGAAAAAACATGTGAAATATGCAGTCTAGCTAATTTAAGCATCAGTCTCTCACATAAAACAAAAACACCAGGACAAGCAGTTTTCTTACTACAGAAAACAAAATGGAGCAGGTAAAACTCAAAGCAACTTGATCACTCACAGACAAGAAAAAGAAAATATAGGCTTACTTTCCTCACCCAGCAGGGAATCATTAGATGTTATGTAGTCCAATCTCGTCTTCATTCTTACCCGTGGGTTCAGAGCCGAACCTCGGCTCCGACTCGGCCATACTCTAACTCGAAGTCTTCAATTGGCTCATGGCTAAGAGGTATCCCATCACGCAACAGGTCTATTCCCCAGATCTCGTTTGCCACTCATAACGCTCAGACATGGTCTCGTTTTTGGCCGTGGCTAAGTGTACTGTTTATAAACTTTTTATAAACTTTTGACTTGTTGTTTGTCAAAAATCTATTTTCATAGCTGTGTGTGTGGTAGTGGTGTTATACTGCCTTTGTTTTGCTTCTCTTGCTGTTTTTGTGGCCTTTTTGTTGGCCGTTTTGGTGTCCCGTTCATTTCCTTTCTTCCTACGGGCTAGGCCCATTTAAGTTAGAGGACCTAGTCCAACCTGTAGTCTTTTTTCCGCCAGTTACTAGGCGGTTTTTAGTTAGAGGCTCTAGTTTCCCATGCGGGGTTTAGTTTGGTCCAGTGTGTGTACGTATTGCTTTGTACCTGTGTGTGTTCTCCTTTATTCAGTATGTCCAAGGATTCTAAGGAACACAGGCCTTCGGGGTTTAAAAAGTGTGTTGAATGCAACAATAAAATGTCTTTGATTGATGGGCACTCTGTGTGCGTTTATTGCTTGGGGGCTATTCACCTTCAAGAGTCCTACTTCTTTTGTCATTCCTTCAGTCCCCGTGTACTACAGGAGAGGAAGAACAAGCTCATTTTGAAAGGACTGCTTAAACACTCCTTCGAGGAAGACTTGGCTAAGTCTTCCAGTGCCTTATCCTCTCCAGCTAAAAAGGAAAAAAGACTTCTAAGATGCGCTCTCCAACTCCGTCTGTTTCTTTGGAGATGCCAGACAAAGTTGCTAGAACAGCTTCTCCTTCTTTGGTTCCATTGCCCTCGGTGCCGACAGAAGGTAGTGTCTTGACTAAGTCCATATCGGCTCCCAGCCTTTCGGATCCGGTCACGGATATTTTGGTTCGGAACCGGTCTCCAGTTATTCAACCAGTTTCTCCTTCACGCAAGTCCCCTTCCGTAGGGAGATCCAGATCTCCAACTATATCCTCCAGGTTCTCCAGGTCTCTTTCTGATAAGGACGTTGATAGAGTGGAGAAGAAACTGCTTCAGTCATTGATGTTGGCCAAATTGATTTCGGCTCTGACCCACTCGGCTCCGAAGCCTATGGCCTCTTCATCCTTTGTTGTTCCTCCTCTGAGCCTTTCTCGGCCTTCGGAGCCAGAGTTGTCGGTTCCACCGGGTGCCATTAGGTCAGTTCCAGTAGCCTCTCTTGGCCTCGCGGTTCCGATTTCCGCTCCGACTCCGTCGGCTCCATACACCGGGTAGAGGGTCCACGGTTCTCCGGTCGGACCCGAGGGGGAGGGCTCGGATCGATCTTAATCGGTTCCGAGCCTTCCTCTCGGTGCTTCGGCTCAAGTGAGCTGGGACCCAACATCTGCTTCAGACCTCATCTCCTTGGCGCCAAGGGCTACTACTGTATCCTCTATAGTTAGTCGGCCTTCGGAGCCGGGGGGGGTCAGCCTTCGAGGTTATGAGGAGCGTGCTGGCCAGGTCGTTAGCTGCATCCTATTGCACCGATACTCTGCCCCCTCCGGCACCAGTGTCCATTTCAGATCACCCTCTATCCCTGGGCAGCGAAGACCCTAAGCCTCAGGATACCTCCATGAATGGTCCCCAACTTTCTGATGTCTTCCCAGAGTTTTGCCTGAGGACCCCACCAGAAAGAGTGTGTGTAAGAAGAAACACCTCGACTCCCCGGATGAGTCTCTCATGTCGGACACCGACCTCGAGGAGTCAGAGGGGTCCCCCAGGTTGTCTTCTGAAGATATCTCTTTTTCAGATATCCTTGAGATCTTGAAGCAGAGAGGCGGCTGGCCCTCCAAATCCCCTTCTGATGAGGATTTAGTGTTCCTGAAGGCTTTCGGGTCTCAACCCACCACCTCGGGTTTCTCCCCCTTTTGATGAGCTACTAGATCTTGTCTGTCGAAAGGTGTGGGAAACTCCTGACACTGTGGAACCGGTCCCTAGGAGACCTAATAAGTTTCTGTCCGCCCCCACTGACAAGGAATATCTAACAAAAGGCATTCCAGTAGATGCCATGGTGGTGGCAGCAGCCACCAAGAAGGAACTTGCTAAAACTTTGTCTACCGTCCATCCGCCTAACAAGAAGTCCTGGGCTATGGACAGGTATGGGAAGCGTGTGTTTACCTCCGTGACCTTTACACTGCAGTCGCTGAACTACTTGATGCATTTTACTAGGCTCCAGAGAGATCTCCTAAAAGAGCTGGGAGATTCTGTACAGGGTAACATTTTTGATGCCGTGGCACAGAAGGTCAATGCACAGATGTCTACCCTAAATTCCCTTACCAACTCCTCCATGAGGCTGATCTCATACGCAGCCGACGGAGCAAGTAGGGCAGTGGGTTCCGGAGTCTCTCTTAGGAGACACTCCTGGATGCACCTGTGCAATTTCGCGGAGGCCTTCAAGTCTACGATCACCAACGCCCCCTTTGACGGTTCATTGTTGTTCGGAACCAAGGTGAAGGACACTCTCACTAGGTGCGAGCAGGAAGGAAAAATCCTGTCTGCCGTGGGAGTCCATTTTTCCATGCCTTTTAGACCTTACCCCAATGGCCAGAAGGGTGGGAAAATGTGGTTCAGGAAGTCACAGAGGTTTTTTTCAGGACGCACAAAGTGATTCCCCCTCCAGAGTCAGGGGAGAGGGTGGAAATTCAGGTAGACACCGCCCTAGAGGCAGAGGCCAACCGCATAACCAGGGGGACCGCAATTCCTTTCATGGTTCTTCCTACCAGCACTCCTGAAGGGAGGCCCGACTGTGCATCTCTGGAGCCGGTCGGGGGTCGCATTTCTTTATTCCCAGAAGCCTGGCAAGATGTCACCCAAGACGAGTGGGTATTAAAGATAATTTCCAGAGGTTATCATATTCCTTTCTCTTCTCCTCCCCCACCAACAAAGAGAATCCAGACTTTCCACCCAGTCACAGGGATTCTGCAACTTTAGAAATAAAAAAGTTGCTTTCAAAGAGAGCCGTCCAGCTTGTCCCCGCAGACCAAGTAGTATTAGGGACTTACTCCAGATTCTTTTTGGTGCCGAAAAGAACAGGGGACCTGAGACCCATCTTGGATCTCAGCCGATTGAACCTTCACATACAAAAGTCCAAGTTCCGCATGGTCACCTTACAGTCAATACTGCCTCTGTTAGGGAAATATGTGTGGATGTGCTCCATCGACCTCAAAGATGCTTACTACCATATCAAGATGGACAGAGCATCGAGAAGTCATCTACGCTTCCGGCTGGGAGCCAGTCATTTTCAGTTTCGTTCTCTGCCCTTTGGTCTCACCACAGCCCCCAGGGTGTTCACCAAATGAATGGCAGTGGTAATGGCTCACTTGAGAAGTTAGGGATTCCAAGTGTTTCCATATCTGGACGACTGGATCCTTTCTGCCACCACCAGGCATTGACTGTTACAGACCAGGGACACCACCATTACGCTGTGCCAAAGGTGAGGAATTACTCTAAATTGGAAAAAATCTGCCTTGTTGCCATCGCAACGTGTCACCTTTATCGGCGCTGAAGTAGATACGGTGCTCATGAGGGCCTTCTTACCAGAAGAGAGAATTCAGGCTCTACAACAGCAGGTCTACACCTTACTACCATTGTGGAAGGTCAAGGCAAAAGTGGTCCTCAAGTTATTAGGGACCATGGCTGCCATGATCATGCTAGTTCCCCTTGCCAGACTACACATGAGGGTTCTTCAGTGGCTGCTTTTTGCCCAGTGGTCACTACAGTATCTTCCACTCTCCCATTCTATTCTGATTACGGACACATGCAAGCAGGGTCTACGCTGGTGGCTTCAGGCCAGCAATCTCAATGTGGGCAAGCCTTTTGTTCCATCTTCTCCAGTTGCTACAGTGACCATGGATGCCTCCGAGATCGGGTAGGGAGGGGGCATTATCTCGGCAGGACAGTCCAAGGCATGTGACAGGATCACAGGACCCATTTGCATATCAATGTCTTGGAGATGAGAGCAGTGCTATTAGCGTTACAAGCATTTCAGAGCTTTCTACCTCTAGGGACAATTGCAATCCACTCAGACATGTCAGTGGTATGGTATCTGAACAAACAGGCAGGAACCAAATCATACCCCTTTGCAGAGAGGCACTTCGAGTTTGGCAGTGGGTGGTGTCTTCCCAATGCTTTCTAGTTGCAACGCATATACCGGGGAAGTCCAACGTGATTGCCGACAGGCTGAGCAGAGCTATCCTAATGCTTCACGAGTGGTTCCTGAACAATTATGTTGTGGAGAAGATATTCCACAGATGGGTTCAGCCTTCCTTCGATCTATTTGCCAGCCTCCTCAATGCCAAATGCAGCAGCTACGTCACCCTTATCCCCCCAGAGGGGGAGACACCCAGGGACGCTCTGGTTCACGATTGGCCCTCCGGTCTTCTCTACGCCTTCCCACCGTTACCTCTGATATCAAAGGTAATTCAGAAAGCACAGTCTTTGGGATGCAAAATGATCCTCATTGCCCCACACTGGCCTCATCAGATTTGGTTTCCCTTCCTTCAACTTTATCTAATGGACAAGCCCTGGATTCTGGACCCAGCTCCAGATCTGCTGACTCATATGTCAGGACAGTTCCATCCCTCCATCCAGACCCTCAGGTTGACCGCTTGGCTGCTTCAATTCCATCCTTAGTCAGGCTTCATGATTTTTCCCCGGAAGTGGTCCATATTCTGTCATCTTCCCACAAGCCTTCTACCAGGAAGATTTATTCCAGTAAGTGGAAGAGATTTTCTATTTGGGCCCGTGAGAGATATATTGATCCTTATACAGCGCCTATTTCGGCAATATTAGAATTTCTTTCTCAGCTGTTCACTCAGGGGTCAGCTGCAGCAACCATTAAAGTGCAACTGGCTGCGATTTCTACCTTTCACGTGGCTAATGAGCCCAACCTTATGGCTCATAGGTTTTGTAGGGCTTTTCTGAAAGGGACATTGTTACTCTGACCACCAGTCTTTGATCCAGTAATGCCATGGGACCTCAATTTTGTATTACAGAAGCTCACCTCAGCTCCCTTTGAGCCCGCAGTTACGTGTAACATTAAATTCTTATCATGGAAGACAGTATTCTTGGTAGCCATAACTTCAGCTAGGCGGGCCTCTGAACTCCAAGCATTATCGATTATGCCACCTTATTTGGTGTTTCACAAAGTTAGGGTTTCCTTAAGAACCAGTCCTTCCTTTGTTCCAAAGGTTGCCTCTGTTGTCAATATCAACCAATCCATTGAGTTGCCTGTTTTTTTCCTGAATTCTCCAACAAGGCAGAATTTAAGTTTCATCAGCTAGATGTTCTTAGACAATTGCATTTCTATTTACATAGGACAAAAGATTTCAGTAAATCAGATCAAATGTTTGTCTTGTTTTCAGGCACTAGAGTTGGAGTTCCTGTTTCTAAGGTAATCTTGTCTCGCTGGATCTCCAATTGCATCTCATTTATTTATGCTTCCAATGGCAAAGAATTCCCCTTTAAAGTGAAGGCTAATTCTACACGATCTGTGGCTACCTCAACTGCGCTTCAGGCTAGGATGTCTATGGATGATATTTGTGCTGCAGCGACATGGGCTTCGCCTCATACCTTTATTAGTCACTACAAAGTAGATCTGGTCTGTAGAGGCAGATCTTCCTTTGGTTCCACAGTGTTCAAGAGTATTTTTCACTGAGCCACCCAAGATCAAGGTGCTAGGGACGCTGTCCCACGGGTAAGAATGAAAGCGAGATTGGACTACATAACATCAAGAAGTTATGTACTCACCAATAACGTTCGATGTATGTAGTCCATCTTGCCTTACATTCTTACTAACCGTCCCTCCTAGCCCCTCCTGGAGGACCTAAAGGTATAGTCTGTAGTTGTCAGTAGGCCTTTCTGTTGAGGTTGTTCTTCTTCTCAGTGCATGTGTGTGTGTGTGTGTGTGTGTGTGCGCGCTTGCAGCAAACAAGATCTGGGGAATAGACCTGTTGCATGATGGGATACCTCTCAGCCACGAGCTAATTGAAGACTTTGAGCTAGAGTATGGCCGAGTCGGAGCCGAAGTTCGGCTCCGAACCCACGGGTAAGAATGTAAGGCGAGATGGACTACATACATCGAACGTTATGATGAGTACATAACTTCTTGTTTATGCAGGCTTGAAATCTTTTCAGAAAAAAGATTAGTCCAAATGTTCTTCACAGTTTACTGTTGCAGTGTTGTCTCTTGGCATTTCCTACATGTAGAAACCCAATGCCAGCCCAAATACCAGAGCTGTTACCTTCCCCCGTTGCTTAGCAGATCCCCTCCCATTCCATCATCAGGATAGCAGTAGTGTAAAGGGTGGTCGATTGACACCATCTGAATTTCTTTCTTGCTGCAGAACGATGAATGTCTTGCTTTCTGTCTTTCCGTCATCAGTCTGACATGTTGACCTGTAGCTGGAATTCCAAATAAGTTCCTAGTTGGGGATTTTTTGTGTCTTCTTTCATTGTGTTGGAGCCTGTAGATGTCAGAGAAAGTCAGCAATTGCCTTAGATGTGGGGAAACTAATTTCACACAGAGATTTCAATATGTTTTGTCTTCTTAGCCGTGGTCCAGAGCATGATCTGTCCAACTGTCCCTGATGCGCTTATTTTAACTCAGGAACTGTGAAATCTTAGGCTGAATAATTAAGAATGTGCTTGCAAGAAAAGTTGCATAGTTGGCTCTTGGTATGAAATGGTGCCTCCCAGACCTGTTTCCGAATTCATTAGGAAAAAAAGGAATAGTACTTGGGAGGGCTGCTAACAGAGTTTCAGTGTCCAGCAGTCCTCATTACCTCAAAATGGTGGATAGTGTGAGGAGCTTTTGCAGCCCCTATATTAGATGACTACTATAGCTGAGGCTTCTTATGTATCCCTGAAGAGTTTGGCATGACATTGACCATGTCATCATCCTCTCAAGCTTAAGCTGCCTTGCTGTCATTTAAATCTGGAGCCACTTTGGCGTTACCAACATCAGACACACAAGTGCTGGTTATCAAGGGTGAGGGCAGCATTCCTTGGGTTTTAGTGAGAGAAGAGATTGAGGGCGACTGGTTTCAGGTTGTGATTGCCCCCCAAGGTAAGACCTAAACCTTTTGAACTAAAGCATCAATCAGCAGGTTTGTCCCAGCCTCATCTGTCCGTGTCTCAAATCCAGTATACCCAAGTGACTTCTCAGGGCTTTTTCAGACTGGCCACAGATACTATGGACTTTGTGAAATCCAGATAGCCAGCACCTGGGAAAGATTATGCCCCTGGAATCCAGTCTTCTAAAGGGACAACTGAGCCTTCTTCCTAGGGGTACTTTGGTTCTTCTGACTCTGAAGCAGAAAAGAGAACCTGTGTGGATTAGCTTTCCCCTGCTTCGTTCATTGAATGAGTCTGAAGACACTCTTTCCTCAGTCTCCCCACTTGAGGATATATCCTTTGCAGGGCATAAATATATATATATTGATCTGGTAATGATAGAATGAAGAAATCTTCAATTGGAGTCAACATAGTTCTTCCAGTCCCAGATCAGGTATAGGCAGTTACTGGTCTTGTCTGCACCCAGAGTCTGTTTATCCCTCCCGGATGATTGTATTTCTTGATACATCCCTACAGCCAAACTCCTGACCCCATATCTGCCCTTAGAATGCCTGATTACATCTACCAGGTTCATCTGCTTCAAAAAACACTTGTATAAGAACCCAGTTGTGGAACCATCTAAGGTGTCTTTGGATTTTGTCAAGGGGTCTGGCGTGGGCTGCATCTCTGACCCACTTGCCATGTGCAAGCAGAGTAGGTTTCTTGAAAGCTTTAGTAGAAAATGTATGCCTCAGCTGCCCTGTCATTAGGACTCTTAACTGCCAGTCCCACATGTTCAAGTAGTGGAATCCATGCAGTAGCAGTTTAAACATAAGGCAGAGGAGATTTCAGCATAGGAGCTTTAAAAAGAAGTTGCTGGGATTATGTAACTTCACTTCCCAGGTTGCTAGGCATTCCATGAATTGAATGAATTGAGGCTATGATGCATCATGCAAGGCAGCTACTGTAGCATCAGGAGAAAGGAGACATGACTGATTGAATGGTCATCCCTTCACACACACACAAACACACACACTGAGCACATTAAGATGGAGCTTCTCTTTGGGCCCTCGGCTAAAAGGGTATTTAAAAAACTGGAGAGTAAGTGAAAGCCATACAGTCTGATAAAGACCTTTTTCAGTCCCCACCAACAAGGTATCTTAGAAATTCCCCTAACAAAAGCTGGCCATTTTCTTCTCTAAGCAGACCAAAAGAAAGCCACCAAAAGGGATAATTGGCAGTTTACAAAAAAGTGGCAGATTGCCTGAAGAGTTTGGTCTAGGGATCTCAGACCCAAGGCTCCAACAGGGAGCAGCTATGACTGTTGACAACACCCCCCCCCCCCAAAAAAAAACCTTACCCCAGCCCTTTCCTCTCCTGTCCCCCATTGAAAAGAGAAAGAAGTTTTATTCCTATCTGCAAAACAGTAGGACAAAATTGTAGGGGGCATTTGGGTTTTAAAAGTAATAATAATAATATCAAGGCACTACCAACAGTTTAAAAAAAACCTCCCACATTCCAGGATGTTCTCCTAGTTCCAAAATAGCCAAGTCGCCTAATACCATCGCAAGTGGAAAGTCTGTTAGACTGGTTTGCCTTAGAGTGATCAAAGCACATTTTTTTCAACTCAGTGTTTACCAAAAGGTGGATATTAAATATTATGAGCAGAAAAAAAAATGGCAAGAGATGCACACCACACTTCCTAATTCATTTAACTCTGTGGTGCCACAGTGTTGAAAAGGACAACCCCCTCAAAAAAGAGCACCCATGCTCTCAAAATACACCATATTGTGGTGAAACTCTCTGCAACATTTTATTTTTGAATTAAAGCTCCTTGACGGCCATTCCATCAGTGAGATTGTAGGCAGGCCTCTTAGAACATAATCTATAGAACTGGTACTAGGAAAAGAAACAGGGACAGGGTTTTACTCCAGACATTTCCTTGCACCAAGAAAAGAAAGGTCTTGGAGACTCATTCTGGGCTTATTGATACTGAGCAAGTTTCTGATAGTAACAAAATTCAGAATATTGACATTACTAAAACGTTTATCTTTGATCTTCCCAAGAGCCATTTTGCTAACCCAGGATTTAAAAGTTGCCTACCTCCAAATTCCCATAGCTTTGCAACACAGATTTCTCAAATGTTGGTCACTGAGGACATCCCAGACACCCTTATGGAGGTACATTCGAGGTATGCTTCCTCATTTATGATTTCTTTACTGACCCCCAAAGAAATGGAAATAAATGGCCATATCTCCCCTCCCACTCCAACTGTCCTTAAACAGGAGTGGTATAACTTTTCTGAAGCTGAGGGACTTTTGAAGCCCTTATGTGTTTGAAACCTTCCCAATTTCTGTTGTCTGCTGTATCTACTCCGAATAAAAGGAAGAGAGACACATCTTTTGAAGAAGATTCATCATCAGACTCTGACTCTGACCCTTTAGATTACTTTTCCCAAATGTATTCTTCTCTGGTTTTGAGTATGCAGCTAAGAATACTTTGTTTTCTGACTCACCACAAGAAGAAATTTCATTTGCTGATTCCATCTGTAAAGTTATGCAGCATTTTTAACTGGGAGGGAAAACAATTGTCAGAATCGCAGAAGAGATATTAGAAATTAGTGGCTATGGAAATTCCTAAGCCTCTGCATGCCCCTTGTCTTGGAGGCTTTGGAATATCCATTTCTTTCTGCTTTTTTTGGTCCCTAAATCTCAGCGCTCCTCCATCCACAAAACTAGGTAGGTATAATAAAGGCCCTGAAAGCCACAAATACATGTTTAAGAATCCTACTTCTAATCCATCAGTTATTTCTGTAAAGTCAGATAAAGCATCTACACTTCTTCCTACCTGCAGTGCCATACCAAGTAATAAAGACAGTAGGACCATGGACGCTTGCTAAAATCAAGTGTAGAAAGTCTATACGAATGCAACTTTGGCTTTTCCATGCCATGAATTGCCAGACCCACATGATCAGGTACATGCTATCTATTTCTGATTATATTTTTAAGCTAATTCTTATCTTTCCTGACTCTAACACTACCTCTGTTTTATAAAATATACTTAGTTCATCTACTCTGGTAGTATGCTACTCCATCAAGTATGGATTTGATGTTTCTAATGTCTTATCCAGAGCAGCTTTTACCAAATAAATATTAAGAATGTTTTCCCTGGCTTCATCTCAAATCTTTACCTGGAGGTAGCTTTTCCTTTGGATAAGGACAACTTGTTTGGACCTTCTTCTGCTGAAATCTTCAAAAATTGGAGGAAAAGGGAAAAACAGGCAAGGGTTCAAGCAGCTTTTTGTCTTTCTGATATTCCAGTCTTTCAGAGAAACTATGTTTCTAAATGTGTCCCCTTTTTTTCCACAAAAGCTAAAAGTATTCTCAGCAGAAAGGTAAAAAAAAATCATCCGGTACATAAGTCTGATTCTAAAGCGCCCAAGAGACCCTATACAGGCAAGCCTTCTAATTTCTGATTATACTCCCCCTCCCTTTTCTCCTCCTTGACCTTCCCCCTACAACCTTTTCATCAAACACCATTTCTCTTCCTCTCTGGAGAACAATGAGGTGGGCACAGACTTCAATGGAATTCCCCCAATCTCTTCTGTAGTTCCACAGGTCCCTTAAATCCAGCATCTGGTTTTCCCAATCATTTTTGAACGCTTCATTCAGGGAGTAATAGAGCCCATCCCTTGCCATCTATGAGGAGAGATATTTTATTCCAGGCTTTTCCTAAAAAAGGAACATGGAGACCAGTTCTGGACTTAACGATCCTGAACACATTTTTGAATTCCAAAAGTAAAGATGCTAACACTGTAAACTCTTTTCCCTCTAATCTTTCCCATAGTCTTGTTGGTTACTTTGGATCTGAAGGATGCCTACCTTTATGTTACTTTATCCAGACTGCAGGAAATTTTTGAGATTCAATGTTTTGGGATTATCTGTTTCAGTTTAATACTTCAACTTTTGGGCTTCCCAGTGCACCCGGGTTGTTTAGAGTGTCACCCTTTGTTTATAGCACACTCCAAGGTATCCACATCTTCCCTTATTTGGATGACCTCTTTAGTCCAGGCACTTCACTTCAATGATTGTTCAGGACTTAAAAGTTCACCATCAACTTTTTTCCCAAACCAGGATTCATTTTGAACTTCAGCAAATCCTGTAATCTACATCCCTCTCAGTTTTAGGATATCATCTCAATATATCCACTATGATTGTTTCATCCTCTGGAAAAGATTCAGTTTTTGGCATATTTCTTCCTGCCACTGACAAACCTATCTTAAGAGCTTACTAAGAAGGCTTTTGAGAGCCCTTGGTACATGACATCTACAGTCCATGTTATTACTTATGCTGGACTCCATACGAGGAAAATGCAGTGGTACCAGAAATCTATTTGAAGAAATCACTGTCATCCTTTTTCATCTTCAATTTCTCTCCTGCCTTTTGTGAAGAAAGAACTCTCTTGGAGGATTATCCAAATATGAACCAATCCAAAATTGCCCTCCACTCTCCTCTTCAGAAGTTTTCGACATATGTTTCAGACCTGGCCTGGAGGCTTGTTGGAAAGGTTCTGAAAGTGCAAGGAGTTTTGGTCTAAACTGGACAAGAATGATCATATAGACATCAGATAAATTAAAGCCTTCATTTTTGCTCTCTAGATTTTACATCACCTTTGCACTCCATGGACTCTTAAAATGTTAACCAGCAACTCCACTGTCTTGCAGTAAGTGAGTGAAGTCCTACCACCTTTGTAGGCTGGCATTGATAGCTTGGAACATGGCTATTTATCACAGTCTTTTCCTCCAAGCAGTGTGTATTCCATAAGGACTCATTTCAATGGCAGACTAACTGAGCAGATCAAAGATAGACCGTCATGAATGGATGTTGAACAGAGAGGTCGTCCTATAAATTGCTCATCAGTGGAGTACCCCCAGTAGCTCTCTTTGCAGTCTATCTTGCAAGGACGTCTGGAGAAAGGACACCTTCTCTTTTTTCATGGTGAGGGGAATTTCTGAATGCCTTCCCTCCCTTTACCCTGATCCCAAAGTTCCTTCTGAAAATTCAGAAAGGCCATCTGAAAATACATTTGGTGACCTTTTTTGGCTAAGGCAGCATTAGTTCTTCCTTCTCTTTCATCTAGACAAGGGCTGTCACTGTGATACCTGCCTTTAAACATCGAGAAATCCCATCTGACTCCTACCTCTCAGTTTACTTTCTTGGGAATGGAATTGGACTCAACATAACAGAGGGATTTTCTCCTCAAAGACAAAGTCTTCTTTGTGCTACATTATTTCAGCAACATTGCCAACCTCATTAGCATATCTGCCAGAAAATTCCTCAAGCTGCTGGTCTACATGGCTTTAGGCATTTTGGTTGTTCCCCTGGCCAGCCTTCACATGAGGAATCTCTAGTGGTACTTAAAAAAACAGTGGTGTCAGCATCTCCACTCCCTAAAAGCAAACATACTGTTATTCTTTTGGATAAAAAGTGAGCTCTGTGGTACGTGGAGATTATATAGCTCAACAAATAAGTCCTCTTCAGAATGCAAATTGAGTCTCAGGTACAAATAACAGATGTATTAGACTTTGCTTGGGGTGCCCACTCAGAGGATCCAAAGGTCTGAGGAATTTAGGACAGGAGGATATGCAAGAAACACATAAACATAAATAAAATAATAGCAGTGACCCTAGCTATTAAATCCTTCAGACTTGTATAGTAACCGGAGCCCCTAAGGATCAGGACAGACAATATCACAGTCATGTGGTACATGTACAAACAAAGCAGTACTCACACTTACATACTTTGCAGATTAGCCATGCATATATGGGAGTTAACACAGGAATCATGGCTAACCCCAATAGTCTAATACATTCCAGAGCAGGACAGTATTTTAGCAGATAACCCAAGCAGGTCTTTCTGCTACCCCATTGAATGGATGTTGAAAAGAGAAGTCTTTCTAGATTTAGTCCAGAGATACTGTGTTCCAGAAGTAGACCATTTTGCTTCTCCGGAAAACAGAAAACTCGAAGTTCTGCTCCAGGAGCCCACAAAAAAGACCCTGCATAACAAATACACCTCCTTTCCTTGGACAGTCCTGCTTTTATATGCTTTCCCTTTCTCCCCCTCTTCCCCAGGGTGTTGCAAAAGATCTGGGAGGATGGGTCAAGGTTGAACTTAATAAATCCCTTTTAGCCTAAGCAGTACTGGTTTTCCCCACCTGCTGAGCCAGACCAGTGAGAAACCATTGGTGCTGTCCCATTAATATACAGATTTTATCTCTGGACGGGGATCTGTCCTACACCCCAACCAGAAGACCTTGAGATTAACAGGATGGATTATCTACTGCTCATCCCCTCAGGGCACATGATTTCTAAGGACATTGTGTGCATCACTGGAGGCCAGAAAACCCAGCACCAGAAAATCATACACAGTCTTGTTGAAAAGGTTTTCCCACTGATGTCTGAACAGAAGAAAGTAGCCCAGCCAAGCACATTTTTTGATAGTTCTCAGTGACCTGTCAGACCCTGTCAAAGCAGGAATGTCTTATGTATTTGTCAAGGTATAGACTTTGTCCATATCTGCCCATCTATCACTAAATCCCCCTAATTATTCTCAGATGCCTATGAGACAGATCCATAAGAGGGTTCTCCACTTAATACCAGCAAGGAAAGAGTCCATGTGACCTAAACTTTGGGTTGGGCAAACTAAACTTGCAACCCTTTGAACTAGTGGCTTCTGCCTTTATCAAGATGCTGATATTGAAGACTGCCTTTTTGGTAGCTTTGACCTCAGCTAAATGAATCTCTGAGTTACAGGCCATCATGTGCAGACAGCCTTTTTTGTCTTTTGTAAGGATAGGGTCACACGATGTACTAATTTTGCTGTCATACCCAAAGTAGTAGCATAATTTTTTCTAAATTCAGCAATGTACCTACCATTTTTAATCCAACTCCAAAAAAAATAAAAACAGAGGTTGGAGGGTGTTGCATTCCTTTGACGTGCACAGGAAGTTCAAATTTTACTCAGACAAAACAAAATCAGACCAGCTTTCTATTTCCTTCTTTGCAAAGGAAAAGAAAGAACCCTGTAAATAAACAGGTCGTCTCTAAATCCATTGTTAACTGTATTGCCTTTAGCTGCACAATGGGAAACAAGTCCCTGTTTCAGTCAGGGTTCACTGTATTAGAGCTGTGGCTGCTGCCACTGCTCTCCTAAGTGGGGTCTGCACATAAGCACTTCATCCTTTGTCTACACCTTTGCGAAATATTACAACTTGGAAACCCTCTGCTGGGCAGGATTTGCCTCAGCCTTCCTACAGGTGGTGGGGTGCCCTCTTCCTGATATAAACCCAAATGTGAGCTCTGGGAATTTTCCCAAGAATCAGTATTGCAACAGTGAACTATAAAAAACATAGTACAATTCTTTGGAACATCCCATAATTCAGTAGATTCACTGTTGTAGTACCACTTCCATCCTTCTGTCTTTAAACATTTGCTTAGGATTGGAGTGGGTACCCTTTTCCACCTTCCTCCGCCCCTCTTAAATCCTTCTCCAGATGGCGTCTTCTTGCCCCGATGCAGGTTTGGGCCACATCTCGGCAGGTCATGCTCTGGACCTTGGGAAAGTATACTTGTAGTCATGGTTAAGAAAGACCTGAAAATGGTACGTACTGACTACCCTTTTATACAGCTGATGCCCTGATGTCAGAAGGGAAGGGTGTCAACCGAGCCATGGGGAAAGTTGAGAGCTCTGGTATTTAGTCCAACCATGGACTCCTGCATAGAGGAAATTCCAAGAGTCAGTACTTGCCATAGAGAATCTACCGAGTCATCTACTGTACTTTATCCTGCATTATACCTTTGTTGTGTCACAACTGTAGTAAGTGTTTTGTTCTGAGATTTCAACTTTGATTTTGTGTCCCCATATAAAATGGGCTATGCCCAATAAAGTTAACCTGATCAGCAAAAAAAATTTAAAAAAGTTTAGAATGGAAACTGCTGTCCAACTTTTGCTCTCATTCATTCCACTATGCATCTCTTCAGATTGATGCTGTTCGTCAGTATTGCTACAGGATCTGTAGAAGAGAAGTATCCTAGACTTGGCACAGTTATCTACCACAGCAACATTATCCAGGCTGATACCATGTTTTACACTGCGGAAGTGATTACCCTCCAAACTATACTGTCTGGCTAATGTGAAGAGTATCACTGTGCTGTGTCCAAGATTAACAGGGAAACGACTCCCTACACTTTTATCTCTATCCCTTCTCAAATGTCTTATATTCTGTCACAGCTGTTAAATTCATGTTCATGAAAATTCTCACCTATCAGAAGGAGGAAAATTGTCAAAAACCTTTGCCTTGGGTATCTCCTGATATAAAATCCTTCATGCCTAAGTATGTTTACATGGAAATTATACCATTAGCACAAAAGTAGCAACTTTTCTTCTCCATGCAAAGAACTCTGCTGCAAGGTAGAATCCATGCTAATAAGCAGTAGAATGAGATTTTATTACCCAGCTAACAAGGGCACAAGCATAATCTGCAAATGTTGTCATAACACAACTCAGCTAATTCATCACAGAAAGTTATTCCTAGCTAGCCCTTTACAGGTGCTGCTTCTTGTGAAATAGCCATTGAGTTCAGTTGCTATTGCTTATACTCACTTCTGTACCCACTCTTTTTTTTTTCCCCAACATCTTTATTGAATTAGCACCTAAGACATAGGCAAACTTATAAATAATCTGAGGTTAATCTTCATTTATTCATGACTGATGGCTATCGGTTCCATCCTCAGAACCAAGTCGGCCATTATAACAAGCTCGTGCCAGCCAAAAAAACTCTCGAGCTAAACTTACCCACAGTGCCCTTCTCTCTATCACCCCAGATCTCATTTGCAGTGTAGTGTATCAAGATGCGTCAGGCCACCTCTCAAGCTAAGTGGTTTAGATTTTATATTTCAACTTTACTAATTTTACTTTACCTTTGAGAATTTCCCCTTTAATAGTAGTCGTTGATAGTGTGCTTACCCTTCCTATCTAAGTGATTTTTTTCCTGCTTCCTTACCAAATTTTTGGTATTTCTTTGTACCAATGGTGGTACAGACATCCCTCTTCGGGCGGGCCTGCTTTCCAGGTGATGGAGAGGGCACTTGTCTCAGCAGGCTCGCAGCTGATTCCTTCGGCACTGGAATGCCACATATACATGTCCTCTGAACCGCAGCTGACTAATAGAGTAGACTAGTAGAGTCCACTACTCTGGGACATCGAGCACAGGAACCTCAAGATACCCTACCACAGGGAATCCTCTCTTCGGAGTCCTCCTCAGATGTCCCCACTGAGGAAGCACCCTATAAGAGATCGTGCAAGAGAAAGCACGTGGATTCCCTTGAAGAATCCCTTACCAAAGATATAGACACAGTCAACCCCTGAGGATGTCTTCTTCAGAGACATACTAGAAATCTTAAAGCAACGTGGAGACTGGAAGCCCTCCAATCCTTCCTCTGAGGGGTCTGTATTCTTGCAGGCTTTTCGTGCTCGACCCACTACTTCCTGGGTGACCCCGCCTGCAGATAATCTAGTTCAACTCATCATGCAGCGGGCCTGGAAGAATCCTGACACCATTGAGCCTATCCCCTGGAGACCAGACAGAATTCTCTCCCCTCCAGAGGATCACCCCATTGGTCCAAATGTTTAGCAGTAGATGCTAGGGTGGTGGCGGTGGCCACTAGGAAGGAACTCACAGAGGAGAGTCCTACTGTCCATCCGTCAAACAGGGAGTCTCGGACGATGGACAGATTAGGGAAGTATCACTGACCTTTGCCATTCGGTCCTTGAATTATTTGGCACATTTTACCCGTCTCCAGAGAGACCTGATCACGGAACTCTCAGGATCCCTAGCAGGAGCAGTATCTGATGAGGTACGTGACAAAGTTGCCTCACAGCTTGCTACCCTGGAATCCATATCTAATTCGTCCATGCGGTTGATTTCTCATACTGCCGAAGGGGTGGCTAGAGCAGTGGATGCAGGAGTTATCTTGACACATCACGCCTGGATGCGCCTATGTGATTTTGCGGAGCCTTTTAAGTCTTCCTTTGTCAGTGCTCCCGTTGACACTTCCTCTCTTTTTGGCCCAAAGGTAGAAGACACAGCCTGGTGTGAAAAGCACAGCAAGACCCTGTCTGCTGTGGGCATGCTTTTTTCCACCCCCCGTGATCCTACTCTAGGAATCAGTGGAGTGTAAAGATGTGGTACAGGAAAGCCCAGGGTCCTTTCCGCAACACATATGGTGAGTTTTACCCCCAGGGCAGAGGGGGGAGCTCATCAGGAAGATGCCCCTCCAGAGGCAGAGGGGGGACCACGTAATCAGGGATCTAGAGACTCTTTCTCTGGATAGCCCTATCAGTGCCTCTGAAGAGCGACCCAATTGCTTACCTCTGGAAGCAGTTGGGGGATGATTTTCTCTGCACCACCTTGCCTGACAATCCATAGCCACAAATTCTTGGGTGCAGATGATAATTACCAGAGGTTATCACATCCCTTTCAGTTCTTCCCCAAAGCCACAAAGGCAAATTCCTGCCATTCCACCCAGTCAGTGGGATGCAGCAGCTCAGGAAATACAAAAGCTGCTTCTAAAAAGAGTCATCCAAAATCTAGATCCTTTGGGATCTCAGTAAATGATGAAAAGTCCAAACTGACTCCTACTCAAAATCTGAAATTTATAGGAGCAACTCTCGACACTCAGTCTTGCCTAGTCGACCTTCCACTTCACAGACTACAAAGACTAAGGTCTCAACTCCAGGTGATAATCTCTCAGGACTAGGTTTCAGCTTGTGTAGTCCTTCAACTGCTAGAGTCAGTGGTAGCATTGATTACTATAGTTCCTTTAGCAAAACTACACATTAGACTCCTACAGTGGTTTCTGTCATCACAATGGTCTCCTCTATAACTCACCTTATGTCCTTTCTGATCCGCATAACAAATCAATGCAAACAAGACTTAATTTGGTGGATGACGCCAGAAAAAGACCTACGGAGTTGTCCATTCTCACCCTCTCAGCCACGGACACTTCCCTGATGGGGTGGGCATTTCCAGGGAAAGATAGTCCAAGGCACTTGGTCCCCTGTGGAGGCCAACCTGCATATCAATGTTCTAGAACTGTGGGCAGTGCTTCTAGCATTGCAAGCATTCCAATTTGTCCTCCCATTAGGGACAATTGCTATCCAGTCGGACAACATGTCCATAGTCTGGTATATCAACAAACAAGGGGGAACCAAATCCCACCCGATGTGTTGAGAAGCCATGAGAGTTTGGCAATGGACGATATGTTAAAACTACTTTCTGATAGCAACGCACATTCCCAGGAATTTCAACTTGATTGCAGACAAGCTGAGCAGATGCATTCTCCTGCCGCACGAGTAGTCCCTCAACCCTGTTATAGCAGCAAACATCTTCAGTTGCTGGGGCCAGCCTTGCTGCGATCTATTTGGATCCCCTGCAAACCACAAATGCAGCAACTACTTTGCCCTAATCCCCCCTCAGAGGGAGTCCTCGAGGGACGGTCTAATACATGATTGGCCCAGGGGACTTCTTTATGCCTTTCCCCCCTCATCTTCTGATCCCACAGTTCCTAAAGAAAGCTCTTCGGTTGAGAAGTAGAATAATCCTCATTGCACCCTATTGGCCCTGACAAGTTTGGTTCTCCTTCCTTTGGCCTCATCTAGTTCATCCACCATGGATTCTGGATCCAACTCCAGAATTGCTGTCGCACCCACAAGGGTTGATCCATCCAGACATATCTAGTCTCAAGCTGGCAGCTTGGTTCCTTCACTTGCAGTAATTGCCAAGCAGAATAATCTATCCTCCCCTGTATGAAACATTCTTCTGGCTTCCCACTAATGATCCACCAGGAAACTTTATCTCAACAAATGGAAAAGATCCATAATTTGGTCTCAAGAGAAAAGACTAGACCCTTTTTCGGCTTCGGTGAGTTCTGTACTAGACTATTTATCAAATCTCCTCCATTCGGGAGTGGCAGCTTCCACTATTCGAGTACAGCTGGTGGCTATGTCAAACTTCCACAGTGGCTTCCAGGACTCATCTTTGATATCTCACCATCTATGTAAGACCTTTTTGAGAGGTGTCACACACATTACCACCCTTCAAAGAACCCGTCGAACCTTGGAATTTGACACTAGTTCTACAATCCTTGACTTGTCCCTCCCTTTGAGCTTGCTTCCACTTGCGATATGAAATTTTTATCCTGGAAAACTCTATTCTTGGTAGCAATTACCTCAGCAAGGTGAATATCTGAACTACAAGCTTTGTGTATAAAACGTTCTTACCTGGTTTTCCTTAAAGACAGAGTATCACTTTGGACTGATCCCTCCTTCTTACCCAAAGTTATTTCGGATTTGACTATTAATCAAAAATTGACCTTCCAGTCTTCTTCCCCAATTTTTCTAATAAAGGCGAGTATTGTCTGCACTTGCTGGATGTGCATAGACAATTACATTTCTACTTGGATGGGACTAAATCACTATGGAAATCTGATCAGTTATTCGTATCTTTCTCAGGACCAAAATTGGGAAAACCTCTTTCTAAAGTAACTTTAGCTAAATGGCTGAGAGATTGTATTTCCCTTTCCTACCAACAAAACAAAGCCCTTCTACCAACTAAGGTCAAAGCGCATACAACCAGATCAGTTGCGACATCTATTGCCTTCCATTCAAGAGCTTCCACGGATGACATTTGTGCAGCACCAACATGGGCTACTCCTCATACTTTTATCACTCATTACAAATTGGATTTGGTCTCCAGGGGAGAACATCCTCTGGCTCAGTGTTGCTCAGGAATATCCTTCCATAGGGCCTCCCAGGACAGAAAGTAGCTAGAGACTCTGTCCCAGCAGTCATGAATGAATGAATGAAGATTAACAACATCAGATAAAGAAGTTATGTTCTTACCATAACGTTCCATCTGTGGTATTGATCTTCATTCATTCATGACATCCCATCCTCCTACCCCCTCTGAAAGACTCCTGGAGGTTCGGTTTTGGTCCTAGCCTTTTGATAGGGAATTTACTCAGACAAAGCCTCCGCTTTCTTTCTTATGGGCAAACTCAATCTGAGATGATAGAAATAGAGAGAGGGGCAGTATGGGTAAGCTTAGCTGGAGAGTTTTTTTAGCTGGTGCAAGCTTGTTATAATGGCATACCCATCAGTTATGAATGAATGAAGATCAACAACACAGATGGAACTTTATAGTAAGAACATAACTTCTTTTTCATATAAAAGCAATGGCTTTGTTGAAGTGTATTAATCCACCTGATGCACAGTAGTACGCCTCGCTCAAACCTTGCCTAACACCCGGGATCACGGTGACGTCACTGAACACTCGTGAAGAAATATGTTTTCAGTTTGTGGTTCGCATGAATATTCATTGTGTTAAGACCGTGAAACTTCAACAACTTGAATTAAGTAATGAAGTGATCAAAGAGTAAATCCATGAAGTTAACAGATTTAAGCAGTTACAGCACCCTAGTAAAACAGTTAATTTTTTAGCTATCAGATGCATAAACTGCTTTTTAACTTTGGAAATTGTTTAGCTGTTAAATGTTATATTCTATGCTAGATCTAATCCATACAGCCACAGTTAGTTGCAGCAGTAATCATTCGAATATTTACCTTCACGGCAAATTTGCACAAAATGTACACTAAGCCTGAATATACAGTAGGGAACACGTTACTAGAAAATCCAAACAATAGAACAGCCATTCGATGGAACAGAAAGACAGTTAACAGAATTGCAGCTCATATATAATGCCATTAAAACAAAACTGATTCTTTTCAGCTGTGACACTGTAAAAAACAGAAGTATTTAAAAGGTAGCTTCTTACAATAATGCTTCAGTTGAAAAACTATGTAGCATAAAACTGACTGTAGTTGCCACTGATCATAACCTAAAATATGACATATACAAAATATGTAGTATTCACAGCCCAAACTCTTCTACTACACATCTCATCACTCATAAGTTAAAAAAAAAAAAACAATTTACTTATAACTGTTCGTTCTTTGTTGACTGGGTTACTACCATGGGGCTACTAATGCAAACACTTTTTTCAACTTCAAGCTTATTTATTCTTCTTTTTTTCATCTCATTTAAAATAAAATGTGGAGATTCTGTCACCAACACAGGCCTCTTAAGAAAAAGAAGCTGAGCATCCTGTTAAAACAAATGGAAATAAGACAGTTACAAACAATTAAGAGAAATTGTTCACAAAACAGTGTAAAGTTCTCATAACACCTCAATAAAGATGCAACTGGACTTCAGATTATTTAGAGAAAAGCTGCAAATGTATGTGTTGAAACCCATGTTAAAAGCAAAACATGACTTATCAAAGGTTGTTATGCTATTACCTTTTCATTTACCCCTGAAATACGCTAATCATGAAGCAATGTATGCATGATGTCACCAGCAAATCTGCATGTCGTGTCAATCATGCCTCATTAACATATCACATCACTGGCTTCTGGCTTGTCAAGTCACACAGGCCAAACCCATTCCTGCACAAAATAACCAGGGAGGTTGATACACTTCAACAAAGCCAAAGCAATCAAATGGGGTTACCACCTGTTCCACTTTGTGAGGGACAGTCCCTCTTTGGGCAGTTGTGTCCTGCAAAGAAATCGAAAAATGGCAAATGTCCTGAGATTTTAGGACAAACGTATTTCCTATATTTTCTGTAGTAGTTGCATAAAACAGTTATTCTGTATCTGAAACACCTAAATGCTATAAGAAATAGAATAAGCAAATAAAATGCTACAATAAGCAGCTTTTATTTAGGCAAAAAAGTAAGTTCTCTCCTTTTGTACTGGCCGTGGGTATGTTTTGCCCTGCAAAATCTGACGTTTGTACCAAAAATGTCCCACTTTGGGCATTTGAAAAGGTGGCAACCCTACAATCAAACCATAGTAACGAAACAAACGTTATACTTCACATATATTGCTATATATCATATAACCTAAGCAGTATTACATAAATTATTCAATTCTTGCTTTTTTTAAACAAGAAACATCTTCATTAAACCATCACTTACTACATACGTAATAATACATTTATATAAATGAAAATAAACCACACCAATACAATCCTAGTCGCAAGCATTTTACATCACAAACCATACTGACACACTCTCAGTTGCAAACATTATACATCACTTTTAATCTACCCATTCTTTCTCACCGAAACATTACATAGCTCAGTTAAGTCCTGCTGCATTTTAGGACTCATTCTTCCCTTGTATGTATTGTTCCCACAATTCCCATTTTTTCATATGTAGTTTGCTACTACATTCCAGTTGTTTTATCTCTGTTACTGTATTCACTACTTCCAGTATAGTTGCTTTAGATTTTGATTTCCATTTTCTGGTAATTGTTTTTTTGGCAGCAACCATTATTAGACACAGCAAGGGCTTACCAATTCTGAGTCACAGCAAAGAAAAATCGTCTCCCTCGTCAGACCAATCTGCCCACCCAGCATCTCTGACAGTCCATTCCGCAGGGAATCCTTAAAGTCTGCCAACTCACTGCACTCCCAGAAAATATGTTCCCAGTTACCTCTTTCTTCCCCTTCACACCTCCAACATTTACTGTCAACCTGAGGAAACATTCTTTGGAGTCTACTCTGGGTATAGAAATATCTATGTAAACATTTCCAGGCAAAGTCCTATATCTTCAAAACCACCAAGTAGCAAGACATAAAAATAGAAATACCACATACAGGCAGGAACAGGATCCAAAGTATTTATTCTTTAGCGCCTCGACTTAACCAGTCTTCAAGAAGTATAAAATAAAGTAGCAAAACATTCCCCTTAAATACCCAACCCTAATGAAACAATTAAAAACAACAATAAACTAATTAAATCAATTATTTCCAATTAATTTCACAATTAAGGCCATGTGGAACCATAGTATTATACTTCAAGATGAATAGAGATTCCTTAAATAATAATTTGTTATTTAACATTTCATCATCTCCTAATTTCACAAAATCTTTATCTAAAATAGTAGCATGTAGCAACTTGTAATCACTTTTGTGATGCTGCATAAAATGCACTGCAATGGAACTTGAACAGATAGGTCAAGGGTTTTATTCCAGTCTTTTCCTGGTACCCAGAAAAGAGGGCACTTGGCGCCCAATCCTAGATCTTTCCATTCTAAACACCTTCCTGGTGGTACCAAAATTCAAAATGCTTACCCTTCAGCAGCGTCTTCCTATGCTGTCCAAAGAGGCCTGGCTAGTCACCCTAGACCTAAAAGAAGCCTATTTGCACATCCCTATCAGGGAATCAAGCAGGAAATATCTACGTTTCAGGGCAGGATCTATGCATTATCAGTTCTCTGCACTTCCTTTGACTTATCTACTACTCCCAGAGTCTTCACAAAATGCCTGACTCCAGCCATTGCCTATTGCAGACAGAGAAACCTTCAAATATACCCTTACTTGGATGATTGCCTGATTCAGGCAGACAGTCAGGAAAAGCTGATGCAGCACCTGACATTTGTAAAGAACCTTCTAACCTCCCTGGGGTACACTATCAACGAAAATAAATCAAAACTAGTACCCAGTCAAAAGATTGTATTCCTGGGAGCAAGCTTGGACACAGCCTCCGAGATGGCATTTCTTACTCCAGAAAAACAAGCCTATCTAACAGGCTACTTCACTCAAATGGCCACCAGAACCCAGCTATCTGCAAGGAAAATCCTGCAGGCCCTAGGGTTCATGGCCTCTTGCATTCTACTAATTCCATATGCCACACTGCATATGAGGAAACTTCAGTGGTACTTAAGTCTTTGGTGCCAACATTCTCAGGACCTGGAAACCACCATACCTATCATACCTTGTCTACGGACAGAGTTTCTGTGGTGGGCAGTAGCATGCAACCACAAGAAGGACCTTCCCTTTACACAACCCCACGTTGCCCAGAACTTAACCAGAAACACATCAGACTATGCCAGGGAGACACATCTGAGAGACAAGTGCATTCAGGGCCACTGGAGCCCAAGTCAAATTAATCTACACATCAACCAAAAAGAGATGCTAGCTGTTCAGCTTGCCCTGACTGCTTTCAGATCCCTTCTCTCACCTGGACCCCTGCTAATAAAAACAGACAAAACCACAGTTATGTTGTACATCAACAAGCAGGGGTGAACCCACTCTGCAGGCTAGCCGTGACACTGTGGAACACGGCATTGGACATGCAGATCCATCTGCAAGCTCAATTCCTGCCAGGCAAACCAAACTCTCTGGCAGACTTAAGCAGAAATCTCCTAGATCCACACGAGGGGCAATTAAATCCCAGCACTTTCAGCCTGTTAACTCAGAAATGGGGGATACCAGAGGTAGACCTTTTTTGCCTTCCCCTACAATCACCAGATCAGCAAATTCTGCACCAGGACACCACACAGCAGAGTATGGAAAGTGGATGCCCTGTCCTTCCAGTGGGTAAACGTCTCCGTTTATGCCTTTCCCCCTCTGCCTCTTCTTTCAAAAATACTACTCAAGATAAGACAGGACAGACCAAGGGCAATCCTGATTGTTCCAGACTGGTCCCGTCAGCACTGGTACCCTCTACTGCACAGCCTGTCATCGGTGCCACCATAGCATCTACATCAGATCCCAACCCTCCTCACTCAGCAGGAGGGACAGATCCTGCATCCGCAACTGCAAACCCTGAACCTTGCAGCCTGGCTTATTCCTTGAATTCTCCCCCATTGACCAGCCTAAGCAAGCAGGTACTGGACGTCATTCTGGAAGCCAGAAGACCCAGTACAAGGAAATCCTATGCTGATAAGAGGAAAAGGTATTGTTCCTGGATTCAGTCTAAAGGAGCAGTCACTGCTCTGCCCTCCTTACCGCTAATCCTGGATTACCTAGCAGATCTACTCCACAGAGACCTTTCCTTCTCTTCCATTAAGATCCATGCCTCTGCCATCACGACTTATTACAACACTGAGCCCACCTCTCTTCGCTCACCCTCTCATCAAACAGTTCCTGAGAGGGGCCAACAATTTAAGGCCACCAAGGAGAGCACCTACCCCGGCTTGGGACCTTAACTTTGTACTGGAAAAGCTCACGCTCCCCCCTTTGAACCTGCAGCATCAGCAGAGTTAAAATTCCTCTCTTGGAAAACAGCCTTGCTTCTGGCCATCGCTTCAGCTAGAAGAGTGTCTGAGCTACAAGCGCTTATGGTTGTAGAACCCTTCATTATTTTTCATGCTGACAGGGTCTCCCTCAGAACTAACCCTACTTTTATGCGTAAAGTGGTGTCCAGTGTAG
The DNA here is from genome assembly GCF_019279795.1 of Protopterus annectens. Taxonomy (NCBI): domain Eukaryota; kingdom Metazoa; phylum Chordata; order Ceratodontiformes; family Protopteridae; genus Protopterus; species Protopterus annectens. The sequence goes on along the minus strand of NC_056745.1, from coordinate 1,207,180,109 downwards.
CTCTCAACCAATCTATCCATTTGCCAACCTTCTTTCCCAATCCTCAAAGTAAAAGGGAAAGGATCCTGCACTCTTTAGACGTGCACAGACAGCTCAGATTGTACCTTGGCAGGACAAAGCCCTTCAGAAAATCTGACCAGCTACTACTCAGCTTTGCACCTGGGGCAGAGGGCAAAGCCATATCTAAACAAACTACTTCCAAATGGATAGCACACTGTATCCATTTCTGTTACAAACACCATGGGAAACCAACCCCTCAAGGGGTCAGAACACATTCCACCAGGGCAACCTCTACCTCTACAGCATTCCTCAGGGGAGTCCCTACCAGGGACATTCTGGAAGCTGCTACCTGGAGTTCTGTTCATACCTTCACCAAGCATTACCACCTGCTTATCTTTTCTAAATCCAGGACAGGTTTTGCTACAGCAGTCCTGCAGGGCATACTAGCCAGTCCCATCTCTTCTTGACTGCCTCCACCCATTCTTTAGCTTTGGGAATCAACCCAAGATTGATGACTGCAACAGTGAAACATGAAGAACATAGTACAGTTGTGTACACTTACCATAAATTTAGATGTTCGAATGTATTCACTGTTGCAGTCCTGGTTTCCCATCTTCCAGCCCCCATCTCTCTCTATCTCTCTACTTCTCTAAATGTATTACTTACCCTTACAGGTCTGTTGGTGTTTACTTTTTACTGGTGGTGTTTTTTTCCACCATAACTTAGCTCCCTATTTGGGGGCTCCTGACATTTGAGGCAAGAAAAACTGATGTAATGGCATCGGCTGCCTGTTTTTATACCCCTGACGACCTGACGTCAGTCCTGGAGCAACAGCAACCGACGCAGAAATACTAAGTCTCTGGTATTCGGGCCGACTGAGAGCTACCTGTAGGCAGATAACTCAAATGTGATGACTGCAACAGTGAATACACTCGAACATCTACATTTATGGTAAGTGTACACAACTGTACTTTTTGGCACCCATTGCTGTGTTAGCCAGGTCTCCCAGTAAGATGACTGCTGACCTAGCACTTGCAAACCTGACTGTACTCAAGGACTCTGTATGAAAAGGAGGTTTCCACATTTGCAGTAGTTTGGAGCGATGTCATGAAACAACAGTTGGCTCTACATTTTGCTACATACTGCCACATCTTAGAACTCTTAGCTCCTCATGAGTGAGGGTCATTATAACATTAAATCATAATATTTAGGTTTAGACCCCTTTTTTATTCTATTTTCCATGCTGAATTTTTCCAAGAATTAACTATGTTCCCTGCAAGGAACCAGGGTTGGTCTTGTCCCAGGCTAAGTAGGGTGCTGTTGTCAGAGTAGTGAGGCTGCCTTGCATTTCCTTTGCCATTCTTACTGTTTCTAAGTACTTTTGATTTCCTAGTCATGCTGAAGAAATTTCAAAAGACTGTTGCTGTTGTAGTATTATTTTTATTAAACTATTCGTAATGTTATCCTTCTTAACTAGAAGTGACTTTATCTTAAAAAATCATCAGAAGAGCATATTCAAAGTAAATAAATGGGCATGCTCATGGTAAATTCCACTGAAAATATTACCTAACGTAGCATTTGTTTTGTTTGACCTTATTCCTCAATGTTCATAGGTAGGTACTAGGCTATCTGCCTGAGGGCATTTATAAGCCTAGCCAGAGTGTGTCTGATTTTGCCGCCCCATTGATTAATTAACTGATCCTCTGTCAAGCAGAGCCAATGAAGTGATCCCAGGGGTGTATTTTCTGTTACCCATCCACTTGTCAAGGTTTCTCTTGAAGGGTGTTAGTGAGGGGCTCTGCCTGATGTAATTTGGAATTTTGTTCCAAAGCATGGGGAGTCTCTGTGACAGGAATCTATCCCTCCAGCATGTTCTATTTATTGTTGTGGCGAGGTTTAGCTCACTAGAGCAAGTGGCTCGCAGTGACTTGGATTTCTTTAGGTGGAGCATGTCCATCAATTCTGAGTTGGACATGGCTTTCTAAGTCAGGCAGAGATCACCTCTGAGTAAGCGATATGCCACTGAGTACAGCCGGAGTTTTTTCAGTCGGGCTGCATAGGACATATGTTTGAGGCCAGTAATCCTCTTGGTGAGGTACTTTTGTGGTCTTTCCAGCTGTTGGAAGTGTCTTGTGAGGTACATCCCAAATGAGGTATTGTACTCTATAATGGGTCTAATGAGTGACGAGTAGAGGGGCACTATAACCACTTTATTTCTAGATGCAAACCCTTTAGTAATTAGATGGGCCACATAGAAGGATTTCCTAACTACTTTGGCAATGTGGTTGTCAAAGGAGAGATTACTATCTACCTCGGACCCCAGATCTCTTATTACCTCTTCTGTATTAAGGGGGCTGCCACCTATGTGGTAATTCGTGGGTGTTTTGTTTTTCCCAAATGGGATGACTATGCATTTTTTGGCATTTAGCTTGAGGCCATGACTTTGACACCAGGTGTCCGTCTCAGTAAGGCCCTTTTGGAGGATGTCCATGTCAGCCGGAGAGTCAGTTATAGCTCCCAGTTTGCAGTCATCGGCGAACTTGGTTATCCATAGTCCTCCTGTGTTTGCCTGTACTTCTGAGAAATATATGCCGAACAGTAGGAGTCCCAAGACCGAGCCTTGCGGGACACCACTTGTGACTAGTTTAGAGTTGGACCTGGAGCCCGCTATTCTTACCGTGTGAATTCTGTCTGTAAGCCAGTTGGCAACCCATCTCATGATATAGGGGTTTATGTTCGGGCTGGTGAGTTTTTTTGTTATACCCAAGTGGGGAATGGTGTTGAAAGCCTTGGCGAGGTCAAGGTAGGCTCTGTGAACCACCTTTCCCTCGTCTATGACCTTGGTGACTGTCTTGAAGAAGTCCACCAGGTTTAGTAGGCATGATCTGCCCTTAAGAAAGCCGAACTGGGTCGGGTCAAGTGTTTGGAGGTTCCCAGTGTCTTTGTTATTGAGCGCCATCATGATGCGCTCCACAGCCTTGCAGACCAGGCTAGTCAGGCTTATGGGGGCGATAGTTACCAGGGTCAGTTGTGGCCCCTCCTTGTTGGAGAGGAATAACCATTGCTGTGCGCCATTCTATGGGCACGTAGCCTGTGGAGAGGCTGAGGTTGAACAGCGTGTTTAGGTGTGGGGTTAGTTCGTTCAGTAGTTTGTGCTAGACGCAGCCTGGGACACCATCTGGTCCCATTGACGCTGTGTTTTTGGCTTTTGAAAGGGCTGTTTTCACCTGTATATCTGTGATTTTTGGGACAGTACAATTTTCTGGTATTGTTGTGGCCCCTTTTGGAGGTGAGAGGGGGGGGTGAAGTTTGCACTGAAACTATCTGCCAGGATGTTGGCAATGACAGTAGGTTCAGTATATTTTGTGCTATTTTGCACTAGTTCAATAAATATCTGCAAATTGCCACTTAGATTCTTAACATAACTAAGGAAGGCTTTGTGGTTATCTTTTGAATCCTTGGCTATTTTTCTTTCGAAGTTAGCATTGGATGATTTCATGAGGGACCTTACTTTCTTACTGATATTGATCAGGGATGTCTTTCCTTCTTGGGATTTGCTTTTTTTCTGAACTAGTTTCCTCCTTCTATTGTATAGCCTTTTTATGGCAGGGGTCCACCAAACTGGTTTCTTTCTCCTAGAGGAGTGAGTCTTGGTTTTGCTAGGGATGGCACGATCCATGCATCCTTGTAGGTGCTCATAGAGTGCATTTGTAAAGGTTTTTGCATCTTGAGCAGCATTATCCTTTTGCGTGGGGGCTGTGAAACTTACCACCTCTGCCTTAAGTAAGGTGAAGTTTGCTTTAGAAAAGTTTTTTTACTGTGGTTTCCTTAGTTGGGGGTGGTGGTGGGGTGTGGACATCCAGAGTGATTAGTTTATGGTCTGATCTAACCAGTGACGGGTTGACCTCCGATGTGGAAAACCTGTCGCCCATGTTGGTGATGACCAGGTCCAATATGTTTTCACCTCTGGTAGGGGAGTTTATCAGCTGATCCAGGGCATTTGAGTTGATGAATTCCAGGAAGCGCTGTACTCGAGTAGTTTTCCCAGTGAATGGTAGGGTAATTGAAATTGCCCAATATCAGGGTGTTCGGTAGGACCTTCATGTTTTCCAGTGTCTCCAGAAAGGTGGAGTGGTGGTCCTGGGTCATGGAGGGTGATCTGTAGCAGGCCACAATTTGCATTGCAGATTTGGCCGATGTTAGTTGCACATGGATGATCTCAGAGGTATCATGCTGCGCCACTAACCTGGAGGTGTAGGTGTCCGTGATGAATATGGATAACACCCCCTTCTTTTGTAGCATTTGTTTTGTTTGACCTTATTCCTCAATGTTGATTGTAAAATACCTTAAACTCTTGGTTAACAAGAAAATTAATTTAATTCTTTTGATAAGACATCTGAGAAAAATATTCTTCTAAACAAATCAGATGGCTAAGTTGGAGGAAATGATCCACAATAGGAGTGAAACTATGACTAAGCCTTGCTGTGACATTAAGGGAAAGAGTACTGACTACAAACACAGATGAACTGATTTCGACTAGTGTCTTGGGCGTTGGAGGAACTGGGAAGGGGACTGAGAAGAAGCAGCTTTTACAGGCTCACACACACTGTGTAGGGAGGATGGGATTTCTGCTTGAGATTTGACACATCCCTGGTGATAGGAGAGGTGCCTTAATTTTATGGCAGATATCCATTAGAAATTTGGCATTAAAGGAGGGATAGAGGTGTTGCTACATGCGGTAATACATGTGGTGTCAGTAGCTTAACCCATTTATGGCTTTACACTGCCAGTACATTTTTACAATTTGCTTAGGCTTGTCTGTGGGAGTGCTGTCAAATAAAGAAATATGCCTATTCTTTGTATGGACAAAAGGCTTGCAAAAGCTGATTTTAGGAGGAATAAGGATGTATTCGCTTACTCTCTCATATTATCTTGTTCTTCCAGCAGTTAAACACTAGGAAAATAGTCTGATGTTCTTCGTGTTTCACTGTTGCAGTCATCACATTTGGGTTATCTGCTTACAGTAGCCCTGATTAACAAAGTCTTGGATCCTGCGCCGGTTGCTGTCTCATCTTCCATGACGTCAGGTACTCAGGGGTATAAAGCATGCAGCTGACGCCATTACATCACTCTTTCTTGCCGTGCGGTGCCCGAAGCAGAAGCAGTTCGCAAGTGCCGGTCGGCCGACTCCTGATATTTTTGTTTTCGAGTTTCAGAACCGAAGTCTTCAACTAAGCTAAGTACCCCATTGGGAAAACTTTTTCTTGCTCTAAACCGATGTCAGTAAAAGTCAATAATTGTATTTTTTGTGGAAAGCAAATACCTCATAAAGATTTTCATTCGTACTACATTCCTTTCCTAGGTCCTGATCACGACATACCTCCCTGTCGGTTTTGTGCCTTATTTAAACAACAAACTATTCGTCTTCGGTTTATTTACGCTTCTAAATATTTTGGTACTCGGTTCAATTATCCAGATATGGCTTCGGTAAGCCACCTGACTACCGACATTCCGAAAAAACACAAATGTAAGGATAAAAACAGAGACAGACCGCATAGGTCCAAAGCTGCCGACAACGCTTCTCCTAAGCTAGTCGCCAGTTCGCCAGTACTCATTGAGGCGCTTTTGCAGCCCCTGATACCCGCTACTTCAGATTCGCAGACCCATTCAGAGTTCGGCATGCCGCAAGATGCTTCAACTGTGGAACCTACGGTTGGCTCTACCTTGGAGCCGCTGTGCAGGCACCGGCTTCTGAGGGTATATTCAGGCCTACTGACTTGCATGTTAAACCAAAGCCATCTTCTTCTTCAAGGCCTAAAACTCGATCCATGCCTAGAAAACTGATGCCCAGACCGCATGGTCAGGCCTCTATGCCTAAAAAACAAATTATAAGAATGGCTGAAGACCTTATTACTTTAATCAGAGGAAGCCAACCTTCCCCCTCTAAGAGACCTAGGACTGAGTTTTTCTGTTTCCTCTGATGACCAGGATTTATCCTTATGTACCTATGAAGATTCTGATGCAGAGGACTCTATTCCCTCTGCTTCCCCTCCAGATGATTTCTCTTTTGGTGAAACCTTGCATACTCGTAGGGAGCATTTTCTCTGGGAAAGCCAGGATTACTCTGACTCTGAAAAGAGGCTTAGGGATTTTTTACTTCTGCCCCAACACAGTCCTTTAGCTATCCCCCCTGTACTGGACATAGGTGATGATGCCTTTTTGGAATCTAGCTTGACCCCTGACTCTTTACCTCCTGCTCCCAGAAAACCTGATAGATTATACAGGGTTCCTGACTCTCACAAGTTCCTTTTTAAAAATCCTACTGCAGACCCTGAGACCATTTCACAGGGACCCAAGGGCATTAAGGCTACTACTGCCAAAAATCCTACGCCCCTCTTATAGAGATTCCAGGGCGCTGGATAGATGGGGTAAGAAGGTATGCACTTCTGCAACCTTGGCCATTAGGGCACTGCCAGTTTCATATGTTCAAGTATCAGCAGCATATTATTGGATTGCTTAAACAAAAAATTATGTTGATTCCTGACTGTGCTGAAAATAAAGATTTACAGGATTTAATGCATTCTGCTGAACAAGTTGGAAAACATACTTTGCAATGTGGTTTTGATTCACTAGAGGCATCTTGCAAGGCTGCTGTCACTGGGTCTGTACTTTGAAAGCATGCTTGGCTTAAGGAGCAGTCTTTTCCAGATCATGTTAAAGCTAAATTGCTGGATGCTCCCTTAAACCAAGACCGCCTGTTTGGCAACAAAGCAGAAGAAGTACTTAAAAAGATGGAGGAAAAAGCTTAATCTATGCAAACTGTTAAAGATTTCCTGCAAGTACAGCCTCCCAGATTTAGTAGGCATTGGTCCTTTCCTGCCTCTTCCAGGCCTTCTCAGTTCAAGTCCAAACCCAGAACCAGCAGAACACCCAGGCTTCAGTCCCAAGGTACTCACAGGGCTAAGCAGTGGCGGGCTCCCACTTCCAAAGCAGGGAGTGGTAAGACTCCCCGTATGATAAACTTGTCTCAATGACAACTTTAAATCTTCCAAGCCCTGCACAACTGACTGTTCCCTTAGGGGGAAAGATTGCCCAGCAGGCAAAAAATTGGGAACTCATTACCCAGGACAATTGGGTTTTAAATATAGTTTCCCAAAGATACAGATTCCACTTTCATTCCTTACCAACCCCAAACAGTTGGTCAGACCTACCCCCAGATCAGTGGGCAGAGTCTCAAAAGCAAATTCTCGCTCTCTTAAGCATCAGGACTATTCAATCTGTTCCAGAAGAGGAAAAGGGACAAGGTTTCTACTCAAGACTTTTTCTGGTGCCCAGAAAAGACAACTGGCGCCCTATACTGGACCTCTCAATCCTAAACACATTTTTGGTGATTCCAAAATTCAAGATGCTAACTCTCCACCAGCTGCTTCCTGTGCTAGGCAAGGACGCCTGGTTGGCAACACTGGATTTAAAGGAAGGCTACCTGCACATCCCAATAAGGGAATCCTGCAGAAGTTACCTATGCTTCAAAGCAGGCTACATGCACTGTATTCTCTGCACTGCCCTTTGGCTTATCTGCTGCACCTAGGGTATTCACAAAGTGCCTAGCTCCAGTCATTGCATTTTGCAGGCAAAGAAATATCCAAATATATCCATACCTGAATGATTGTCCAATTCAGGCAGAAAGCCAGGACATACTATTGAATCATCTGGCGTTTCTACAGAAATTGCTAACGTCTCGGTGGTACACCATAAACGAAAAGAAATCACATCTTGTACCCTGCCAACAAATTGTATTCCTGGGAGCAAGCTTGAACACAACTTCCCAGATGGCTTTTCTCACTCCAGAAAAACAAGTTCATTTGACAGCCTATTTCAAACTACTGGCCACAAAGACGCAGCTATCTGCAAGGAAAATACTGCAAGCCCTGGGGTTCATGGCCTCCTGCATTCTACTAATTCCATATGCAAGACTGCATATGAGGAAACTGCAATGATATCTAAAAAGCATATGGTGTCAACATTCTCCGGATCTAAAAGCAATGATTCCTATCATTCCTTGTCTACAGATAAAGTTCCTTTGGTGGGTGGATGCCTGTCACCAAAAAAAGGGACTGCCATTCACTCTACCCCCTGCCACCCAAACCCTAACAACAGACACATCAGACTATGCATGGGGGGCTCACTTGGCAGGAAAGTACATTCAGGGCAAATGGAACCCAAGTCAAATGCACCTGCACATCAGTCAAAAAGAAATGTTAGCTGTACAGAATGCTTTGACAGCCTTCAAGGACCACATCCTTCCAGGACAATTAATGGTAAAGATGGACAACACCTCTGTTATGTGGTACATAAACAAGCAGGGGGGAACCCACACATACCCTCTCTGCAGACTAGCCATGGCTCTGTGGAACACAGCCTTGAGCTACCAAGTGCACCTACAGGCTCAATTCCTGCCAGGAAAGCTAAACACACTGGCAGACGACCTCAGCAGAAATTTCATGGACCCACACGTGTGGAAACTGAACCAGTGATATTCAACATGTTGAGAAACAAATGGGGGAGCCCAGATATAGACCTGTTTGCCTCCCCCCAGAACTAACAATTGGAAAAGTTCTGCACAAGGACTCCCCACAAACAAGCTTGGAAAGTGGATGCCCTGTCCTTCACCTGGAAAAACCTATCAGTTTATGTCTTTCCCCCTCTGCTTGTCCTCTCCAAGGTACTACTAAAGATCAAACAGGACAAACCAAGGACGATACTGATTGCACCAGACTGGCCACGCCAACACTGGTAACCCCTTCTGCGTAGTGTGTCACTGCTGACACCATGGCACCTGCCTCAGACTCCTCCCCTGCTGTCCCAGCAGGAGGGCCAGATTCTGCACCCACAGCTTCAAACCCTGAACCTGGCAGTCTGGCTAATTACCTAATCTGTCCGTTACCATCCCTCAGTAAGCTAGTGTTGGATGTCATTTTGGAGGCAAGGAGGCCTAGTAGTAGAAAATCCTATGCTGAAAAATGGAAAAGATTCTGTTCCTGGAATCACGCCCAGGGGATAGGCACAGCAACACCCAATTTACCTCAGATTCTTCAATACTTAACTGAGATGCTGCACAAGGGCCTTTCCTTTTCCTCCATCAAAATTCATGCCTCAGCCATTTCAGCTCATTACAACACAGAACCACCCCTCTTCTCTCATCCACTGCTGAAACAGTTCCTCAGAGGGGCCAAAAACTTAAGACCACCCAGGAGAGCCTCTACTCCAGCCTGGGATCTTAAATTTGTATTGGAAAAGCGCACTCTACCTCCTTTTGAGCCATCTGCAAATGCAGAATTGAAATTCCTTTCTTGGAAAACAGCCTTCTTTTTAGCCATCACTTCAGCAAGAAGGGTGTCTGAATTACAGGCCCTAATGGCAGTGGAGCCTTTCGTCATTTTTCATGCGGACAGGGTGTCCCTCATGGCCAATCCCTCCTTCTTGCCCAAGGTGGTATCCAGTGTGGCCCATAATCAGTCCATTCATCTGCCAGCCTTTTTTTCTAATCCACAGAACAAAGGGGAGCAAATTCTGCACTCCTTAGATGTGCACAGACAACTTAGATTTTATTTGGACAGGACTAAACCTCTCAGGAAATCTGTACAACCGCTGGTTGCATTTGCTGCAGGGGCAGAGGGGAAGGCCATTTCAAAGCAAACCATTTCTAAATGGATAGGCCATTGCATTCATTTCTGCTGTAAGCACCGTGGAAAACCTACCCCACAGGGGATTAGACCACATTCAACCAGGGCTGCATCTACCTCTACAACCTTTCTCAGAGGTGTCCCTACCAGGGACATCCTAGAAGCTGCTACCTGGAGTTCTGTACATACCTTCACCAAGCATTACCATTTGCCAATTTTTTCTAAATCCAGAGTTGGCTTTGCCACTGCAGTCTTGCAGGGCCTTATAGCTGGTCCTAATGCTATATGTTTACCTCCTCCCATCCTTAGCTTTGGGAATCTACCCAAATGTGATGACTGCAACAATGAAACATGAAGAACATAGTACAGTTTTGTACACTTACCATTAATATGTAGATGGTCAAGTTTGTTCACTGTTGCAGTCCTAGATGTTCATCGTGCATGCAGCTGCAGTAATCACATATGGGTTCTCTGCCGTCAGGCGGGTCCTCGGTCGGCCGAATTCCAAAGTCTTGGTCCGGCGTCGGTTGTTGTCGCCTTCTTCCCTGACGTCAGAGTGACAGGGGTATATAAGTAACAGCTGACGCCATGTTCTCCAGTCTTTTTTGCCGCGCGGTGCCCGAAGCAGAAGCAGTTCGCAAGTGCCGGTCAGCCAGCTCCTGAATTTACGAAAAATTGTCTTCTTTAAAGCTAAGTACCCCGTTGGGGAAACTTTTCTTACCTCAGACCGATGTCAGACAAAGTTAACAATTGTATTTCTTGTGGGAAGCAAATACCGCATAAGGATTTCCATTCCCTCTGCATACCTTGTTTAGGCCCAGACAGGCTCTCATGGCTGTCCAGCCTTTTATCATCTTCCATCATGACAGAGTTTCCTTACGAACCAACCCGTCCTTTATGCCTAAAGTGGTATCCAGGGTAGCTTTAAATCAGGCCATGCATTTACCTACTTTTTATCCTAATCCTCAAAACAAAGGGGAGAGATTACTACATTCCTTGGACATCCACAGACAACTGCGTTATTATTTGGACAGAACAAAGCCTTTCAGAAAATCAGAACAGCTCTTTGTGTCCTATGCTGTAGGAGCTCAAGGAAAGCCAATTTCCAAACAGACAATCTCAAAATGGATAGCCCACTGCATACGCTTTTGCTATTCCTTTCATGGCAAAACTGTACCTACAGGCATTAGAACTCATTCCACCAGGGCCACAGCCACCTCTGCAGCTTTCCTCAGAGGAGTTCTTACCAAGGATATTTTGGAAGCAGCCACTTGGAGTTCTGTGCATACCTTCTCCAAGCACTACAACCTACCATTATACTCCAAATCTAGAGCAGGCTTTGCCACTGCAGTCTTGCAGGGCATTTAGACTCCTCCTAGTACCACCTAGTGCCTACCACCCCTTTCTTAGCTTTGGGATTCTACCCATCTGTTATGACCAAGTGCCTTACATATGGGTAGAATCCCAAAGCTACGCACAGGGTGGTAGGCACTAGGTGGAATTAGGAGGAGCCAGAATGCCCTGCAACACAGCAGTGGCAAAGCCTGCTCTTGTTTTGGAGTATAAAGGTAGGTGGTAGTGTTTAGTGAAGGTATGCACCGAACTCCAAGTGGCTGCCTCCAAAATATCTTTGGTAGGAACACCTCTGAGGAAGGCTGTAGAGGTAGCTGTGGCCCTTGTGGAGTGGGATCGGATGCCTGTAGGCACAGATTTACCATGAAAGGAGTAACAAAAATGTATGCAGTGGCCTATCCATTTTGAAATTGTCTGTTTGGAAATTGGCTTCCCTTGAGCTCCTACAGCATAGGACACAAGAGTTGTTCTGATTTCCTGAACGGCTTTGTTCTGTCCAAATAGTAACGCAGCTGTCTATGGATGTCTAAGGAGTGTAGCAGCCTTTCCCCTTTGTTTTGAGGATTGGGGTAAAAGGTAGGTAAGTGCTTGGCCTGGCTTCTATTGGCTATACCTCTGTTCTTGCTTACTCTGTTTAAAGCTTTTTGGTGTATTTGCTTTTTTGTTGGAGGTGTAACCTTATGTATATATAATTGCTTCCCATTATGGGGCACCTGACATCTGGGGCAAGAAAAACTGATGTAATGGCGTCGGCTGCATGCTTTATACCCCTGGGTTTACTATTGAAATGTCGAACGGCACTACATCGAGTGCACTATAGTCGAACACGGAAGTTCGAAAATAGTAATGTCGACGACAAAAAAACAATCTAGGACTGTGTTTTAACATGGGTCGAGGTAGGGGAGATGTTTGTAGTTCTGAATAATACTGAACACCTACCTCAACCCATGTTAAAACCATTCCTAGATTGTTTTTTTGACGTCGACATTACTATTTTCGAACTTCCGTGTTCGACTATAGTACAGTCGACGTAGTGCCGTTCGACATTTTAATAGTAAACCATACCCCTGACTACCTGACGTCATGGAAGATGAGACAGCAACCGATGCAGGACCCAAGACTTTGTTAATCAGGCCGACTGAGGGCTACTGCAAGCAGATAACCCAAATATGTTGACTGCAACAGTGAATGCACTCGAATATCTACATTTATGGTAAGTGTACACAACTGTACTTTATGCAATCCAACCAAAAACAGTTATTTTCAAAATAGATACTGGACTCCCATTATAGGCAGAATTTTCTTGGAAGAGGGAATTCAATTTGCCACCAGCCATGGGTGTTTTGTTGGACCACTGAGTCTTATGACTTTAATTCCATTTACACACCACATGGGTAGGTGTGCTATTAGGCTTAGTGTGCTCTTTGCAGTCATTGAATGGGTGATCTGGAAGATTGGGCTTGAGCCACAAACACCATCATTTGAGAGATGGTCAGAATATTCACCTTCCTTGACTGACAGTGCTCCATTTCCCATGATCAAAATATGTCTAATCCAGATAGTGTAGTTAAGGTACTCCCAATAGACTATTTTATTTAGACCAAAAAGACTGTCTGTCCACAGATAGATTTTGCCTCCCTTCACAAACCTAGCAGTGTGTGTTATTTGTGCTTTTTATTCCACTGCATCTGCTAATCATCAAGCCTCTGGTTATTGACCATGCCCAGGTTGACTATTCCCTGATGTTCTTCATGTTTCACTGTTGCAGTCATCACATTTGGGTTATATGCTTGCAGTAGCCATCAGTCGGCCTGATTAACAAAGTCTCGAGTCCTGCGTCAGTTGCTGTCTCTTCTTCCATGACACCAGGTCATCAGGGGTATAAAAACATGCAGCTGATGCCATTACATCAGTCTTTCTTGCCGTGTGGTGCCCGAAGCAGAAGTAGTTTGCAAGTGCCGGTCGGCTGACTCCTGAAATTTTCATTTTTCGAGTTTCAGAACCAGTCTTCAACTAAAAGCTAAGTACCCCGTTGCGGAAAATTTTCGTGCTCTAAACCAATGTCAGTAAAAGTAAATAATTGCATTTTGTGTGGAAAGCAAATACCTCATAAAGGTTTTCATTCGTACTGTATTCCTTGCCTAGGCCCTGACCATGACGTACCTCACTGTTGGTTTTGTGCCTTATTTAAACCACGATCTATCCGTCATCGGTATATTTTCATTTCTAAATATTTTGGTGCTCGGTTTAATTTTCCTTATATGTCTTTGGTAAGCCATCCAACTACCGACATTCTGAAAAAACGATAGAGAGAGAGACAGGCCGCCGAGGTCCAAAACTGCCGAGGACGCTTCTCCTAAGCCAGTCACCAGTTCGCTGGTACTCAGTGAGGTGCTTTTGCAGCCCCTGATACCCACTACTTCAGATTCACAGGCCTCTACTGAGACCCATTCGGAGTCCAGTATGCCACGAGATGCTTCGGAACCTGCGGATTTTTCTACCTTGGATGGGTCCAGAGCCGCTGGACAGGCACCAGCTTCTGAGGGTGCATTCAGACGTACTGATTTGTGTATTAAACCGATGTCGTCTTCTTCTTCAAGGCCTAAAACTCGAACCATGCCTAGAAAACTGATGCCCAGAACGCATGGCCAGGCCTTTATGCCTAGAAAACAAATTATAAGAATAGCTGAATACCTTATTACTTTAATCAGGGGAGGCCAACCTTCCCCCTCACCAAGGACTGAGTTTGCTTATGATACTTTTCACCAGGATTCTGAATTTTCTGTTTCCTCCAATGACCAGGATTTACCCTTATTTACCTATGAGGATTCTGATGCAGAGGACTCTATTCCCTGTGCATCCCCCCCAAAGGATTTCTCTTTTGGTGAAATCTTGCATACCCTTAGGGAGCATTTTCGTTGGGGAAAGTCAGGATGTTCATCATGCTTCACTGTTGCAGTCATCACTGTAGGGTTCTTCCTGCCGGCAGGCAACCCTCGGTCGGCCAGAATCCCAAAGTCTGGGTCCGGTGTCGGCTGTGTACTCACCCTCCCTGATGTCAGAGCACCAGGGGTACAAAGCTCCCAGCCGACGCCATGTTCTCCAGTCTTTCTTGCCGCGTGGTGGAAGCAGTTTGCAAGTGCCATTAGGCTGACTCCTGTTATTTTTGGTGCTTCATACCGAAGACATTCTTCTTTTCAAAGCTAAGTAGCCCTTTGAGGAAACTTTTTTCTTGCTCCAGACCGATGACAGAAAAAGTTAATAATTGTATTTCATGTGGGAAGCAAATACCTCATAAGGATTTTCACTCTTACTGTATTCCTTGTCTAGGCCCTGACCACAGCGTAGCTAGTTGTTGGTTTTGCGCTAGATTTAATCAACGCACTATTAAACGGAGATACGATTTTGCCTTTCATTACTTTGGGAGGCGATTTAATTATAACATGTCGTCAGATACGCTTCCGACTACCGGAGTTCATAAAAGGCGCAAGGATAAGGATAGGCTTCCGAGGTCCAAATCAGATGACAGTTTACAATCAGAGCCAGCTGCTGGTTTGGCCATCGTCAGTGAGGCGCTTTCCCAGCCCCTATCGTTGGCCATTACAGAACCGCTTGCCGAAACGGACTCCCACGAGGAGCCAACTAGGCCTTCGAATACTCCAGGTGCAGGACCTTCGGATAATGCTCCCTCGGATGGGTCCAGAGCCGCTGTGCAGGTACCGGCTTCCGAAGAGGTTTTCAGGCCTATGCAGCTTCAGGTAAAGGCAAAGACTCCTTTTAGGAATCTAGCTTGGCCCCTGACTCTCTACCCCCTGCTCCCAGAAAACCTGATAGATATTACAGGGTCCCTGATTCTCACAAGTTCCTTTTCCTTTTCAAAAATCCTACTGCGGATCCTGAGACCATTTCACTGGGACCCAAGGGCATTAAAGCTACTACTGCCAAAAATCCTACCCTCTCTGATGGAAGACTCCAGGGCGCTGGATAGATGGGGTAAGAAGGTATACACTTCTACAACTTTGGCCATTAGGACCTTAAACTGCCAGTTTCATATGTTAAAGTATCAGCAGCATATTATTGGATTGCTTAAGCAGAAAATGATGTTAATTCCTGATTGTGCTGAAAATAAAGATTTACTGCATTCAGCTGAACATGTTGGAAAACTTTGCAATGTGGTTTTGAGTCACTAGAGGCATCTTGCAGGGCTGCTGTTACTGGGTCTGTACTTAGAAGGCAGCTTGGCTTAAATTACTGGATGCTCCCTTAAATCAGGACTGCCTGTTTGGCATCAAGGCAGAAGAAGTTCTTAAAAAGATGGAGGAAAAAGCTAAATCTGTGCAAACTGTTAAAGATTTCTTACAAGTACAACCACCAAGGTTTAGTAGGCATTGGCCTTCCAAGAATTGGTCCTTTCCTGCCTCTTCCACACCTTCTCAGTCCAAGCCCAGATCCAGCAGAGCACCCAGGCTTCAGTCCCAGGGTATGCACAGGATTAAGTAGTGGGGGGCCTCCACTTCCAAATCTGGGAGTAAAAAGGCTCCCCCCATGGTAAACTGTCTCAATGACATCTTTCTAAAACATCCAAGCACTTCTCAACTGACCACCACTTTGAGGGGGGGGGGGGGGGAGATTGCTCTTCATGCAAAGAACTGGGAACTCATTACCCAGGACAAATGGGTTTTAAATGTAGTGTCCCAGGGATACAGATTTCACTTCCACACGTTACCAACACCAACCGGGTGGCGATATCAACCCCCAAATCAGTGGACAGAGGCCCAAAATCAAGTACTTTCTCTCCTAAATATAGGGGCTATTCAATTGGTACCAGAAGAGGAAAAGGAACAAGATTTCTACTCCAGACTTTTCCTGGTACCCAGAAAAGACAATTCATGGCATCCTATCCTGGACCAGTCTACTCTAAACACCTTTTTGGTAATTCCAAAATTCAAGACTGTCTCTTCACCAGTTGCTTCCTATGCTAGGCAAAGATGCCTGGTTGGCAACACTAGATTTAAAGGAAGCATACCTGCACATCCCAATCAGGGAATCTTGCAGGAGATACATACGCTTCAAAGCAGGCTACAAGCACTATCAGATGTTCTTCGTGTTTCAGTGTTGCAGTCATTACATTTGGGTAATCTGCTGGCAGGTTGTCCTCAGTCAGCCTGAATAACAAAGTCTTGGGTCCTGCGTCGGTTGCTGGCTCCTCTTCCATGACGTCAGGTCGTCAGGGGTATAAAACATGCAGCCGATGCCATTTTCATCAGTCTTTCTTGCCGCGCGGTGCCCGAAGCAGAAGCAGTTCGCAAGTGCCAGTTGGCCAACTCCTGAAATTTTCGTTTTCGAGTTTCAGAACCGAAATCTTCAAACTAAAGCGAAGTACCCCATTGGGGAAACTTTTTCTTGCTCCTTACCGATGTCAGTAAAAGTTAATAATTGCATTACTTGTGAGAACAAATACCTCATAAGGATTTTCACTTGTACTGTATTCCTTGCCTATGCCCTGATCACAACGTGCCTTGCTGTCAGTTTTGTGCTAAAGTTAACCAATGCACTATTAAGCGTTGGTATATTTTTGCTTTTAAATATTTTGGTTCAAGATTTAATTACCCAGAAATGTCGACTACCGGAGTTCACAAGGAAAAAGACAGACATACCGTCGAGGTCCAAAACCGATGAAGCTTCTCCTAAGCCAGTCGACGGTTCGCCGGTACTCAGTGAGGCGCTTTCGCAGCCCCTGATACCTGCTACTTTTGAGTCGCAGGCCTCTGCCGAGACCCATTCAGAATCCGGTATGCCACGAGATTCGCAAAGTATTGAACCCGTGGATGTCTCTCCCTTGGATGGGTCCGGAGCCGCTGAGCAGGCTCCGGCTTCTGAGGGTGTTTTCAGGCCTCAACATTTTTACATTAAACCGATACCAGCAACAAAACCAAGGTCAAAAATAACTTCTATGTCTAAAAAAACGACGCTTGAGCCTCGTGCTCAGGCCTCTATGCCTAAAAAACATTTGATCAAAATGGCTGAGGATTTAATTACCTTGATCAGGGGTTCCCACCCCCCACCCCTTGCTAAGAGGCCTAGGCAAGGCACTGATTATGAATCTTCAGATCAGGTTTCCATTTCTTCTGATTCCTCTTCCGATCAGGAATTTTCTATTCCACCCTATGAGGATTCTGATGCAGAGGAATCCATCCCATCTGCATCTCCTCCTGAGGATTACTCTTTTGGAGAGACTTTGCATACTTTAAGGGAACATTTTCACTGGGAGAGTCAGGACTTTTCTGAATCAAAAAAGAGGCTTAGGGATTTTCTTCTTCTTCCTCAGCATAGGCCTTTGGCTATACCTCCTGCATTAGACATTGTTGATGATGTGTTCTCGGAATCAAGCATGGCTCCAGATTCCCTGTCTCCGGCTCCTAGTAAGCCAGATAGATATTACAGGGTTCCTGACTCCCACAAATTTCTTTTCAAAAATCCAGCTGCTGATCCTGAGACTATTTCTCAGGGTCCCAAGAGTGTCAAGGCTTCTACTGCTAAAAATCCTACCCCTTCTGATAGAGATTCCAGGGTGCTGGATAGATTGGGTAAGAAGGTTTATACATCTGCAACATTGGCAATCAGGACTTTAAACTGCCAATTTCATATGCTTAAATATCAACAACATGTTATGGGCTTACGGAAACAGAAAATGATGTTGATTTCTGATTGTGTGGAAAATAAAGAGTTGCAGGATTTATAGCATTCAGCAGAAAAGGTTGGAAAGCATACTTTGCAATGTGGTTTTGATTCCTTGGAGGCCTCTTGTAGAGCCGCCGGTACTAGATCTGTGATTAGAAGGCATGCCTGGCTCAAGGAGCAAAATCTGCCTGATTATGTTAAAGCTAAATTGTTGGATGCCCCTTTGCAGCATGATACTCTGGTAATAAGACAGAAGAGGTTTTAAAGAAAATGGAAGACGAAGCTAAATCTATGCAAACGGTAAAAAATTTCTTGCAAGTGCAGCCACCCAGGTTCAGTAGACACTGGCGTACTAAAAATTGGTCCTTTCCTGTGTCCAACAGAGCCTGACAGGGCAGGCCCAGATGCTCAAAAGGCTCCAGATATCAATCACAGGGTTCTTACAGGTCAAAGCAATGGGGTGCCTCCACCTCCAAATCTGGAGGAAACAAAGCACAACCCTACAGTAAGCAGTCTCAATGACTTTCCTCTACCATCTCCAAGCACTTATATTTTGGCAGCCCCCTTGGGGGGAAAATTAGCACTTCATGCTCAAAATTGGCAGTTAATTACCCAGGACAAGTGGGCATTAAACATAGTATCCCAGGGGTACAGATTTAATTTCCATACTTTGCCATTTCCAAACGGATGGCTGGATCTGCCACAAAACCAGTGGGCAGAGGCCCAGAAACAAGTCACGTCCCTCATGGATATGGGGGCTATTCAGCCAGTACCAGAAAATGAAAAAGGACAAGGATTTATTCAAGACTTTTCCTGGTACCCAGAAAAGACAATTCATGGCGTCCGATACTGGACGTATCTATTCTGAACACGTTCCTGGACATTCCAAAATTCAAAATGCTGACTTTACAGCAGCTTCCACCTGTGCTAGGCAAGAATGCTTGGTTAGTAACTCTGGACCTAAAAGAGGCATACCTGCATATCCCAATAAGGGAATCATGCAGAAGATACCTCAGCTTCAAAGCAGGTTTTTTGCATTACCAATTCTCTGCACTGCCCTTTGGCTTATCTACTGCGCCGTCTTTACAAAGTGCCTGGCACAAGTAATTGCATTCTGCAGACAAAGAAACATTCAAACTTATCCGTATCTGGACGATTGTCTCATTCAGGCAGAGGACAAGGACACTCTTCTTCAACATCTGGCATTTGTAAAAAGGCTTCTAGCATGCCTAGGGTACACCATAAATGAAAAGAAATCACAACTGGTACCCTCTCAAATAATTACATTCCTGGTTGCAAGCTTGAATACAACTGTCCAGATGGCTTACCTCACGCCAGACAAACAAAGGCAATTGACAACTTACTTCAAACAAGTGGCAACCAAAACCTAGTTATCTGCAAGACAAATTCTGCAGGCTTTGGGGTTCATGGCATCCTGCATTCTTCTAATTCCATATACGAGACTGCATATGAGGAAACTTCAGTGGTACCTAAAAGGTTTATGGAATCAACATTGTCACAGCCTGGAAACAATGATTCCTTTCATTCCCTGCCTACAACAGGAGTTTCTTTGGTGGGCAGAGACATGTCATCAAAACAAGGGACTGTCATTCACTCTACCCCCTGCCACCCAAACCCTAACTACAGATGCATCAGACTATGCTTGGGGGGCCCACCTGGCAGGGAGATGCATTCAGGACAAATGGAGCCTAAACCAAATGCATCTGTATATCAACCAGAAAGAAATGCTAGCTGTTCAGAATGCTCTGACAGCCTTCAAGGACTTACTTCATCCAGGACAACTACTGATAAAGACGGACAACACCATAGTTATGTGGTACATAAGCAAGCAGGGGGGTACACATTCCTACCCCCTTTGCAGACTAGCCATGTCCTTGTGGAACACAGCCTTGGCTTACCAAATACATCTTCAAGCTCATTTCCTGCCAGGAAAGCAAAATTCTCTGGCAGACGACCTAAGCAGAAATCTTATGGACCCGCACAAATGGAAACTGGATCCACAAATCTGAATTGGGGAGCCCAGACATAGATCTATTTGCCTCTCCCCAAAACTATCAGTTGGACAACTTCTGCACAAGAACTCATCACAAAAAAGCATGGAAAGTGGATGCTCTGTCCCTCAGCTGGAAAATCCTATCAGTCTATGCCTTTCCCCCTCTGCCTCTACTCTCCAAGCTCTTACTAAATGTCATACAGGAAAAAACAAAATGATCCTAATTGCTCCAGACTGGCCTCGCCAGCACTAGTATCTGCTTCTAAGGAATTTATCACACCTTTCTCCATGGTACTTGCCTTAAACACCTCACCTACTGTCTCAGCAGAACTATCAAATTCTGCAGACTCAGATCCAATCTCTGAATCTTGCAGCATGGCTAATCAACTAAGTATTCAAACCACATCTCTCAGTAAACCTGTGATGGATGTCATTTTGGAAGCCAGAAGGCCTAGTACTAGAAAATCTTATGCTGATAAATGGAAGAGATTCTGTGCTTGGAACCAAGCACAAGGAATAGACACAGCAAAGCCCAATATTCCTCAGATTTTACAATACTTAACTGAGATGCTTGACAAGGGCCTATCTTTTTCTTCAATAAAAATCCATGCCTCTGCTATCTCAGCTCATTACAACACAGAGCCTCCTCTCTTTTCTCATCCACTGCTTAAACAGTATCTCAGAAGGGCCAAAAATTTAAGGCCTGCCAGGAGAGCACCAAGTCCTGCATGGGACCTAAATTTTGTGCTGGAAAAACTCACCCTGCCTCCTTTTGAACCAGCAGCTACTGTGGATATAAACTTTCTATCTTGGAAGGCAGCTTTTCTTTTGGCAGTCAATTCAGCAAGAAGGCTTTCAGAACTACAGGCTGTCATGGCAGTGGAGCCTGTCATTATTTTTTACCCGGACAGGATGGCCCTCAGGACCAATCCCTCTTTTGTGCCTAAGGTGGTATCCAGTGTGGCTCTTAACCAGACCATTCACCTGCCAACATTTTACCCAAATCCGCAGAACAAGGGGGAGCAGATTCTGCATTCATTGGATGTACACAGACAGCTAAGATTCTACTTAAACAGGACCGAATCTCTAAGAAAGTCTGAGCAACTACTGGTAGCATTTGCTGCAGGATCAGAGGGGAAGGCTGTATCAAAGCAGACTATTTCTAAATGAATAAGCCACTGCATTCATTTCTGCTATTTGCACCACGGTAAACCGGTGCCCAAGGGGATCAGATCACATTCCACCAGGGCTGCCTCTACTTCAGCAGCTTTTCTCAGAGGGGTCCCAACCAAAGACATTCTAGAAGCTGCTACTTGGAGCTTTGTTCATACCTTCACAAAGCATTATCATTTACCTCTCTTCTCTAAATCCAGGGCAGGTTTTGCTACTGCAGTCCTGCAGGGCCTTATAGCCGCTCCTAATGCTATTTAGTTCCATCCTCTCATCCATAGCTTTTGGATTCTACCCAAATGTAGTGACAGCAACAGTGAAACACGAAGAACATAAGTACAGTTGTGTACACTTACCATAAATGTAGATGTTCGTGTGTATTCACTGTTGCAGTCCGTGTTACCCACCCGCCATCCCCCAGTCTATACCTTTTTTTGCCTTCACTATACTCAAAAGCCTTTGTGGTGTATTTGCTTTTAGTTGAAGGTTAAGTTTGTTTCTAAAAGTGCATTTATATATTATAGTTTATTTGTATATATTTTTGCTCCCCGTTTGGGGGGGCACCTGACATCCCTCTTTCATGCCCAAGGTGGTATCCAGTGTGACCCTTAATCAGTCCATTCATCTGCCAGCCTTCTTTCCTAATCCACAGAACAAAGGGGAATGAATACTGCACTCCTTAGATGTGCACAGACAGCTTAGATTCTACTTGGACAGGACTAAACCTCAAAGGAAATCTGAACAACTGCTGGTGGCATTTGCTGCAGGGGCAGAGGGGTATGCTATTTCAAAGCAAACTATTTCTAAATGGATAGGCCATTGCATTCATTTCTGCTATAAGCACCATGGAAAACCTATTCCACAGGGGATCAGACCCCACTCTATCAGGGCTGCATCTACCTCTACAGCCTTTCTCAGAGGTGCCCCTACCAGGGACATCCTAGAAGGTGCTACCTGGAGTTCTGTGCATACTTTCACCAAGCATTACCATCTGCCAATTTTCTCTAAATCCAGAGCTGGCTTTGCCACTGCAGTATTGCAGGGCCTTATTGCTGGTCCTAATGCTATCTAAATTCCTCCTCCCATCCTTAGCTTTGGGAATCTACCCAAATGTGATGACTGTAACAGTGAAACACGAAGAACATAGTACAGTTGAGTACACTTACCATAAATTTAGATGTTTGAGTGTATTCACTGTTGCAGCCCTGGTTACCCTCCCTCCAGCCCCCTTGCTTCTTTTGGCTATACCTCTACTCTCCTTTACTATGCTTAAAAGCTTTTTGGTGTATTTGCTTTTTTGTTGGAGGTATAACCTTATTCATTTATAGATTTAATTGCTTCTCATTATGGGGGCACCTGACATCTGGGGCAAGAAAACTGATGTAATGGCGTCAGGTGCATGTTTTATACCCCTGACAACCTGACGTCATGGAAGAAGCGACAGCAACCGACTTGGGACCCAAGACTTTGTTAATCAGGCCGACTGAGGGCTACTGCATGCAGATAACCCAAATGTGATGTCTGCAACAGTGAATACACTCGAACATCTACATTTATGATAAGTGTACACAACTGTACATTATGGATGTTCCCCATTGAGACCAAGAGTTGGCTGGGGGTTTGACCGGGATTTTTGGATGCAGATCCTTAAAGAGAATAACAATACCCATACAGAATATTATATTCATAAAGTATTCTAAGAACTAAGCCAACATGGAAATGGGAAAATGAGATTCTGCCTATAGGAATGACTGCAGTTAGGGGTACAGACAGTAGGCAAGAGGGAGTTGTAATTTATTGGAGAAAACTGCAAAAGAACCAAGGTATTGGGAGCAAATAATTAGAGAGAGAATGGTAATAGAATGGGAAGAGGCCAAGAATTCATTTGGGCTGCAGAATACAGATTACCTTCACTATTAAGGATTGATATCTGAGTATAGGCAAAGAGAACGTTATAGCGGCATCCTAAACGAAAGACCAGCACCTGTAGAGATTTTAGTAAAATCTAGAACAGAAGCTGCTTTAAAAAAAGGAATAATTAGTAGAGCATACAAAATATTGCATAACTATAAGAATCAATCAGAGGAGGTTAGAAAGGATTGGGAAGAGAGACTTGATAAGGAATTCACAAAGAAACATTTGGGATGTATGTATATCTCCCAAATATGCAACAAAGTCTAGAAGATTTATGATCTTTGCTTGAAAGTTTTTACATAGGTATTTTTATACCCCAAGTAGAATCCAAAGAATGTTTTCCTTGTGTACAGTGGAAATGTTGGAGGTGTGATGGGGAAGAAAGAAATAATTGGGAGCATATTTTCTGGGAGTGTAATAAGTTGGTCGACTTCAAAGATTCCCTGCAGACTGCCGTTTTAGAAATGCTGTTTTAGCAAATTAGTGTAATTAATGAAATAATTTTTTTTGAGTTATGATTCAGAATCAGAATTGCCTAGACATAGTAAGGCCTTGCTGAGTCTAATTATGGTTGCTGCCAAAAAAGCAATTATTAGAAAAGCAAAATCAAAGTCTAAACCAACTTTACTAAAAGTAGTAATTATAGTAACAGAGATAAGACAACTGGGCTTGGGATTTTTAGAAAAGCGGAGGAGCAAATTACACAGAAAAAATTAGAATTGTGGGAACAAAACATGCAGAGGAGGAACAAGGTTTAAAAGAAGGCAGAATTTGAATGAGCTACGTAATGTTTCACTGACCTTGACTACATAGATTAGAAGAAATGTATAATGTTTGCAACTAAAATTATGTTATCCTGGTTTGTTTTCATTTATACAAATGTATGATTGCCTGTGTCATATGTGATGATTTAATAAAGATGATGCTTGTTTAATATAAAAAGAGCTGGCTGGGGGGCGAGTAATACAGGCAGGTTCAATGGTGGTCTGTGTCCTGAAATCCTGGCAGTGAGATGCATTTATTTGGGTTTACCTCCTCCTCCTCCTGGCCAGGAAGACCAGTGACAGACTGAGTCAGCTGAGGAGGAGGAGGAGGAAGATGAACAAACAGCCATTCCTCAGTATCTTCCTGTCAGCCTGAGGACAGCCATGGCTACAAGACTGTTACATTTAGCCTCATTTCTAACTAATAGGAAAAGTGCTACATAGCCATTTCTGATTCATCCACGTTGTGATTTATGTGGAATAGATCAGTGTATAATGATGATGACCAAACCTAGGAGCAGCATAAGGCAGGAACTGCTACCCATATTGAGATGAGTGTTTTGTGTAAGAATCCCCACAAGAAGTTTGAAGGAGAAGTTGAAGGTATAAAATCGATACATAAGTCACTGGATGAGATAGTGTAATATATACACAGGGCTCTGACTGGAGTGGTCCAGTAGATAGGTGGTCTTGAAAAAATGGCACCCAATCAACAAAAGAGAATTGTGTGTGTGTACTAGTTGTAGCTCTGATTCATACATGTTCCAGCCTTGTACCCGTAAGCTTTGTGGTACGTCATCCATCTTTTTAACTGTTGACATTATTGCGGCAGTCATTCTCTTCCCTTCCCATAAGAGAACTATCATACACAGTTTAGTCCACAGTTCTTGACCTGCAGGTGGTCCTCAGCCATTTAAATTCTGTTTCTGAACAGTCAGTCAGTAGTGGCACAAAGTGATGCTGTTCCTTTGTCAGCAGTTTTGTGCTTGTGTTTGTGCTTAGATGTTCAAATGTGTACAAAGGTTTATTACTTCAGAAAGTATGTCTCAAATGTTATATGGAGAAAGGTCAGTTAAGGAAAGGTATGTGACATTTTATCTGTAAATGTATTTGAAATCACTGAGTAAGTGATTGAGAATTTGTACACTAATACTTTATTCCATAACAGCGTTTCCTTTTCTTTAATACACTTCTAGGATGAACCTTTATTCAGTTGGAAGTTTTGTCAATCAAATTTATTTAGTGGTAACTGAAAAATAAATAATTCTAACAGTTTATTAATTCCCCATTTACTTAAGCTAATTCATGGATGTGGGAGAGTTAGAGCTTGTCCCGGCACGCAACTATGTACAGTGCAGGGGAACTAATCCTGAAGAGTTACCAAACCCATTGTAGGAGATGCACATACATTCCTTGTCACACAAGACTGCATTAAAAGCACCACAGCTAAAAATTGAACTGGAGAACAGGCAGTAATGCCAGCTGTTGCTGCTTTGATTAAAAAGGTAAAAATGCTCATCCTCATCTCAAGACTTGTTTTTTGGTTTGATGTAGTTTTAATACCTGAGGCATGACATAGCAGTTACAGGGATGGTAGTAGTTTCAGTGGTCCATTTGGTCTGCTTTTTTCTAAGCTGACTTTTAGTGTGACTATATTGACTTTGAAAAATATTTTCTGTAATATTTTTTTTTTAATATTTCTTTTTAACCATTTTCTTCTCAATACATTTAGCCGAGTGCCTCTCTCTTTGAAGCCTGTTGTAATGAGCGGATCCAGCCATTTGATGATAATGAAGATGATGAAGACATTTGGGAGGAGAAAGAAATCAATTATGCAGCTCAGGTGAAATCAAGAACGAGGTGAGTCTGGGACTTCAGAGCATCACTGGGTGTTGTGTGTGTAAACATTTGAATCAGTGTTGGAGTGGCTAATTCCCAAGTTATTGTTTATATCATTGGCAAATCTGATTGTATTTTTTTTTTCTTGCTTTTTTGTTCTGATGAACCCAAGTCATTGTAGTTAATTATTTGGAATGCCATAAAAAAGATGCGTGGATTAGTAGATAAACTTGACTATACCTAATTAATGATGGATATGCAGTGCTGTAGTAAGATAGGCAGTTAAAGTTTTTTAGCATTTCCTTTGGCTACAGACTTGTCACATTTTGCCCTTCACAGGTTATGTTTTCATGTGTTGCTTTTCATTAGAATTTTGGGGGGGGGGGCTTTAAGTCTTGAGCCAAAGAGAATGTTGTGGCCTAAATTTCTGTTCTCTAGCTGTAACAAAGCTATGTCAAGCAGTACCAGATACTTTACTTCTGAGTTGAGTGTTATTGGAAATTGTGCATTTTTGGCACCCTTTAAGAATTTATCAGATTGTGACATTTTGGATGGTACTGCTGGGAAGGTTGTTTACTTTTTTCAGTGCCTCACTAGTTTATCCATCTCTCTAGTACTTCCTTTAGGGTCATGGCTTGTTGGAGATTTATTTTTTTAGAGAAACTCTGGATGTTCTTCATAGCCACTGTTGCAGTACAATGTCTTGGGAATTCCTGTCTGCAGGAGTCCACAATCTGCCCAAATACTAGAGAAGTTTGTACTCCCCTAAATGGTGTATGCCCTCCCTGACTGGCTAGATCTTCTGTTCTTTCTTGCTGCATTGACTAATGCAAAATACTATTTATCGCATCATTGGTCCATCAGTGAGGCTTGAAGACCAAAAATCTTTCCCATTGGGGGACCCTCTTTATATGGCTTATTCTTGTGTTTCTTCTAAATGATATCAGAAAAGGTTAATACTTGCCTCTCGTGGGAAACAGCAAAATCTCTCTGACTACAAGCAGGGAAGCTTCTCCTGGGGCCTGCCTGTTTCTGGAGACCTTGTCACCCATTAGAACAAAACCTAGACCCCTTAAGCTGAAGTGGTGTCAGGAGTTGTCCCTGCCTTCGGTGATGGTGTTGCTTACCTACTTTGATACAGGTTACATGCCGGAACCGTGTCAGACTGAGGCAGGAAATTCTCTGAGAAATGGAAATGGGACATCTCCTTCCAGCGGGACTGATTCCTATGATTCTGATGAAGCGGAGTTGGCTTATGTAATGCACCTTCCCCCACACCAGTACGTTGACTGATTTTGAAGACACCTTGACATAAGCTTTGCCCGTGAGGACCGCTCTTTTTGGGACACACTGCATAGAATGAAAGTCAAGGGAGTTTTTACATGCTCAGAACAATTACAGGTGGCTTCTGAGTCTGCTAGAACCCAGACCATTGGATATCCCTCCATTTCATGTTGTCAGATGATTTGTTTGACATATCCTTGCAGCCTGCTTCCCTAACTCCTGCTCTAAGGAAACCATACTTTTTCTACAGGGTGCCAGAGACCCATATACTCCTTTACAAGAACCCCATAGTGGATCCAGATATAATGTCTCTGGAGTGCAATAAGGGAAGTAGTGGGCCTACTTCCAAGAACCTCTTGTCAAATGACAGGGAAAGTAGAGTGTTTGACTGCTTTGGCAATAAAGCATACAGTTCTGCCACCCCAGCCATAAGAGCTCCTTACTTGCCAGTTCCACGTGCTTAAATACTTTGAGTCTGTACAGGAATAGAAAAAAAAAGAATAGTGTTGGCCTCCGGTGTCCAGACTAGGGCTGCCACCTGCCCATTTTGTTCCTGACTATTCGTAAATCAGAACAGTTGTCCAGTAGTCTGGAAAACACTGTACCAACCCCCAGTGTTTTGTTTTCAAAAGCAAACAGGTGGCCTGAGTTTGTTAAATCTGTGATTCTACTTTGTTTTTACTTAAGAAAAGCATCAGTAACGTGATTTGATGGCATCCAAAACAATGAAAAGAAGGCATTCCTCCTCCCTTAGATGTACATATGATGTTACAGAATGGCTATGGATGAGTGGAGAAAGGAAAGAGAATAAGTGGGGTAGGGGAGGTATGAGCAATGTGGCTTTGGTCTGGTTTCGGCCTCAAAAAAGCTGGAAACCCTAGTCCAGACACTTATTCAGTTGTGGCTTTTGTGCTCTTTGATGTATCGTGCAAGGCTGCAGTAATGCTGTCTGTTACCAGTAGGCATGCCTAACTGAGAAATCAACCCCACTTACAGCACATTAAAGCTGTACTCCTCAGTGCACTTATGGACAAGTTTCTCTTTGGACTCCCAGCAGAGAAAGTGTTCCAGAAACTGTGGTGGTAAGGTGAAAGACTGTGAAGTCTATCAAATATTTTTCCCCTCCAACTAGATATAAAAGATCTGTCCTGCCAAGTCTTGGCCTTTTCCTTCTTGTCAGGGTGAATCCAAGCAGCTCAGGGGGAAGAGACCCAAGTTTCAGAAGAAGGAGCAGCATGACTCCAGAACTAAGTCTGAAGGGACAAAGGACCCGGGACCCAGTATAGTGCAGCTTTGACTATTCCAAACACATCCCTGCTCCTCTCCCCTCAAAGCTCCACTTAACCAGCCCCCTCATTACTCTCAAGAGCATGGGGGAAGGCCTTCCTTCTTTTACACAGCTTAGCACCAATTCCCTGTGGACAAATGGCTACATGTCCTTCTATATCACCGTTGCAGTATTCTTCACCTTTGGGATCTCCTGCTAAGGATAGCCTAGTGTCTGGCCAATATATTAAAGCTTTTAGATCTTGTGTGCACCATAATTTACATGTGTGCTGTCAGCACAGGACGTAGGGCATAGAGGTGACATGGGTGACATGTAGACACAGTTATCCAGAACTTCTTTATCGCCAGTCTGAACACCATCATCATTCATCAGTCTGAATGCGTTTTGCTGTGCCTAAGGCTCTTACAAGCCAGTTGTCTTCCCTTTCCTTGTATCTCGAGAACCAGAAGCTTAAACAGTTAGCCCTGGGTAGTATGGCAGAATCAATTAACTCCAAGGTACTTCCATTAAGCAAGAAAGCAGCCAGGAATTCTCACTGGGGATCCAAAGGGAAACTTGTCCATAAGTGCATTGAGGAGTCCTTTCACTGTCCAGCC
The DNA here is from genome assembly GCF_019279795.1 of Protopterus annectens. Classification (NCBI taxonomy): domain Eukaryota; kingdom Metazoa; phylum Chordata; order Ceratodontiformes; family Protopteridae; genus Protopterus; species Protopterus annectens. Next base: position 1,207,151,523 of record NC_056745.1, on the reverse strand, counting down.
TCCACTGGACTTCTCTCTAGAAGTGGGTTATAGCTCTGTAGGCCATCTGGTGTTGACTTCAGATTCCTCTTCTGCTACCGCATTGGAGGGTGGCATGGGTCCTTACTTTTGTATGTTCTCTTAGGCTTTACAGGTGTCTGCTTCAGACGATGAGGGGAAACTGTGGTTGATTATCTTTGAGGGCCCTAGAGGTATTCCATAAATTCTGGTCAGAGAAGAGGTTACAGGTACTCTTGTTGAATCCCGTCATGGTTCATATCCTCCAGTGTCTGGTAGAGTTGAAATTGCTAAGAAGAAGCAACAGAAGACTAAACATTCTTCTGTATGTCATAGAACCCTCAAAGGGAATGCCAGGAGTTTACTCAGTGCCTGCTTAATGCCTTAACAGTCCTGAAACCTCCCTAAGGGGTTTCTGTGCCTATTCCTTCTTGGACTCAACTCCTTCCAAAAGGCTTAGGGAACCTGGAGTCAGATGAGGATTCAGTCTCTGATGAAGGGTCCTTGTCTTACTCTTCCCAGATGCCTTCTCTTTCAGCATATTGCTGTGATGAAGACGAGTCCTTTAGTTCTGAGACTAAATCTCCTTTGGAGAGTTGTCTTTTGGGGACACAGAAGCCAGAATTATGGAATATTTTAATTGGGATTCTTCTCAGGTGTCTGATATCCAGAAATGGTATTAGTTGCTTCAGGTCACTCCTAAACCTTCTGCAGGATCTGCTGTGTTGACTGCTTTGTAGCTGCCTTTAAGACTAGTGATTCTCGGACTCCTGCTGCAGAGGAATCTGACAGGTTTTGCAAGGTTTCTGAGGATTGTCAATTCCTATTTAAGGCTCCTTGTACTGATCCTGTTGTGGTTTCTGCCTCCTCTCATAAGCCTTCAAAGCTTTTGCCCTTTACCAAGCTTCTTCTTTCAGATAAGGATAGTAGGACCATGGAGAGGATTGGAAAGAAGGTCTATACTGCTTCCATTTTGGCCTTTAGGCCATCATTACTAGACCTGCATGACCAGATATGCTCTGGCCTGGATTGCCCAGACTTGTCATGTTATTTATGACCTTCCTGAAGGAAAGTCTTCTGCTATCTCTGATTTGGTCTGTACTTCGAAGGGGGCTCGCCACTCTCTCAAGTGTAGCTATGATGCTGTGGATGCCTCTACCAGAGCTGCTGCTTTTGGGTCTGTTATGAGGCATTACTCTTTCTTCATCTGCAGTCATTACCTGAAGATGCAAAGGCCAAGTTGCTGGACTACGTTGGATAATAAAAATCTCTTTGGAGTTGCTGCTGCTGCTGTGTTAAGTCACTTCAAGAAAAAGGTAAAGGTTTATAGGACCTTAAACATATTTTTTGTGCTCTGTCTCTAAATTCCAGATAAATTATTCTATGTTTGTAGGCAGCCTCCTCAGGCCAATAAAAACAGGAAGTGTGGTAGAAGAGCTCCTCCTGCTAAGTGTTCTCAGGCTGCTGTGGTCCACAAACCTCCTTTATCTGACAAGCCTGCTTCTCTTTGACAGTTTGTATCCCCCAACACTCAGTCACGTTCCTTTGTCCCTTTGGCTCTCCCTCTGTCTTCAAACTGGCAACTCATCACTTCAGATCCTTGGGTTCTGTCCATCATCTGTCAGAGTTAATTCATGTTGTGGAAGTCTCTCCCTCCTTTTTTAGAGATTTCTCAACCTTGTTGAGAGCAACTTTCTCTTTTCTCAGAGGTTCTTGGGTCCCTAGTGGACCAGGGAACTATTCAGTGCTGGTTATATGAAGCTGTTAATTGATTTCTTTACCCCCATAGAAAGTGATTTAAAGAGTGAAATCATACGTATTGAAAAGGATATTTCTAACCTTTTTTACCTGATTTAACAGGTGATAAGCTAGAGCACTTGCAAGAAAATATCCTTTCCTATGACGAGGCTTCAAACTACTAAAATAAAAAAAAACTGCAGAGAGATCTACAAGATTTCCGCAAGCAACATGTTTTTTCCTGGCTGAGAGAACAACCAGGAAGCAACGTTAGAGAAACAGCTGATCATATACGTCACCCTTCTAATAGTGGGTTTACATCAAGACATGTAGTGAATACTACGTACTCATCAATGGCTGTTAACCATACAGCCAATGAACTACCGGCACTGAATAGTGCTGAACAGAATACATCTTTACAAAGGGATAAGACTGATAACAACGTGCCTGCCATTAACCGCTAACCCCGTCCAGTCCACTGAATTACAGGCACTGAATAGTGCGGAGCATTCTATATCCTTAGAACTAGCTCCCAGTACTTCTTGCACTGATTCAACGATGATACCTGCTCAGAACAGTAATGCATCAGTTCTCTCTTCTAACGAACCTTTTTTAGAGAGAACAGGAAGAGCAGGTTTTATGCTCATGAATCCACTGCCCTTCAAGAACAGGTCGAGGAGTGTTACGAGAAAGGGCAGTCCCGAGAGGATGAACAGTAGGGAAAGGAACACACCCACCACGAAGAGACGCCATTTTTGAATGAAGGTTTGGTTTTTAACCTATCTTCTTTTGTTTTAACTAAAAAACAAATTCAGCTCTTAAATGAAGGCTTGTCCTTTATTCCAGCCAGGAGGGCGGAACATGCTGAATTACTAAAAGACTTGGTTTGTTGGGAAGAAATTTGTCCTTAAAATGCAATTTTAATCATGATAATCAAATTGACAATGTCTCTTTGTTTAGAAGACCTAGCACATTTATGCCCATTATTGATCCAACAGTACAAACATTTATTGATGTATGTGAAAATGAATTTAGGTCTTTGTTTGACAAGGGCACTAGACTTGGTTTTTATAACATGTCTCATAGTGATTATAATGCTTTAAATGCACTAAAAGAACTACATTCCATAGATATTAAACCTGCGAACAAAGGCAATGGCATTGTTATTTTGGATAGAGAGGTTTATATCAGTCAAATGAAGCTATTGTTGCAAGACACTAGCACTTATAGTTGTATATCCAAACATATTGTTAATGGGATTATGGAGAAAGTTTATTTTCTTGTATTTGACCTCTTAATGACAGGTTTAATAGATGAGAGCTTATTTAAATACTTTAATACACCATACCCTGTCATTCCTAAAATATATGGACTACCTAAAATACACAAGAACAGGGTTCCCCACCTATGAGACCCATTGTCTCTGGTGGTGGATGGTGTACTGAAGCTTTGTCGATTTATGTTGAAAAAAGGTTACATCCTTTTCTAGAAGAATGTCATACTATTTTAAGAGATACTAAAAGTTTTTTAGAACAACTTTATAACAGGATTCCGACAATGGATAGCGACTATATGTTTGTGACTCTAGATATAGAGTCACTTTTTAAGTCCATTCCTAATGACTGGGGCATTGAGATGGTTAGAAATTTTCTTAATGGGAAAATGGCCTTACAAATGATGATATAAAACTTGTATGTAGTTTACTGGAAGTCATTCTTGAAAATAATGTATTTCTTTTTGAAGGAGACTTTTTTCTACAAAAGGTTGGCATGGCTATGGGCACAGCTTGTGCCAATAGTTACGCCAACTTAACTTTGACTCAGTGGGAACAGACAACCATCTTAGCTCCAAGTAATTGTCTAAGTGACCATATTGCATGATATGTCTGTTTTGTGGACGATGTCTTTATGCTTTGGAAAGGTAATAATATGGAACTTGAAGAATTGATTACTTATATGAATAGGAGTACTAATTTTCTAAAATTTAGTTATAAATGCTCTACAACTGAAATAGATTTTTTAGATGTGCTCCTTAGTAAATCTGATTTGAATCAGGTCCATGGTAGTATTTACAGAAAAACCAACAAGAAAGAATGCACTACTACACAGAAGTAGTATGCATCCTAGGCATATAGCACGTAATGTGCTTAAAGGACAAGTGTATAGGACACTTAGACTGCACAATCATGACTTGGAGGCACATAATGCCCTGGTTAAGCTTAAACAGGATTTTTTGCAGAGGAGTTACTCTGAAAAAGAAGTAAACGCCACTATAACTGAAGCATGGAGACTTAGGAACAATAGATGTAAACCATATTATAAAGATACGGCTGTAAATGAATGTGAAATTCAAGGGGTAGATGCACATTTGAATAATGACCCTAGGGTTATTTTTCAGTTCTCTAGTGACATCAACGAATATTGTGATGTCATTTAAAGAAATTGGCATATTCTACATACCAGCTCTGAGCTGAGAAATAAAATTGACAAAGTACCTTCATTCTCTTTTAGAAATAATATGTCCCTTAAACAGCATCTGTGTAATAAAGATAGTAACCATACTAGGAGAATATATGAATCTACTCAAATAGGAATTTTCCCTTGCAGAAATTGTTCTGCCTGTCAATATATTCATTCCAGCTATGTATATATACATCCCACTAAAAAATTTACTATAAATGCTAAACACTATGCAGATTGTCGTACGTCATATATAGTTTATTTTGCCTTTTGTCAGCAATGCCATGCTTTTTATGTAGGTAAAACGAATCGACTATTAAAAGATAGAATATTAGAACATAATAGAGACATTCGCAATCAAAAGTTGAGTAATGTCTTAGCAAACCATGTCATGGCTACTGACAAAACACATATTTTTAAATTTTTTGTTATTCAATCATTGAATGCTAGCCCACGAGGGGGCGATATAGAAACAAAAGTTGAAGCATTGGAACAGAAATGGATTTTATTGTTGGATGCTGAAAAATTTCCAGGACTAAATGGTGCTTTTTCTGTGAAACCCTTTTTGAAACTGAAAAGGCTTAAACATTAGTTTTGGATAGAAGCATCTATCTACATATATATGTGTTTTTTACATATATTTTTGCAAGTTGCATATATATTTTTGTAAGTTCTAAAATTAAGTGTGTGTGTTTTACTTGAATTGCATCTACCAATTTTATTACCTGATTGATTTATTAATTGGAACAAATTGGTTCTATTCATCCCTATTTAAACATTTGATGCATTTTAAAGTTTTAGTCTGATGAAGCGACAGTGTATGTCTTCGAAAGCGCTTACTTTTCTTTTTTATTAAAGCTAAGTCCTGTGTACATTGGGAATATTTTATTTGTTTATTCAATTTTTTTGTTCTGCTCCCAATCTTACCCTTGAGTTATTTTTACCCGTTATCCTTTGTAGTTCTATTTAACAAGAGGGACACATGACTGAAACAATGGACTTTGCTGTGAACCTGCCTTGTGAAGAAACTGGTAATGAACGTTTACTTCGGGTACTTGATTTATGTGAAAATCCTTTGTTGGATCTACAGTGTACTTCTGGGATTCAAACTAATCTAGAGTTTAATAAGAATCAACCTGAATTTATGAAATGTTTTAGAGACCTGGAGAATAAAATGTATAAATATAAAAGGCTGCAGTGGCAGCGCCTACATCTTCAAGCCTCCTTACAACTTAAGGTTATTCCAAGAGGACTGCGCATCTTAAATATGCCAAGTTATGGGGACCAATATCCTGAACTGTAATGTAGATGGCAGGAACTTAACTTACAGTTCAGTGCTGGTTATATGAAGCTGTTAATTGATTTCTTTACCCCCCATAGAACGTGATTTAAAGAGTGAAATCATACGTATTGAAAAGGATATTTCTAACCGTTTTTTACCTGATTTAGCAGGTGATAAGCTAGAGCACTTGCAAGAAAATATCTTTTCCTATGACAAAAGGCTTCAAACTACTAAAATAAAAAAAACTGCAGAGAGATCTACAAGATTTCCGCAAGCAACACGTTTTTTCCTGGCCTAGAGAACAACCAGGAAGCAACGTTAGAGAAACAGCTGATCATATACGTCACCCTTCTAATAGTGGGTTTACATCAAGAGATGTAGTGAAGACTGCGTACTCGTCAATGGCTGTTAACCATACAGCCAATGAACTACCGGCACTGAATAGTGCTGAACAGAATACATCTTTACAAAGGGATATGACTGATACAACGTGCCTGCCATTAACCGCTAACCCTGTCCAGTCCACCGAATTACCGGCACTGAATAGTGCGGAACATTCTATAGCCTTAGAACTAGCTCCCAGTACTTCTTGCACTGATTCAATGATGATACCTGCTCAGAACAATAATACATCAGTTATCTCTTCTAATGAACCTTTTTTAGAGAGAACAGGAAGAGCAGGTTTTATGCTCATAAATCCACTGCCCTTCAAGAACAGGTCGAGGAGTGTTAAGAGAAAGGGCAGACCGGAGAGAATGAACAGCATGGAAAGGAGCACACCCACCCCGAAGAGACGCCGTTTTTGAATGAAGGTTTAGTTTTTAACCTATCTTCTTTTGTTTTAACTAACGAACAAATTCAGCTCTTAAGTAAAGGCTTGTCCTTTATTCCAGCCACGAGGGCGGAACATGCTGAATTACTAAAAGACTTGCATTTGTTGGGAAGAAATTTGTCCTTAAAATGCAATTTTAATCATGATAATCAAATTGACAATGTCTCTTTGTTTAGAAGACCTAGCACATTTATGCCCATTATTGATCCAACAGTATAAACATTTGTTGATGTATGTGAAAATGAATTTAGGTCTTTGTTTGACAAGGGCACTTGACTTGGTTTTTGTAACATGTCTCAAAGTAATTATAATGCTTTAAATGCACTAAAGAACTACATTCCATTGATATTAAACATGCGGACAAAGGCAATGGCATTGTTATTTTGGATAGATAGGTTTATATCAGTCAAATGAAGCTATTGTTGCAAGACACTAGCACTTATAGTTGTGTATCCAAACATATTGTTAATGGGATTATGGAGAAAGTTTATTTTCTTGTATTTGACCTCTTAATGACAGGTTTAATAGATGAGAGCTTATTTAAATACTTTAATACACCATACCCTGTCATTCCTAAAATATATGGACTACCTAAAATACACAAGAATAGGGTTCCCCCACCTATGAGACCCATTGTCTCTGGTGGTGGATGGTGTACTGAAGCTTTGTCGATTTATGTTGAAAACAGGTTACATCCTTTTCTAGAAGAATGTCATACTATTTTAAGAGATACTAAAAGTTTTTTAGAACGACTTTATAACAGGATTCAGACAATAGATAGTGACTATATGTTTGTGACTCTAGATATAGTCACTTTTTAAGTCCATTCCTAATGATTGGGGCATTGAGATGGTTAGAGATTTTCTTAATGGGCAAAGATGCCTTACAAATGATGATATAAAACTTATATGTAGTTTACTGGAAGTCATTCTTGAAAATAATGTATTTCTTTTTGAAGGAGACTTTTTTATACAAAAGGTTGGCATGGCTACGGGCACAGCTTGTGCCAATAGTTACGCCAACTTAACTTTGACCCAGTGGGAACAGACAACCATCTTAGCTCCAAGTAATTGTCTAAGTGACCATATTGCATGGTATGTCCATTTTGTGGACGATTTCTTTATGCTTTGGAAAGGTAATAATATGGAATTTGAAGAATTGATTACTTATATGAATAGGAGTACTAATTTTCTAAAATTTAGTTATAAATGCTCTACAACCAAAATAGATTTTTTAGATGTACTCCTTAGTAAATCTGATTTGAATCAGGTCCATGGTAGTATTTACAAAAAACCAACAAGAAGTAATGCACTACTACACAGAAATAGTATGCATCCTAGGCATATAGCAGGTAATGTGCTTAAAGGACAAGTGTATAGGACACTTAGACTGCACAATCATGACTTGGAGGCACATAATGCCCTGGTTAAGCTTAAACAGGATTTTTTGCAGAGGGGTTACTCTGAAAAAGAAGTAAACACCACTATAACTGAAGCATGGACACTTAGGAGCAATAGATGTAAACCATATTATAAAGATGCGGCTGTAAATGAATGTGAAATTCAAGGGGTAGATGCACATTTGAATAATCACCCTAGGGTTATTTTTCAGTTCTCTAGTGACATCAACGAATATTGTGATGTCATTAAAAGAAATTGGCATATTCTACATACCAACTCTGAGCTGAGAAACAAAATTGACAAAGTACCTTCATTCTCTTTTAGAAATAATATGTCCCTTAAACAGCATCTGTGTAATAAAGCTAGTAACCATACTAGGAGAATATATGAATCTACTCGAATAGGAACTTTCCCTTGCAGAAATTGTTCTGCCTGTCAATATATTCATTCCAGCTATGAATATATACATCCCACTAGAAAATTTACTATAAATGCTAAACACTATGCAGATTGTCGTACATCAAATATAGTTTATTTTGCCTTTTGTCAGCAATGCCGTGCTTTTTATGTAGATAAAACGAATCGACTATTAAAAGATAGAATATTAGAACATAATAGAGACATTCGCAATCAAAAGTTGAGTAATGCCTTAGCAAACCATGTCATGGCTACTGACAAAACATATATTTTTAAATTTTTTGTTATTCAGTCATTGAATGCTAGCCCACGAGGGGGCGATATAGAAACAAAAGTTGAAGCATTGGAACAGAAATAGATTTTATTGTTGGATGCTGAAAATTTTCCAGGACTAAATGGTGCTTTTTCTGTGAAACCCTTTTTGAAACTGAAAAGGCTTAAACATTAGATGTTATGTGATCCTATCTCGCCTACATTCTGACTGATGGGTTCGGAGCCGATCCCTCGGCTCCGACTCGGCACGCTTATGCCAAAGAGCGAAGTCTCTTATTGGCTGAGCTTACTATATCCCAGGATGCACCACTACCAATCCCCCAGATCTCGTTTGCCGCTAACAAGCGAAGACGTGGTCTCGAGCTTGGCTGAGCTAAGTAGTGTTTTTTTCACTAACTTTCTGTCAGGATTTTCTTTAAAATTCAACAAAAAGCTGTTTTAACAGCTATCTAGTGGTTTTGTGCTTGAATGAGTATTTTCCTTGGTAAAATATTGTGTAGTGACTGTTTTTGACAGACTAGAGGTCCCATCGGAGTTGAAGGGCCTTCCCTGTCAGTTCGTTGTTGGCTAATTCCTGTTATTTTTAAGGTTATTGGATCTACTTCTTTTGGTGTTGTGTTAGTCCTTATTAAAAGGACAGAAAAGTAAAGAAGAAGAAGAGAGAGCAAGGAAAATTCTATAGTGTTAGTCAGTGTGTTTCTTGTGTTTCTTCTTGGCTAGTTTTCTGTGTTTGGATTGCCATAATGTCACAGGCTCCTAGGCCTTCAGGATTTAAAAAGTGCACTAAGTGCAGTTTTAAGATGTCGATCACAGACGACCACTCTCTCTGTGTATATTGTTTGGGCGCCAAACATTTGCAGGAGTCCTGCAGCGTGTGTCACGCGTTTTCCTCGAGGGTCCTCCAAGAGAGGAAAAATAAACTTATTTTGAAAGGCCTTATCAAACCCTCTTTTGAAGAAGCTTTAGCATCCTCTCCTTCTCCTGCTAAAAAGAAAAGGGCGTCGGCTCCGACCAGTCCGTCGGACCCAACTGCCAAAAGACATAGGCAGGCTTCTCCTTCGGCTCCACGGACTTCGGAGCCGAGGGTGGAACGGTCTGCCTCGATGCCTCCAGTCTCGACTCCTCTGGTCTCGGAGCCGACGGCTGGGGCATCGAGAGGCGGGTCACTTTCATCGGCTCCACTGCTCTCGGAGCCGATGAAGGTTGTCCGCTCAGACACTTCCTCCTCGGCGCCGAAGTCCTCTTCGGCACCGATGGAAATTGGTTGGACACTCCCTCGGCGCCGATAGTTATCGAGTCGCCTCGGAGCCGGTCCCTTAGTCCCGTGGAGCCGTTGGAGAGACCTACTCGGACCCGTTCGGTCTCTTCCAGGTCATCAAGGATGTCAGATTCGGACATAGACAGGGTGCTCCAAAGACTGTTCCAGTCCCCAGTCTTTCAAAAATTTGTTTCGGCTCCGACCCAATTGGTTTCGGAGCCGATAGCCCACTCCATTGCCATTCCTCCTCCGACCGCTTCGGCTCCGTCGGAGCAGGTGCTGATGGAGCCAGTAGAGATCCTAGGGTCGGCTCCGACCCTTACTCCAACCCCGGCCTTCGGGTCTGAGTTTAGCACGCGGACTTCTTCGGCTGGACCCGGGGGTGACGTTTCGGGACCAATGCTGTCGGTTCCGAGCCTCCCTCTCGGTGCTTCGGCTGCGGGACTTCCGTCTGCTATCATGGCTCCGGGGACCGGACACTCCCAGGATTCTGGGGGTCCGGCTTTCAGAGCTATGAGGAGTGCCTTGGCCAAGTCTTCGGCCATCTCTACGGCTTTACCGGCACCTTCCCTGGGCATGGAGACTGGGTCTTTGGCAGTTCCCCTGTCTCTAGGCAGCGGAGCCCCGGGGCCTGAGGTTACCCCCACTGGGGGTTCCCCTCCTCCTGAGGGTTCTTCGGAGTTGTCTTCGGAGGAGCCCCCAAGGAAGAGATTGTGCAAGAGGAAGCACGTGGACTCCCCCGAGTCTCTTACATCGGACACTGATCTTGATGATGCGGAGGGGTCCCCAAAGTCGTCCTCGGATGATGTCTCATTTGCAGACATTCTAGAGATCCTTAAGCAACGAGGCGGCTGGATTTCCAAACCCCCCTCCGCTGATGAGTCAGTGCTTCTCAAGGCCTTTGGGGCTCAGCCCTCCGCCTCCTGGGTGTCTCCGCCCTTCGACGAGCTCCTGGATTTGGTTTGTCGGAGGGCGTGGGAACATCCAGATACTGTGGAACCAGTGCCTTCTCGCCCTAACAAATTTTTGTCTGCCCCACCTGAGAAGGAGTTCTTGATGAAAGGCGTGGCTGTAGATGCCATGGTGGTGGCATCTGCTACACAGCAGGACGTGGCAGAGGCTTCAACGTCCGTCCATCCTCCTAATAAGGAGTCTAGGAGCATGGACCGGTACGGGAAGCACACCCTGACTTCAGCGGCCTTTACTCTAAGGTCCCTGAATTATTTGGCACATTTCACCAGACTACAGAGGGATCTGATCAAGGAGCTGTCAGACTCCCTCTCAGGTAACCTACCTGAGCAGCTAGCCCAGTCGGTTAGCTCTCAGTTGGCTATCCTTACCTCGATTTCTAACTCGTCCATGAGGCTCATTTCATATGCGGCCGAAGGGGCGGGCAGAGCGGCAGGCACAGGCGTGGCTCTATGGAGACAAGCCTGGCTCCGTTTGTGTCATTTCGCGGAGGCCTTCAAGTCTTCCTTCGCCGACGCTCCCTTTGATGGGTCCTCTTTGTTTGGACCCAAGGTAAAAGACACTCTTACCCGCTGTGAGCAAGAGGGAAAAACTTTATCTGCCGTAGGAGCACGTTATTCCACTCCCTTTTGGCCTTATCCCAAGGCTAAAAGAGGAGGGAAGATGTGGTTCCGCAAATCACAGAAGTTCTTTCCTCAACAGCAGGAAGATTCCCCTTCCAGAGGCAGAGGACGGGGAAATTTTTCTGGGAGACGCCGTCCCAGAGGTGGCAGAGGGCCCCGCAACACTGGAGACCGCGAGTCCTTTCGTGGCTCTTCAGCCTCCCACACTTCATGAGGGATTGCCCAGCTGTGCTGCTCCAGAGCCAGTCGGGTGCCGTTTTGCCAAGCACCTAAAAGCCTGGGAGTCTATTACTCAGGACAGATGGGTGCTTCGGATTATTGCCGGAGGTTACACCATTCCCTTCACACACTCACCCCCACCGTCCAAAAAAATCCCGGACCCACCACCCAGTCAAAGGGAAATTGCAGCCGCAGAAGCTTCAAAGCTGCTAGAAAAAGGAGTCATCCAACCGGTCCCCACAGACCAGATCGGATCCGGAAATTACTCAAGGTTCTTTTTAGTGCCAAAAAAGACAGGGGACCTGAGACCCATATTGGATCTCAGCAAACTAAACCAGTCCGTCATGAAGTCCAAATTCCGAATGGTCACTTTACAATCCATTCTCCCATTGTTGGAGAAGGATGTTTGGATGTGCTCCATAGATCTCAAGGACACCTATTATCACATACCGATACATCAGGCGTCCAGGAGGTATCTGCGCTTCAGCCTGGGAGACAGTCATTTCCAATTTTGTGCACTGCCCTTTGGTCTCACCACAGCCCCCAGGGTGTTCACCAAGTGTTTGGCAGTAGTGACTGCTCACCTGAGGAGTCTCGGATTCCAAGTGTTTCCCTATCTGGACGACTGGCTCCTGACTGCCACCACCAGGCATCTATTACTAGACAACCTACAAGCCACCATCTCCCTGGGTGCTTCCCTGGGAATTACATTCAATTGGTCAAAGTCTGTCTTGCTGCCCTCTCAGCGCATAAGATTCATAGGAGCAGAGATAGACTCAAAATTGATGCGCATCTTCCTTCCTACCGAAAGGATTCAAACATTACAAGGTCAAGTCCGAGCCCTGCTTCCAAGATCCAAAGCCCCAGCCAGGTTGGTCCTGCAACTTTTAGGTTCAATGTCTGCCATGGTTCTCCTAGTTCCGCTGGCAAGATTGCACATGAGGATTCTTCAGTGGCTGTTATCGACACAATGGTCTTTCCAGGATCTCCCCCTCAATCATCTCATACTGATTACAGAAGCGTGCAAGCGGGACCTCCGCTGGTGGCTTCAGCCATCCAATCTGAATCAGGGAAGACCTTTTGTTATACCCCCTCCGGTGGCCACCTTGACAACGGATGCCTCCCAGACGGGGTGGGGGGGGGATTGTCTGGGCAGGTTAGTTCAGGGTTCTTGGCTTCCAGGCGAAACTTTTCTCCATATCAATGTATTGGAAATGAGGGCTGTACTTCTGTCCCTACAAGCCCTCCACAAGTTTCTCCCTCAAGGCATTATCGCTATCCACACAGACAACATGTCGGTGGTCTGGTATCTAAACAAACAAGGAGGGACCAGATCTTACCCCCTTTGCAGAGAGGCCATTAGGGTGTGGGAATGGGCAGTAGCTACCAACCGCTTCCTGGTAGCGACCCACATTCCAGGAAAATCCAATGTATTGGCAGACAGATTAAGCAGGACGATTCTCTCTCCTCACGAGTGGTCCCTGAACGAAACAGTAGCAGCTCAGGTTTTCAAAAGATGGGGGACCCCATGCTGCGACCTGTTTGCAACACCACAAAACACAAAGTGCAAAAGGTTCTTTTCCTTGACTCCGCGTCAGGGGGAGGCAGCTACGGATGCTCTAGTCCAACCTTGGCCAACAGGACTACTTTATGCTTTTCCTCCGGTTCCACTCCTCCCCAAAGTCATCCAGAAAGCTTCCCAATTGGGGTCCACAATGATTCTAATTGCTCCGTACTGGCCTCGTCAGGTATGGTTCCCCTACCTAAAGAAATATGCTCTGGACGGTCCTTGGTTTTGGATCTAACTCCGGACCTGCTGATTCATCAGTCGGGACGACAGCACCAGTCCCTTCACACTTTGAAATTAACAGCTTGGCTCCTCCACTTCCGACCTTAGTCAGAAATCACACCTTAGACCGGAAGTTATTCACATTTTATCTTCAGCCCACAAACCCACCACTAAGAAATTGTATCTCAGTAAGTGGAAGAGGTTTGCTATCTGGGCTCAACTCAGAGGCTTAGACCCTATTACTGCCCGATACCAGAGGTCTTGAAATTTTAACATCCTTGTTTAATCAAGGATCTTCAGTCTCTACTATTAAAGTCCAACTAGCAGCTATCTCCAAATTTCACGAATCCATAGACCCACCGTTGATGAGCAGCAGATTATGTAAAACTTTCATGAAAGGTGCTGTGCTTTTAAGACCCCAGTTTTTCATCCTGCGCCTCCGTGGGATCTTGATTTGGTACTTCGTGCCTTAACATCTTCCCCTTTTGAACCGGCTGCTACATGTGAGTTGAAATATCTGTTTTGGAAAACTGCCTTCTTAGTTGCAATTACCTCTGCAAGAAGAGTTTCAGAACTTCAAGCCCTATCTATCAAACCTCCGTACTTGATTTTTCACAAGGATAGAGTATCACTTAGGCCTAATCCATCTTTTGTTCCAAAAGTTTGTTCTAGTCTCTGTCTCCAACAATCTCTAGAGCTACCAGATTTCTTTCCAAAATTTTCAAATGAAGCGGAATACACCTTGCATAAATTGGATGTTCACAGGCAATTGCGCTTCTATCTAGACAGGACTCAACAAATTCGAAAAACAGACCAATTGTTTGTGTCCTTTTCAGATAATAAATTGGGTAAAACCATCACTAAAGCTACTATTTCCAAATGGATTAGAGATTGCATAACTCAGGCTTATTCCTCTTCAAATAAGCAACTTACAACATCTATCAAAGCTCACTCTACCAGAGCTATGGCTACCTCTATTGCGTTTCATTCCAAGCTCGCTATTTCTGAGATTTGTGCTGCGGCTACTTGGTCCAACCCGCACACTTTCATTTCCCACTATAAATTGGATGTGGCATCTAAAGGCGAGCATCATTTGGTTCCACGGTACTCAGGAGTGTTTTCCAGTGAGCCACCCAGGATTCAGGTGCTAGGGACACTGTCCCATCAGTCAGAATGTAGGCGAGATAGGATCACATAACATCTTTTAGTTATGTACTCACCATAACTTCAGATGTTTGGGATCCATCTCGCCTACATTCCTAATACCCACCCTCCTTCCCCCTGCCTTGGAGATCAGAAGAGATGGAACGGTTTGAGTTCTACTATTTTTATCTTGTATCATCTGTCGATGTTATATAAGCAGTGCGTGCGTGTGTGCATGTATGCGGACAAACTAGATCTGGGGGATTGGTAGTGGTGCATCCTGGGATATAGTAAGCTCAGCCAATAAGAGACTTCGCTCTTTGGCATAAGCGTGCCGAGTCGGAGCCGAGGGATCGGCTCCGAACCCATCAGTTAGAATGTAGGCGAGATGGATCCCAAACATCTGAAGTTATGGTGAGTACATAACTAAAAGTTTTAGATAGAAGCATCTATCTACATATATATGTGTTTTTTACATATATTTTTGCAAGTTGCATATATATTTTTGTAAGTTCTAAAATTAAGTATGTGTGTTTTACTTGAATTGCATCTACCAATTTTATTACCTGATTGATTAATTAATTGGAACAAATTGGTTCTATTCATTCCTATTTAAACATTTGATGCATTTTAAAGTTTTAGTGTGATGAAGCGACAGTGTATGTCTGCGAAAGCGCTTATTTTTATTTTTTATTAAAGAATAGTCCTGTATACATTGGGAGTATTTTGTTTGTTTCTTCAACTATTCAGTATGTCCCTCCTTCCCAAGTCAGAAAGAGATTTTACCCCAGAATGTTCCTGGTCTGTTCTGGACTTATCCTAGCTCAACACCTTTATCAAGGTTCCTTTTATCAGCTGCTTTCTCTTCAAACTCTGTTTCCTCTGATGCCACGTCAGGCTTTTTGATGTCCTTGGATCTAAAGGATGCTTACTTTCACATTCACCCTTTTTTCAGGAATTGTTTTTGCTTTTCTCGGTTTCTCCCTTTCATTTTCAGTTCTCTGCTTTATCCTTTGGCTTCTCTACTGCCCCAAGGGTATTCAGAAAATGCCTACATCCTTTGATTGCCTTTTGGAGGCTCCAAGGCATTAAAATGTTTCCTTATTTGGACAACCTGTTGAGTCAGGCACCTTCTCCCATTTGCCTGTTACAGGTATTAGAGTTCAGCATATTTCTCCTTCAAAGTGTGGGATTCACTATTAACTTTCAAAAGTCTGTCCTGACACCCTCTTAGGATCATGTTTATCTGGGCTGCAGGATTCAGACAGTGCCAGTGTTGGCCTGTCTTCCATTTCCAAAGGTTTTATCCTTGACGGGTTTCTTTTAGTGTCTTGTCCATCTACCTGCTGTTCCAGCCAAAGAGTTTCTTAATGCCTTAGGATTCATGGCCTCTTCTGTTCCAATACTCCCTCTTGCCAGATTACATATGCAGGAAGCTTCACTGGTGCCTCATGTCAATTTAGCTTCAACATTAACACACACTGGATTTCAGAGTTCCTGTTTCTTCCCTGTCTCAAGTAGGAATTTGAGTGGTGGATTCAGCCATTTACTTTCAACCCAGGCCTGCCCTGTCAGCCTCGAGTTCCTTATCAAGAGCTGTTCAATCATACTGCAGACAAAACACAGGCTCATGAATGGATGCTTCACAGAGACGTGTTTCTGGAAATAGTCCATTGGTGAAGAATTCCTCAGGTAGATCGTTCTACTTCCTCATTTAACAGGCAGCTCCCTCTTTTCTGTTCCAAAATGCAATGCCATCTGGATTGGAAGATGGATGCCCTTTCTTTTCCTTGGAAGGAGATGTTATTCTGTGCCTTCCCTCTT
The DNA here is from genome assembly GCF_019279795.1 of Protopterus annectens. Classification (NCBI taxonomy): domain Eukaryota; kingdom Metazoa; phylum Chordata; order Ceratodontiformes; family Protopteridae; genus Protopterus; species Protopterus annectens. Next base: position 1,207,135,301 of record NC_056745.1, on the reverse strand, counting down.
CTTCCAAGATTCCTGCAGAAGATGGGCCAGCCCGGAAAGGCTCTCGAAAAACAGACTGCACCTGGGAAGAAGGAATATTAGAAGATCACCCAGCTATCTGTTTAAGAAATTCTGGTATCTTTCCAAAAGGGATATCAGGTGGAGATCTGAGGAACCTTCAAAGTCAGTGTCTTTGATGACAGATTCCTGCAGGGAATCCAGGTGCCACCTTTTGCATGTTCTCTTCCTAGGGACTTCATTAGGGGGATGGGCTGGTGAGGTATCACAAAAGGGTATTGAGTTCTGTATAAGGACTGATTGAAGGCTGAAATGGGGTGGCTGTCTCGGTGGAGTAGGTATGATAAGATCAGTGCTCATAGTCAGTAGAGGGGTGGTTAGGATCTGAAGAAGGCTTAAGACAGGAAAGGAAAGGGAGAAATGATATGAAGATAATGGATAGAAAGTATAGACAGATATGAAAATGGAGTAAAAGGAGGAGGAGGAATGAACTAACTACAGTTTTCACCAAAAAAAATAAGGCAATCTCTAATCCTTCAGTTGCTTGAGAACAGGAATCCACATCCAAACAATGTTGTGGCAAGGAGATCTGAAGTAAACCAGGAATGTGAGGAATTGTGTGTAGAGGGAGGCACTCAAGGGCTGGATCCATTAGTCTGGTAAATGTAGCAGAGCAGAATCCAGTGTTGGATCCAAGGCCTATCAGTTGGATGAATGAAAATGACAACATTGGATCAATCTTTTGCCAAAGAGAGAAGTGGAGATTCAGACCTTCTGCAAGAATTGAGAGACTACCTAGGCGTGTGTGTGTGTGGGGGGGGGGTGTCAGGTTCTTTGGTACAGTCATTTTTGTTTGACTGTCCTTTTGTTTTGTAGGATACAGTTTTATTTTTGGAACCTCCCTACCATGCTTTTTCAAATTTTCTTACTAGTATTGTGCCAAAACTGTTAATTCTGCCTTTTTACAAAAGTTAGATGGGGGAACAGAAAATCCCTTAGAGAAATTAGATAACGTGGACTGCAAAATCTGAGAAATTTACGTCTCACATGTTTGATAACTTCTGTAGCAGAGGGCCCAAAAATGAAATCTGGGAGATTCTGAGAATACAGCCAGGAAAACCTCATTAAAACAAATCCATTGCAGCAGCCTTGGAAGTAGTATTTACAGAGGCATAAACAATTAAAACTATGAGTAGTGATGAGAAATAAAAGAAACTTGATTACATATAGCAGATTTTTCTTCACATGAAGAAACAAGCTTAAGTGTTACTCATTCTTTCACAGTCAATCAGAACAAATTTCAACATATGAGCCTGACAGTTTAAAATTCTAAAAATCAAAATTGCAGAAGCATACACTCTTGGTGGTTTTCTGACTTTACTAAAAATAATGACATACATTTTTGTTTCAAACTTTATCTCTTTTAGGAAATGTACACTTAGTTCCTGTTATCCGATCAACTTTCTAACTTTAGTTTATGTGAAAAACGTTTTTATTTTTGCCCACTAAACCCCCCCCCCCAATAACTTTAGTCTTTGCTCAGATTTCCTGCGCATTTTTCAGCAAGTTGAAAAGTAAGGGATCCACGGCAGGAACATAATTTAAATGCCAACATTTCACCAGGGAATTACTCGATCTCTGCAACAAGGATGTTCCCAAAGTGGGCGGGCATAAGACCTGTGCATCCACCCCGATGAAAACAAGCAGCTCTGGGATTGTGAGGTTGATCCAGTGGGTGAGATTATTGAAACATTGCAAAGATGGAGGGATTACAATTTGGGTGTTGAGGTTTCATTCTGAGGCAAGAATTTTTTTTTTTTTGGAAGGAAATAGTGTTCCTTTAAGTAGTAGGTGTATGTCAGTGAACATGAGGCAATTGCAACATTGTCTCAGGATGCATATTCTAACCATGTTGGATGCAGAAGCAGTTGGAAGGTGCAGCTTCATGGTTCCAGTTGCTTGCTACAGTGGGCTAGAGGGTGAGTAATGCCTAAGAGATTATTAGGAGTTGCTTAACTGGAGGGCTGTCTGTCTAACATGAACAGTACAAATCTGTACACAAACAGGAATTAATCACTTTGCATAACTACTTACTTTTATGTGCGCTCAGAATTTCTGGAGTACATTGTATTGAAAAGGATTAGGTTCTGCGTCTTTGCAGAGCACAGTTAAAATAGCTGTGCAAGGAGCAGTGCCTTGCAAACACAGGAAACTGAAAACAAGGGATGTGTAATCAGTCTGGGAGAAAATGAGCTAAGAGAAGAGTTTCTTTTTTTAATAGACATGGATAGATGTATTAAGATCAAAGAGAGAAATAGACTGCAGAAGGTCAATAAAACCCAAAAAGTTAGAAGTCTGATAAAACAAATTAATTCAGTAATTATGACTGTCCATAGAGATCCATGTGATATAACAGACGTAAACAGGATATATTACTTTGTTGCTAAATTAATAACTGATAAGGTTTTACCACAAGAACATAGGGTAGTGAGGGAAAGGAAGGGAAGAAATTGAATACCATCATGGCAGTATCGAATAGAGAAAACTATAAAGCATTTAAGACAAGAAGTGTCACTCTTAGAAGACTATGGAAGAGGGAATAGATCAACAAATACTAAGAGAGACAGATGTGATTAAAGCAATGCATAGTAATAGAACAGATCAGGATCTGTCATGCACTGTCGCAAATAAACTAAAAATTTTAGCACCAGCGGAAAAGCTAAGATACACAGATACATATAAGGGAAAAAGTACAAAATAAGCAATTTATCGATGATCCAAAAGAGTTTTACAGACAATTGGGAAATAAGGTAAAAGGAATTGAAAGACCAACAAAAAAGTAGTAGTAGATACATTTTGGAGAGGTATCTATGAAGATCCCATGGAACATAACAAGTTGGGGTATTCTATCAGTGTAGTACCTTGCAGAATGCGCATTAGCAAATACCGGACAAAACAAGCCTCCAGCCTGGTGGAGGCAGCAGCTGCATTAATATTCATTCCTGCACCTTAACAATGTAATTAATATTGAGCATCTGTTCTTTTAAAGCCCTAAATTCATGTAAAAACAGCAACCGAACTAATGCAGTGTTAATTTACAAACAAAAGGCAAGAATATCCACACATTTACTATAAAATAACGAAACAAAAGAAACAAAACCCGCGCAACTTCAAGAAGGTACCTTGTTAATGTTGTAATGCAAATCTTTCGTACTTGTGTATGTTTATTTGATGTTTCTTCACCTACCACATACGATTATTATGTTTCTCATTAACTTGCCTTACTTACTAATTTATGTCTATGCATGCATTTACTTACTTATGTATTTACTGCAGTATTTACACTTGTGGCTTTACTTGTGGCTAAAAGTGTGATAGGTCTTTTTGCACGGTTTATAGACAAAGAAACGAAGTCTAAAATTAAATGTAGACTCTTACAACATCGCTTCAGCTGAAGGCAGCTCAGGTGCCATTAAGCTAGACTCATGGAGCTTGTTTCCACTGAAGCTTAAATGTAAAGTTGTGCCTATTTGACCATAAAACTGTTTCTGTCTGGCAAGATACTTTATTCTCAGAAGAACAACTCTTAAATAAGAGGTAACAATGTGACTATTCTGTAAAATGAAATATCTATACTGCGATCTGCCCTCAGTATTCTACCAATGTACAGTGACAGTTACACAGGTAATGTATCCATGACGTGACATTCGAATTAGCATGCATGTCACTCTTCTTAGGTATCCCCACCCATTTCACGTGCCAATCACTGACGGCACACCCAAAGCTGCGCAGAACTAAGTCCGAGGTACTTCACTGATAGAATACCCATTTTGGAGATATCTATGAAGATCCTGTGGATCATAATAAAGATGCTAAATAGAAGAAATAAAAGAAAGAATAAAAAGTTTAAAGGTGCAGGATATGAAATGGGATGAAGTAACAGCCAGAGATCGAAACAAAGTTAAGAAAAGCCTCACACTGGAAAGCCCCAGGCCCAGATGCAGTACCTAACTTTTGGTTAAAAGTATTAACATCTTTGCACAAAGATTTAGCCATGAGTAAGAACTCCAGTGGCTCTACTTGTTAGAGGCACTGGGAGCTAATGTCAGGAAGCACGATGCCAGGGCACCTTTATGGGCTAGGCTTGTAAAGGCTCCAGGGCCATTAGCCTAGTACACACCTATGAACCTATTTATATGCTCACTGCAAACAGACACCAACCTGGCTAACAACAGGCAAAACAATGTTCCAACTTAAGAGTGAACCTGCAAGCTACCCTAAAAATTATAAACCAATAACTTGGCTTTCGATGATGCATAAACTATACACAGGAATTTATGCTGACAAGGTTTATAGTAATTTAGAAGAAAACTCTATTATGGCAGTAGAACAAAAGGGCAGTAAAAGATAGTCATATGGAACAATTGATCATTTGTTGTTAAATAAAGCCATACTAGAGAACTGTAAGACCGGAAGAATTTAAGTATGGCATGGATTGACTATAAAAAAGCATTTGATAGTATCCCACATTCATGGATAAAAGAGTGCTTAAAATGCATAGGATACACACCCTACACTGATTGACTACATTACACTGACCATGACTTTCCTGGTAGTCAGACATCAGTAAACAAATATGTTTGACCTAGTCCTTACAAATGGCTCCCCTGCCTACACCCCACCAATATACTACAATACAATATGATATACAGCTTGTGATTGCAACAACTACTCAACTGAAAACCAAGAAAAAAATTACACCCAGATAAAGAAATCTGTGAAAATAACTAGCCACCCACACCACAAGAAAAATAATCAGACTGAAAAAATACAAAAGCAATATTACTGGTCATTAACTACTTCATACTGCTCAGCTATCCCTGATTTATCCTCATATTGTTACCCTTCTCCTTATAAAATGTTTTGAATTTCTGGTAAATCACTGAAGATTACAGTCAGTCTGTAATGTCGGACATTAGAGTTTCATACTTCTTAGTATTTAGGAATACATGTTCTAAATCCAGTTGTTCTCCTACTTATGTGAATTAGGGTAATGTTTAAATGTTATACATGATTTTGGACTTGTAAAGACTCTGGTGGTCATTAGTCTAGTATAAACCTATGAGTCTACTAGTTATGCCCAAAACATGGCACAACAATACACTGAAAGCATCATTCATACTTGTTTTTTCCTATAACATATACTCCAAATTCAAGATTTGACATAAATAATGAAAGATAACTTATATAATCTCATACAAAAGAACATACAACTAACCTGTAGCATATATCAGTAAGCTTGTAAGCAGGTACCAGAATGTCTTACTGGAGCCATGTCCTTGTGTGAAGCAGAGTGTTGTTTCAATTGCGCCAGCAGGAAAACCGGTAATCTCCAAATGTAGTACCTCGCACTCAGTTCTGCGCAGCTTTGGGCGTGGAGTGGGCGTGACGTACATGATTGGCAGGGGAAAGTTGAGTATGCTAAAAACATTACATAGACAACATTACATACTTAATAAGTAATAGTGTGTAGAACTATAGTCAACGAAATAAAATTCCGAATACAACACCGGTACTGAACTACCATGCATACCTTTAAAGTGCCCAGAATTTTCATACAATTTGTGGATTCTGGCAAGTCATTGATGACTGCAGTCACTAAGTGACAGGCATTTGGACTTCAGACTTGATATTCCTCAGAAAATGCATGCTAAAGCAAGCACTATTGTTCTAGCAGCTTTCAAACTTTATACGAGCGCTATTTTAAAGTCTATGCCCGATTTCGGCCTTTTATCCCACCGGTACTTACGTATTATCGCAACCAGATTCTGATGGAGTCACTTACTGCTGGCCCTTCAAGCTACCGTTTTGTTCGGGAAAAAAAAACATACAGCTTACAATGCTTTTTTTGGAATGGTTTCCCGAAGAGAAGGATAGCCTGAGGGCTGCCAAGCAGCATCCTCTTTAAGTGTCAGGAAAGGACACTGCCCAGAAAGAGGAATTTCGACATTATTCTGTAAAATGCTTATGGTTACATGTTTGACTAAAACAAACGGTATGGCAGGAGCAAAATAAATATTCATGCAGGTTTGGGCAGGAGGCGTGTTCGGGGCGGGATTTGCTACTGCGCATCTTGTGAGGTACTACACTTGGAGATTACCGGAAAACCTACCCAGTATATGAGCAATAACACATGGCCATAGTCACTGCCACATACAGCACCAGGAGGTGAAGTGACAACTCCTGTTTCACAGCCCCTCAACAAAACTAATTCTAAACTTATTGTCACTACCCACAAAAGGAAAACACAATAAATGTTACAAAGAGATACATCTGGAGACTTCTTGCCCGGGCCTCTGCTAAAAATTGGCTTTGTTCCAAGTCAGACTTTCCCGGTTAACAAATGTTAAATAAAATATTGTATAAAAAATAAATGAGTAATAAGCCACTAAAACATTCAACAGTGACCACGTCTTCTCGGTTGAGCTCAAATCTTACATAAAGAACATGATACACTTCCTAGAAAACCAGACTTCCCAGCAATCATTGAAAAAATAGCCAGTTAGCAATGGAGATAACACTCCATCAACACAGACACACACTGAAATTACTGCACACTGAGAGTGCAAGAAAACTAGCAGCCTGTAAAGAATTAAATCTGTAATACATAGCTTTACTCTATATAAACCATGCAACTAGAAAACAAGAAGTACATCAAATACATAGTGTGCACTTAAAATTCCTCGAGTAGTGAAAACAAAACACAAGAGATGACATCAGTTACATACAGTTTAAATCAGAATCTCCCAAACATAAAAACGTTCACTCTGTAATGTCCAAGTGTGTAGTCTAAACAAGTCCCATTAATTCTTCGAGCAGCCATCTCCTACAATGCTAACTGCTTCTCCAGATGGCTTGCACAAACTCTACTGAACATCTTAACCAGCAGAATACCGCCATTATCTGTAAAACTTACTCCAAAAATTCAAGTCACCTATAGCAAATCCTGACAGTCATTTATAATCCCACTGTCACCAACCACAAAAAGTAAAATTGTTAAAAAACAGTAGTAATTTATTTTAAAAAAGGCTGTACTAACCTCTTGTCCAACCTTCCGTTATGACTGTGAGTTCCACAACTAAGCAGAATTCTATAGAAAGCAACACATGTTGTTTCATAAAACAGCATACCCACCCCCAATCAATTAAGCCAAGTCTTGTCTGTCAACATGATGCACTTAGACAATATCTGACTTTACTACTTTGTAATGAATGCATGAATAGATTACACGGGTTAAGACTTTCAGATAAATACATACATTGAAATGCATAAGACTACATACATTGAAATGCATAAGACATGTTTAACATCTCAGCATTTAAATGTCTCATTCAATGAAATGAAAGTTAACGCCAAGCCAGAAAGCAATGCACTTAGCACTTCATCAAGTCGGATATGATCATTTTCACCTCTGCTGGCACCCACTGTTTAACCCAGTATGTCCAAGATCAGAAACACTTAACAGAAAGCCAAGGATGTGTGTAGCAATTTTAGAAGAATTAACATGCAAACCAATTGACTCGAGCATCTCTTAACACAAACTGAAAATTATGTAACTATTTTTTATATATTTAGTCCATATTTTAATTAATGTATCAAACTTCAAGAAACTGTATTTTCAGTGGAGATTGATATCTGCAGAAAATGATAATAAAGCTACATATACACTTGTAAGAGCCCTATTTTATAGGCTTATAACACCCGTGGAACAGATGTGAAAAAAATAATTTCAGTGAAAATCAGGGGAACCAGAAATATTTGTCAGCATGGAAGGAGATGGTTAACAGACCATGGTGCTTTACCAGGGATGGTCTGCACCACCCCTTTCTAGACTTTCAGATATTAGCTAAAACATTGTCCTCCCCACATAGTGCTTTTTTAGGTAATACTAAACTTAAAAGTAGTTCTGAAATAGCAAATCAAAATCCAAGAAAATCTAATGGTATTACTGCTCAGTGCTAGAAGTCTAAACAAAACTCTCACTCCGTAGAAGGTATCTTCACCTTAGAGAATGCTGCTGTTTGTGTGGTCACTAAGACATGGTTTAACAATGTGTAGAGCACACTGACAGTGCAAGGTTATAATGCCTTCTACACATTTAGACCAGCTACTACACTGACGGACATTAAAGGTGGAGGTGTCTCAAGTTACATCAAAAATAAATATACCTCAAGGTTCAGAGCTTTTCCACATTGAAATCACCATAGGAAAAACCCAAAACCACTTCCTTGAAAGCTACAGGTCACTCTCTAAGACAAAGGAAACCCATGCCATATACTTACTGGAAACTTAAACTTACTAAACTTAATAAACTTACTGGAAGTAATCACCGTCCAAACTAATACAATATTCACTGGCAACTTTAACTACCCCACTATTAACTGGGAATCATATATGACACCAAACATAAAGGTACAGAGACTCCTGGATTTTTGTAAACACAAACTCCCTGGACCAGATCACCAGTACACACACACACATGTATTTGTGTGTGTGTGTGTGTGTGTGTGTGTGTGTGTGTGTGTATATATATATATATATATATATATATATATATATATATATGTATGTATGTGTGTGTGTCATATACTCTTTCCCCCGCCGAAATACGCATTAGGGCTTATTATCAGGGGATGCCTTATTTACCCCCACTGTACAACAATCTACATTTATTCATTTATTCATGTACAAAAATCGACATTTATTCATGTACACAAATTGACATTTATTTGGTACTTTTTTGTTATTGGACAACAGTTCTAAGTAATGTGTTAACAGCTGTGTGAGAATTCTACATAAACAGTGCAACAAACATTTCAACTTCAGAATATCTACACCTTGGTTTTCACAGTTATTCAAATACAGTCATGTCATCTTCTTTTGGAACATTGTCATAAGTCTCCAACCCCCGAATTCCAGCCTGAATTTCTTGCGACTCCATTTCCTGTAGAACCATTGGCCCCAATCCATCATGCCTAGCAATAAAGCTCTCCTTAAATGAGCATTGCTTGCCCAAGCAGCCTGCTCGTATTGCATTGGCAACACAGCTGTCAGTGATTTCATCCCATGAATTTTTCACCCAAGTCACGACCTCTTGCAGGCTAGGCTTCACAAAGTTTCCATGCTGATTTTTCTCCATTCTATTTTCAGTGTAGTCATTGAGTTCCATATACAAATGGTCCTTGAATGGCTTGTTTATTGCAGTATCAAGAGTCTGGAGATAGGCAGTCTTTCCTGCGGGAATCTTTATTTGATCTATTCTTCTCCGTGCAAGGAATTTCTTCATTTCTTTAGCGCGGTGAGTGCTGGCTGAATCCCAGACTAGCAGACCTCTTTCGCCACCTCGCAAAACAAGTGGCAGCATTACATCGGCCCACTTCCTTATAACTGCTTGTGTGCACCAGGCTTTTTCGGTTTCAAGAATGTAAATGCCTGAAACACATTCAGTCTTATCTTTCTTGCCCTTACTAATGATTAGAGGTGGGGTTTTCTTTCCATCTAGACAAATTGCCAAAATACAGGTAACAGGTGCACTCTCGTAACCAGTGGAGGGAAATATATATATACATGGGTCAAGGACTTTTGATCGAATGATCAAAAGTCAGAAACACAAACGACCAGGCATACTTACGTGAAAGTGCTTTTCACTGAAGAAGCACTTTCGCGTAAGTATGCCTGTTGCTGAGGCCGTACTACGGTGCGGATAAGGGAAAATTCCCTTTTCCCCACTGTAGTGCAGTTTCGGAGGGAGAATATTAAAGTGGGGGGTGTGGGGGACACAGGCCCCCACATGGAGGTTGCATGGGGGCAAAGCCCCCCTTTTAAAACATTAATGTATTTTTTTAGTAACGCGCTTTAATGAAAGCACTTTCGTTAGTGTGTTCGGTGGTTATGGATTTGGACGTTTGATCATTCGATCAAACGTCCTAGATCCATACACACACACACACACACACACACACACACACACACACACATATGTATGTATGTATATTATATATGAAACAAAAACCTAAGCTACTCACATGGGTAACTTAATTATCCCAACATATGTCCCAACTTGCAGTTATTCTAACTGTATAAACCTTTCCCAGATAGCCTAATCTATCATCAGGCTCAGATTTTTCACCATGCCCTCTCTATTAGCAACTGCACTGCTTGCACAGTATGTATTATCATTGTTGTGCCACTGTATTGAATTACTGTATGTTGTACATTATATGTAATACTGTAGGTTGTATATTATAAGTACTGTGTATTTATATGTACTGTGTATTTTAGTGTGGAGCTTTTCTCCCTGGGTCTCCAGTGAAAATGGGCTCAGCATGACCCAGTGGAGCACACTGGTAAACAAATAACTAACTAAGTAACTAAGCTAATTAAATAACTGACCACATAAATAAAGTAATAAATAAATAAATGCGCACGCACACACACACACACACACACACACACACACACACACTTGTCATACCTCTCAACCTCTTAGAGCAAGAAATCTGGACAAAGCTATAAATAACAGTGTGATAAAGGCCCAAAAATTGGGACAATTTTTAAATATTGCTCTTAGAAACTTAGAAAGCTGATAGAACAAGAGGTTTTGCATTTGCAAGAATTTTTATAAAGGATATGAAGACTAAAACTCAAAAGTCCCCCCTTTCTAACTTCACTGTTTAATGATTTGCCACTATTTTGCCAGAAAACCACAATTTTATGACAAGCACACCAAAACATGAGGCCAAAATCTGGAGTTCTGTGAAAATCTGTACATATATATATATATATATATATATATATATATATATATTGATCTTTAAAACAGCAAATTAATGTCGACTTGCATAACATTGAGATAAAACCAAGAATGTACTGACATCTCAGAGTTCGTATATTTAGTTAAGGGGAGGCTGGGGGTGTGTGGAAGCAAACCCCCCCCACTTGGGTGGGTTTTATTTGCTTCGGTTTGTTTTTTATTTACTGTTGCCCAAGGGTTTACTTGCATGGTGGAAATAAACGATGATGTGAATGTTCGCAAATGTAAAGTTTTGTGGTTTTTGTCTCTATGTTCTGCAAGTCAACATTATGGGACTGCACTGTTTTAAAGTAGATCCATATATATATATATATATATATATATATATATATATATATATATGTGTGTGTGTGTGTGTGTGTATGTATATTTTCTAAGTATGTACGTGTGTGCATGTATATGTATATACATATATATATATATATATATATATATATATATATATATATATATATATATATGGGTCTACTGCTGTTTGTCGAAAACACAGTTTATCAACAAACAGAAGGCCAAGCCCACTTAAGCGAAAGTGCACTTCAACGAAAGTGCACTTTCGTGAAAGCCAGTTCACCGAAGCATGGTACAGTGGGAATTAGGAAGCATATCCTTTTCTCAACTGTAGTGCGATCTCGGAGTTAGTATATTTAAGTAACAGAGGTGCAGGGGGGCTTGCTCCCCTGCAAAACTGTGTTTTCAGTGTTTATTTTTTTTATTTTTCAGATTCGATGAATCGGTTTTCACGAAAGTGCAATTTCGTTGAAGTGCACTTTCGCGGAAGTGGGGTCGCACTTTTGTTTTTCAAGATAATGAATTTCGATAAAGAAAAGTAGACCCATATATATATATATATATATATATATATATATATATATGTGTGTGTGTGTGTGTGTGTGTGTCTGTCTGTGTGTCTGTCTGTGTGTGTATTTTTTCTGTATATGCACGCACACGTGTACATATTTATATACTATATATATATATATATATATATATATATATACACATATATATATATATATATATATATATATGCACACACATTATATTATATACATTATATGTATATCAGACACACAGTATGCACATACAAATTATTAGATCATTTCTTTGGGCAGCCTGTACATTTCTGCCCACAAATAAACCTAGTGTCATGCAAGTGCCTAAAGAAAAAGTGCCAGCAAGAGAAGAAAAAAATGTACTGAAAACTATGAGCTTCTGCTTCTGTTTTATGCATGCTTTGAGATCAGCTGTTCCATACAGGCAACCCTGAGACTGGTTACCTAAAACAGCTGATCTCAGTGCACAGTGGTTCCTTCACAACATAATGGGATCTTCAGCTGCCATTCACTGTCACTTGCAACCCTGATTAGCATACCAATAACATTAAAAAAAATGGATCACTCGGTTGGGCAATGTGTACTGTTGCTCTTGCCCAGGAATATACCAGCTTTCCTGTAAATTGAAAGAGGAAAAGACTATCCCTGAAAATCGGAGAGCTTTTGCTTACATTAACAACTTTAGTGAAGGACTTATTTGGGTTGCTCTTCCTACCCAACTGCAGTTGATGTACAACTAAATAAATAAGTAAAATTTCCAAGGATATTTTTGAAAATCCAGAGGAACCACTGCAGCAATTGTTCATTTTAAATAGGGGATCAAAAACAGGAATGGAGCAAGGTGTGCAAAGAAAAACGATATATGAGCAGCAACTGAAAGTGATCTCACAAGGAGGAAGTAGTTAACAAAACATCTGTAAGTACTCTAGTAAAGCCCTGGCTGCTGTCTGTATGCCCTGCTCCTAGCATCTAGTGCCTGTGCTTTTGTCCCTCTTTTTTCATTTGAGTACCCTGCTGTACTGTGCTATCCCTGCACCAGTCTATCGGAACCTACTTGTCTGATGGTAAAGGACCCTCTGCAATTATCAGCAGTTTCCAGCTCATAGCCCTATTTTGGCCCTGCTCTCTTGCTCAAGGAAAATAAACTTTTGTCCCTCTTTTTTTCATTTGAGTACCCTGCTCTACTGTGCTATCCCTGCACCAGTCTCTCGGAACCTACTTATCTGATGGTTAAGGACCCTCTGCAATTATCAGCAGTTTCCAGCTCATAGCCCTATTTTGGCCCTGCTCTCTTGCTCAAGGAAAATAAACTTTTGTCCCTCTTTTTTTCATTTGAGTACCCTGCTCTACTGTGCTATCCCTATACCAGTCTCTCGGAACCTACTTATCTGATGGTTAAGGACCCTCTGCAATTATCAGCAGTTTCCAGCTCATAGCCCTATTTTTGCCCTGCTCTCTTGCTCAGGGAAAATAAACTTTTGTCCCTCTTTTTTTATTTGAGTACCCTACTCTACTGTGCTGTCCCTGCACCAGTGTCTCGGAACCTACTTATCTGATGGTAAAGGACCCTCTGCAATTATCAGCGGTTTCCAGCTCATAGCCCTATTTTTTTCCCTGCTCTCTTGCTCAAGGAAAAGAAACTTTTGTCCCTCTTTTTTCATTTGAGTATCCTGCTCTACTGTGCTGTCCCTGCACCAGTCTCTCGGAACCTACTTATCTGATGGTAAAGGACCCTCTGCAATTATCAGCGGTTTCCAGCTCATAGCCCTATTTTTGCCCTGCTCTCTTGCTCAAGGAAAATAAACTTTTGTCCCTTTTTTTTCATTTGAGTACCCTACTCTACTGTGCTGTCCCTGCACCAGTGTCTCGGAACCTACTTATCTGATGGTAAAGGGCCCTCTGCAATTATCAGTGGTTTCCAGCTCATAGCCCTATTTTTTTCCCTGCTCTCTTGCTCAAGGAAAAGAAACTTTTGTCCCTCTTTTTTTCATTTGCGTACCCTGCTCTACTGTGCTATCCCTGCATCAGTCTCTCAGAACCTACTTATCTGATGGTAAAGGACCCTCTGCAGTTATCAGCGGTTTCCAGCTCATAGCCCTATTTTTGCCCTGCTCTCTTGCTCAAGGAAAAGAAAGTACGTTGTTCCATAAAACCTGCCTGAAATACTTTCTTCCATTGTACTCTCTGCAACACGGGTAATAAAGCACGCTCAGAGCTAGGCAGCAGGCAGCCTCTACTATCCCTTCTTTCTACCGTATAACCAATTCACCCCCTATCTTTTGTTGTACCTCTTCTTACTAGCTTTCAATCCTACTCCTGTTACACTCCAACCTGCTCCCTCTCTTACGTACCTGTATTATAATACCCTGTCCACTAGGTGGCACCCTTGTCCCTGCCTATACAGCCTGTTGTACCCTCTGTATTTTTCCCAGCTATTTACCTTAATATCTCCAAAGGCCTAGACCTGGGCATATTTCATCCTTGTCTAATTTATTGCTGTCTAAATCGACCTTTTCTAGACTCACTCTTTGTTGTTACTACCCACTCCTGCCTTATCTGTCTTTTCTTCAGTAGCCAGTACTGCTGATTGATTTCCCCTCTAGTTGCTTCTTTACCTGTTTCTACCCGCTCCATTCGCTCTGCGGGCTCACTCCGCTCCCCTACCCTACCCCCATATCCCACCCCCAGTGCTCTCAACCTTATACTTCCTTAACCACACCCCCTCTACCAATCATCCAGTACCTTACTCCACCTCATTACGCACTTATTGCTTACTCCTAATTACGTACTACATCTCGCCTCCTAAGTACTTGCTAGATCCCACATACTGTTTTCTCCACAAATCACTCCACCCTTTTCCATTCCTTGTTCCTTATACTCCTTTTCTCTCGGATGCATCTTTACGCATCCACTTACTATGCCTATCTTCAGCTTACTAAGAAACTCTAACTCATTCCTCTATTTATTAATTCTTGATACTTTATTTGTCTCCCTTATCCTTTCTTCCTATGAACACCTAACCTGTACCAATTTTCAACACCCACCAAAATAAACAACTCATCTCTCTCTACTATAACCTCCCTACCCCACAGTAATATAACCTCCTCATCTTCTACCACATTTTCACAGACTTACATTAAATATTTTCAAACCAGAAAACCTTACCCTATTTTTTATCTCACCAAATGTTTGCACAATCCTCAACTGTATCTATTACTACACAGTGACATACATCTTAACCCAGGACCAAGTAATACCATCCTAGATTCCCAATCGGTCCTTCCTACTACATTTCATACTCCCACTACTACACCTAACTTGCGCTGTCTATAGCCCACCTCAATATACAATGTATAAACAATAAAATTACCCAACTGCATTCCCTGCTACACACGCATTCTTTTGATATCCTATGTCTAACAGAAACTTGACTCAAACCAGTAACTAAGGATAATGATATAATTCCACCTGGTTACAACATCCTGAGACTAGACCGCCTGTTCAAGAAAGGTGGTGGGGTGGCAATATTTTATAAATCTAACTTACCTCACTAGATATACAACCTCCCTCACCCAGCAATGCAGAAAGTTTGATCTCTAAGCTCCAGATAAATCCTAATAAAGCCTTGTACATTATTTGCTTCTATATCCCCCGGGTAATAACATTAACACTCTTGAAAACACCCTTAGCTGGCTTTCTTCATCCTTCCCACAAGAAACCATACTGCTAGGTGATTTTAACATTGATTGGAATTGTTGTACTTCTCCTAAACCTACCACTCATATAAACCTTTATGGCTTCCATCAAACCATCACCTCCCCCAGTAGAACCCTTAAATTTAGCAACAAACAAAGCATCTTAGACTGGATATTAGTGAACAGTAATCTCCTTATCTACAAAACAAATGTACTTCCTGATGATATTGCGATCACTCACTTACCTTTATTACTAGACAAAAAACGTTTATCCCCAACCCATTAACCTATAGAATAACTCGTAGCAAGAAAAATCTAGACCTAGTTAGCTACCAGGCTGAGCTCAAAGCCTATAACTGGTCACCCCTAAAATACCTGCCTCTTGATGGAGCTGTCTCTTATTTTAATAAGACGTTCTTGCATATTCTAGACTACCATACCCCCTCCCGCAGGGTCAGAACTAGGAACAAACCTGCTCCCTGGTGCTCAAAAGAGACCAGGCAGAAAATACTGCTGAGAAATAAAATCTGGGACAAATGGAGAACTACCAAAAACCCAACTGACCATCAAAACTTTAGGCAACTTAAAAATTTGACAAAAAATGAATACTCCTTGACAAAAAAAACTATTACCTAAAATTCCAACAAACCCAAAATCAAAACCCTCAAACATTCTGGTCAGGCATAAGTAAACTACTCCATCCTGGACATGCTAAAACTCCCACCCCTTCTAATTTTACTTAGAATTCACCCAACCAAATTGCTGACACTTTTAACAAATTCTTTTCTGAAACAGTGCAATCTTTAGAAAAGTCCCTTTCACATACTAACACTACTGATCCACTCTCTCTTATCAATAAATCCCCCGTATTTCAGCTCCAGCCAGTTCCAACTTCTTTTATCCTTTCCCTACTTCATAAACTCAAACCATGTACTCCTTCAGCAGATGCCATTCCTGCTGAATATTTAAAGATGGCAGCTGAAGCACTTGCCTATCCTATTTCTCTTCTTATAAACAGAACCATTACAGAAGGGTACTATCCCAGCCCTCTGGAAAGTCTCTCATATTATCCCACTGCATAAGGGAGGTAACTCAAAAGATCTATCAAATTTCCGTCCTATAGCCCTTCGCTCTCCATTAGCAAAAATTATGGAGAAATGTATCCATCGGCATTTACTTGATCATCTCCTCCAAAATTACCTACTAGCTGACTGCCAACATGGTTTCAGGTCTTTTCATAGCACCACAACTGCACTCTTAACCTTTACTGACTGTATTAATAAGAATCATAACAACGACCTACTTTCCTCAGCACTCTTTTAGACCTCTCCAAAACCTTTGACATGGTTAACCATCAGTTATTGTTAGATATACTTAAATCACTGTCACTTGATACTCAAGCACTCATATGGTTCAAATCCTACCTAGAGAAAAGACAACAAGCTTATCCTCTCAATTCCCCATCACCCTGGGAGTCCCACAAGGATCAATCTTGGGACCTCTCCTTTTTTCCATTTTTATTAATGATCCGAGTGCTTCCCTTCCCCTAACCACCACCTTACAATATGCTTATGATTCCACTACCGAACTGCAGACCAATACCCAAAACGTTTTTACCTTAGTTGAAAATTGGTCCCACAACCGCCGTCTCCTCCTCAACCCTAACAAAACTAAGTTATTATTGTTTACTCCTACACAAAAGTCTTCCCCTATCTATTTCACAGTTGCGTCCAAAAATGGAACTATAATAGCACCAGACACAACCACCAAACTTTTGGGTGTAACAATTGACAATAATCTTAACTTTGACTCACATTAATTTGAAAATAGTAAATAAACAAGTGGAAGCACTCGAAAATCACTAACAAAGTCAAAAGAAATGCTGTGATTACGGAGACTGCAAGCACGAACTGAATAAAAATATATCCTCTTTATTCTCCACGCAAATAACAAAACCACATGAACGCCTTGAATACAACCATGCGTTTTCATCCACACAGTATAGACTTCATCAGATGAATTAATTAATTGCCTTAATTGCATTTATACAACTTTTTAAAATAATAAACCAATGAAATCCCTTAATTTCATTTCAAATACACGAATCATTCCCTACATGGGCTCATAAATATTTATTACTACTATTACGTTCTATTCTTGTGGATTCAGCTTAAATAATTACTAACTTTAAAAATGTTATTAAAATCATACTAATAATTAAATTTTATTACATTAAATACTTTAAAAACACCAATCTTAAATATTAATTAAAATAGAAGATCAAATCTTTTAAGGAATAAAGTGCTTATAAGTGCAATGTTTATATGATTCCTTTCTTTACTAATACAAAATGTAAGGGAACAGCACCATCTATTGTCATAAAAAATATTACATTGAAATTTTTACTTCTTTACATTTTTGTAGCCCTTATCTTTAATAGTGGCAAAATGGAAAGATAGTCATTTAACCCTGAGAATTTTCCCGCTTCCAGGGTTACTTGCCACCATAATTCTTTACACTCTATTCTTTCTTCCCATGGGCCACCCCTAATATCATTCTTAATCTGCTCCAAGACTAAAAAGAAGAATTTATAACCTACACATACTCTGTAGTGTTTAAATAATGCATTTGTTTCTTTACCTTTGGATATATCATAAATGTGTTCGTATATTCTTCTTTTTAGTGTTCTCTCCGTTTTCCACATAAAAAGCATTACATTTTCCACATAAGGCAAGATATACTAACCCCTTAGTATCACAATTATAATATCCTTTACTTCTTATCCACCTATTTCTACTTTCCAAAAATATATCCCCCTTATTGATAATAAACTCACACTGATTACACCTTCCACATTGGAAGGTGCCTAATTTCCTTTCACCATTCCTGCAGGAGTTGTTATTGTTATTCTTGTTTTCTAAAATATTCCTTATACTTCTTGAATTCTTATAAACTAGCTTAGGTATTATTTTAGGTACATTCTCCAAATCAGTAAGGGATATAAATTTTCCCACTCTTTCTGAAAAATCCCTCTTATATTATAATTAGTTGCATTAAATTCCAAAACTAGGGCTTGTTGAAATTCACCTATATTTTCCATCTCTTTGCACTCATTATAATTATGTATTATATCAATAGTGTTAACAGCCCCTTTTATAGGTTTAAATTTATTTTCTCTTCCTTTTTCTACCTCAATTCTAATAACATTAATGAATTCCTTAGGATACCCCCTATCTAAGAACATATTTTCAAGAAAATTACATTCTTTAATAAAGTCACTATCTAAACTTGTCATTCTGCTACCTCTAACATATTGTCCCTTGACTATATTCCTTTTGCAATGTGCTGGATGTGCACTATTATAGTGAAGGAAAGAATTACAAAAGGTTTGTTTTCTATGTATTCTAGTTTCTAATTTATTATTATTAGACTTATAAATTTCCAAATCCAAGTATTGAAGAGTTTCATAAGACGTATTATAAGTGAATTTTAGAAAACTAGTGCTATTATTTATGTATTCTATAAATTCCTCAAATTCTTTGTTACTTCCTGTCCAAAATATAACTATATCGTCTAAAAATCTATGATATAGCGTCCAACAGGAACTAAACTTTGAATGTAATATAAATGTTTCCTCCCACTTTGCCAAAATTATATTTGCAAATGTAGGAGCACAGGCAGCTCCCATGGCTACACCCTGAATTTGTTGAAAAAATTCACCATTAAAGACTAAAAAATTATTCTGTAGGACCAAGTCCATGAGGCCTGTGCTCGCTACCTTTTCCTTGTGAGATAAACTTTTATCTTGAAAAACAACTTCTTCAAACATTTTTATACCTATCTCATAAGGTATACAGGAAAAAAGGTCAATAATGTCGATAGTAACAAATAATAAGTTATCAGAATATAGTTCTGGTGAAATCTCTCTTAATAAATCCCAGGAATCCTTTAGTATTATTTTATTATTAACCCAGATATGTTTAACTTTAGTATCCACATATTTGGCTAAAGGCAATGTTTTTGAGCCGTCAGCAGATACTATAGGTCTAAGTGGGGGGTCTTCAGGATTTTTATGGATTTTTGGTATTCCAAAAATAATAGGGATTTTGGGTTTCTCTACATTCAAATAGGCATACATTTTTTTATCAATAACACTTTCATATAACATATCTTGTAATGCTATATCAATTTTATTATATGCCAAATACACTTCATTTTTAGAAACACAATTATATTTGTTTTCATCCCTTAATATTTGATTAATTTTTCCCTCATAATGTATTATATCCATAATCACAATCCCCCCACCTTTATCTGGTTTCATAACACGTATTCTGGGATTAGCTGTCATTTCATCCAGAATTATTTTCTCATCTTTACTGAGATTAGCTTTGTACTTTACTTTCTTATCCATGTTTCTCACTTCTTTTTCCAAAATAAGTTCAAAATGTTTTAATTGGGGGTGTATTGGGGGGTTATATGTAGATCTACGTACCAATTCTTTATGGTTATAAGTTGTATTATTTATTATATTTTTGGAACATACCATCTCTAAGTTAATTTTTCTTAAAAACATTTTTATGTCTAAAATAGTCCTAGTTAGGTCACCCTTAACATATGGAATATATTTGAGTCCCTTACTCAGGAGGCTAAAATGTTCCTTAGTCAATGGAATGTTACTAAAATTATATATGGAAAAACTATCATAGGTGTTTCTAAATCCCTCTACCAATACTTCTTGTTGAGGGGTTAATTGACTAGGGACAGGGGTATATGTATCTAATATCTCCCCCTCCCTCTTCTCCCCCCCCTCACTTGAAAATTTCCCCTCCCATTGACTTCCCTATAAGTAGTATTCTCTTCCCTAACTAATGGTGGGAAATCTAAATCATACTCATCATTATTCCATGTATCAAATCTTTTTTCAACATAATTATTGTTTTTCACCCTTTTATTCGGTCCATAACCAACCCTATTGGAAAAAGGTGGTTTGGGATAACTCATATTGTTTTCATATTCTTGTATATCTCTCTTTAGTTTATTTACTTTCCTATCCATTAAACCATTGCATTTGATATCTATTTCATTTCTTATTTTATAATATTTATCCTTTTCTTCCTTTATACTAAAAATTAAATCTTCCTTAATGTATTTATCTAATTCATCAATTTCTTTCTTTAACAAATCCTGATTTCTAATATTCTCCTTAATAATTAATTTTAAAACATCTAATCCACAATTATTAAAAACTTCCAATAATTGCTTATGGAAGTCCGAGCCCACTTGCACATTATTGGGATATTTGTACACTCTAAGTCCCTTCGGGACAATATTCTTATTAATACAATCTAAAAGATATGCATTTTCTATACATAAAGTTCTATATTTCAACATCAATTTAGAAATTTTGTCCATTTTCATAGAAAAAAAATCAGTATTTGGAGGTCCCTGGTGGGCTCCATTATCCATTTTAAAACAGTAATTTACTTTAAGCCATTCAGTAGTCTCTTTATGTTGTTTATCAAACAAAGTACCTGAGTTAACCAAGTTCAAAATCGGTCGTTTGGATAAAGAACCAGTATGAGTACCATCCATTAATTCAGCACCCATAATTTCAGCAGCGTTATTACACAAAATCCTTGGTGTGTCTTCTGGGTTAAAAGTTCCACCATTCGGTTCATTCGGGTCGCCGGCTTCAAAATGACTGCCAATAAGCTCTCTTTTCCTTTTATGCTTATGCATAGAGCACCTTTCGGTTCCGCTTCCTGTAGCTTCCAAAATAATAGAATTAGACCCCACCAAGGTATGGCACAATGGAGTAAGAAGGTCTATGAGCTCAGTTAACTGGCCAATGAGCTTGCGCGATTGGCCCAGTTGGTTCTGCCCCTTAACGTTCCTCGGGGAAACTCTCTCCATAATCTCTCCACAAAAGAAACTAGTAAATAAACAAGTGGAAGCACTCGGAAATCACTAACAAAGTCAAAAGAAATGCTGTGATTACAGAGATTGCAAGCACAAACTGAATAAAAATATATCCTCTTTATTCTCCACGCAAATAACAAAACCACATGAACGTCTTGAATACAACCATGCGTTTTCGTCCACACAGTATAGACTTCATCAGATGAATTAATTAATTGCCTTAATTGCATTTATACAACTTTTTAAAATAATAAACCAATGAAATCCCTTAATTTCATTTCAAATACACGAATCATTCCCTACATGGGCTCATAAATATTTATTACTACTATTACGTTCTATTCTTGTGGATTCAGCTTAAATAATTACTAACTTTAAAAATGTTATTAAAATCATACTAATAATTAAATTTTATTACATTAAATACTTTAAAAACATCAATCTTAAATATTAATTAAAATAGAAGATCAAATCTTTTAAGGAATTAAGTGCTTATAAGTGCAATGTTTATATGATTCCTTTCTTTACTAATACAAAATGTAAGGGAACAGCACCATCTATTGTCATAAAAAAATATTACATTGAAATTTTTACTTCTTTACATTTTTGTAGCCCTTATCTTTAATAGTGGCAAAATGGAAAGATGTCATTTAACCCTGGGAATTTTCCCGCTTCCAGGGTTACTTGCCACCATAATTCTTTACACTATATTCTTTCTTCCCATGGGCCACCCCTAATATCATTCTTAATCTGCTCCAAGACTAAAAAGAAGAATTTATAACCTACACATACTCTAGAGTGTTTAAATAATGCATTTGTTTCCATTAATTTGACCATTAAATCTGTAAATAGAAAACTTGGCTCCCTGTACAGGCTTAAACCGTTTCTTACTCCCTCAGCTAGAACCACTATTGCCCAAACGCACCTTATATCCACCCTTCTCTACGCCTCTCCCATTTACTCTAACCTTTCCAAAAGCAATCTGAACAAACTATGAACCTAATATAATAATATAGCTAGATTTGCTACTGGTTCCGCATTTCATACCCATCACTGCCAAACCTTAAACAACTAGGATGGCTGGAATTACACAATCAGTTTCTTCTTCAGCAACTTATAATTACCCATAAGATCTTATATCATCCAATAAACTCTCCCATACTCTGTAACATTATCAAACCTTATAAAAATCTTACAACACTGCGTTCAGCAAGCAAGTTACTAGTAGCCTCCATTAAATCCAACAATAAATCTGGGGACTGCCTGTTTACTAACTTTGTTGGAACCAACTGGAGCAAACTTCCATCTAATCTTACATCACTTACATCAACACCCCTTTTTAAGAAACAACTAAGAACTTTCCTTCTATCCCAGTGGCTGTGCCCTTGTACTAATCCTGACTGACCTGCTTTTCTTTCTTGCCTGTCACCTCTATGTCCTTATTATTCTTACCAATTTCCTTTGTACTTTTCAGTATCACCCTGCAAGTATGTGACTTTTTTTTTAGTAACAAAAAGTACTTAAGCTCTTTGTTTCAATAAAATACTTCTACTCCCTTTTTCCTTGCCAGCTCTGACTCATCTGTTATGCCCTTCTCTGAGGGCTTTCAGTTAACAACTTGTTAACAGACATACCCCTATTTATCTCATTATTCTACCTCTCAGTGATATCCTGTTATAATTTTTAGGCTAAACAAATTGTCAAATTTTGTTCTCAATGGAAATGTCTTGTATTCTTTATCACCTGGCTGCACCTATGTAATGGAGCTGTTTTTCTCCAATTTGTCGCTAATATATTGTTTTTTTTTTTTTTTTTTTGCTTAATTTAGATTCAGTTTAACATATTGGAAATTGAATTATGCTTTAACTATGTATTTTGGAGCTTTTCTCCACGGGCCTCTACTGAAAATGGACATGTATCCAGATGGACTAGCCCGGTCAACAAATGTAAAATAAAATAAATAAATAATAAATAAATAAATGTGGGTGGCAACATTAACAAATTTGTCCAAGGCAAGGATCTCTAGTAAGAACTTTTATACTGTCCCTTTAAACTATTCCAAGTTGCTTCACACATTTCACATTATCCCTGCAAATCCAAAAGAAAGAACAAGCAACAGTTGCAAGCTGCTAGTCATCTTTCTCAACAGCAGCCCCAGTGATTAGAGCTAATTTGGCTATGCATATCTCGGATGCCCCATTGATTAGAGCTAATTTGGCTATGCATATCTCTGCTATCTAAAATGTAATTTGTCTTACATCACACAAATGCACTACTAGTCCTGAAAGCCAGATAGTGACTGAACTCAGCAAAAAAGAAGTGGTCAGTTACTTTCAGTTCTCAGCTACAACCTCCTCTCAGCTCTTCTATCTACTTTTATGTGCACTTCAGACATTCATGATAATAACGATGGCCGTGTGTTATATTACAGATCTCTGAACTTCTACATGTACAGTAGTTATACATTAAAGTACTTCAGTTACTTGACGGAAATCATGTTAATCCTGCAAAGCCGGATGGTGATTCTTTAAAATGAGAACAACAAGAGGACCAGTTAATTTCTACAGACAGCTCCCAGCCCACCCTAGCAGTTAAAGCTAAACCGATAGCTGGCCATGTATTGTGCTATATTTCTGCATTGTTCCATGGAAGCAGTAGGCAAACAGAGTATTCCAAGCTGCTTCATATAAATCACTGTAATCCAGCAAATACACACTAGTGCTGCAGTGCCAGATAGTGGACTGTTTAAACGAGAAAACAAAAGGGTCATTTACCTTCTACAGAGAGCCAATTCCCCAGCAGTTATAGCAATGTATTGTGTTTGGCAAAACATAGACAACCCCACAGGATGCACACTAGGAAACCTTGCCCATGCTGTTTAGTCAGTCATGCCTTACATTACTTTTGTGAAAAGACAAAAGCTATAAAAGTCATTCAGGGTGGCTGCTGCCTCCACCCCACCACAATATTGCATGGCTCTTAAATGGGGTTAGTAGCCCTCAACTTTTTATTTATGGCAGGAGGCAAAAGGATGACAGCAGCCCCCTTACTGCATTTAGACATTCCTTTTTCACCATCAGTCATTCAAAGCCACTACACACCAACACACATACCTGGATGTGGACACACACTTACACTGCATGCTTACTTACAGGCAAACTGGAGAAACATCACTGTTACATATATTTAGGGTGTTAAAAGAAGCCAAAGTACCTGGATAAAATCCAAAGAGAGATGCAGTGATATGGTGGACATGCAGGCTCCACAAAGAAGGAGCCATAGCCAAGTACTCAACTAGAAAGCCAAGCACTGTGAGATGGCAGTGCTACTCACTGTTCTACTATGTCAGAGATCAGTTGCCCTCACACACATCCTTCCCGACCACCAAAGACAAATGCTTATTGTATGCATTGCTGATGTTTGACAATGACTGAATGTAGAAGAAATTATGGCCAACTTGTTAGTCTTATATAGAGTGCAAAACCACCATTCATACAATTATAAGCATAAATCGCAGCAGAGAGCAGATAGCATTTTACACTGATTTCAGTAAATGCAGCACTTGGTCTGACACTGGCCATTACATGCCAGATTATTGAATGTTTAATATTAATTAAACAGCAGGGATAAGGCACATTTATCCACAGCCAGCCTCCACACACTTAACTTTATACTGACTGTGCATACCTTACATGTCCAACTGTAATAAAAGTGTTTATAGTAAAGTATTCCAAATTGCTTTAAACAAATGCTTGTTAAACCTGTAATGCCAGTTATATGACTGCTTAACTTGATCATACATACATACAAATATTTCAAACACGGGCATTAATGCCCTTCTAGCTTGCCAATATACCAAAACACTTGTTCCCATAATAAGTATCCAGGCTGTTCTTAAAAATATCTAAACTAGTACTTGCTTTAATGTAATTTGATAGTCTGTTCCATGCATCACTCTGTTAGAGAACCAGTTAGTACTATCGAATCTTCTACAGAGATCGTCTGCTGATTCTCTAGTACTTTTTGTTAACCCCAAACATTCCCAGAGGTAGTTGTCACAAAATGCCCTATATACCTGAATAAGATCTCCTCTTAGATATCTGTAAGAGAGGCTGTACAAGTTCAGATATTTTAGTCTTTCATAATAACTTCAACTTTCACATCCATAAACCTTTGGTATATTTCCATTGTACTCTTTCCAGTTTACTGATGCTTGTTTTCTTATAGGGTTTCCATATTGTTATTTTGTACTCAAGTTTGGGTCTAATGTAACTAACAAACAATGACTTCATTATTTTTGATTTCCTAGACTTTATAAATCTTTTTATACAACCTATAGTTCTATCACTATCATTAATAATTTGATTGCTATGATTAGAAAAACTCATAGCTGAATCTACCTAATATATACCCAGGATATTAAATTAGTCTACAGTTTCAATCACTGTATGCTGTATTACATATTCACCTTTTAGTTTATGCCTACCATATCTCATATGCTTAGTTTTTGATGTATTTATCAGCATATTATTCTCCTGCACCCAAATGGTCAATTTAGTCAAGTTATTTTCCAGACATGCCTTATCTATAACACGTGTAATCGGTTTACCCAATTTCAGGTCATCTGCATATAGGCTGCAGAACATCTCAGATGAAAAAGTTAGGTCTGAAAGATGCAATCTAAATGAGTAAGGGCCCAGGACAGTTCCTTGTGGGATTGTGGAACACCCTGACTATAGCCAAGGATTTTGCCTGTCCAGTTACTTTATGATACTTGCCATGTCCTATTTGTAAGCCATGCAGCTATCCATCTTATCAAGAGTACATCAGTACCTAGTTGTACTAATTTATTCATCAGTGTTGTGTATGACCCTGTCAGATGGTGAAGTTAAATCTATTTAAATTACATCACAGCACAGTTTTTCATTCACAGCTGTTGTTATTTTGTTATAGAACATCATGTTACAGGTGGTAGTGGATCTGTTTTCAACATAAGTGTGCTGATACTCTCCAGTTCTGACAATAACTTATCCAATATTACCTTCTCCATTATTTTTGCACAACATGAAAAGTAGACTTGAGGATCTATATGATTCTGGGTTTGTTCTACTCCCCTTTGCCTGAAAAGCAGGTTTAATAAGCGCGTGTCTCCAGTCTTGAGGAATCTCCCCATATTTATATGACCTAGTGAATAATAGGTATAATGGTACTATAAGTTCTTGCTGAAGTGTTCTCAGGTCATTGTTACTAGTTCTGTCTCCTCTCTGCACTTTGTTTGGATCTAATTTGATTCCAATATCTGGGGTTGTCTGGATGTCACTAGGACAACTTACCACCCCTTTTGTGGAGCCAAACTGTTTTACATGAAATTTTGTGACTATATCTATAATCTTTTGTGTCTGAGAATAAATTTTAGAATCTGCACAGAGTTTATAAGTTTGTGTGTCTTTACTCCTTCCACATCTTATGTATCTATAAAAAGGTTTCCTCTTATGCTCAATATCTTTATATAAATTTTCTTCAAATCTTTCTTGATCTTGTCTCACACTATGCTTAATCTGTTTTATCCAGCTTGTTTATTTCAGTTTTCAAAGTTGTAGTTTGACCTCTCTTCCATTTCTTATGTTT
The DNA here is from genome assembly GCF_019279795.1 of Protopterus annectens. Lineage (NCBI taxonomy): Eukaryota > Metazoa > Chordata > Ceratodontiformes > Protopteridae > Protopterus > Protopterus annectens. The sequence goes on along the minus strand of NC_056745.1, from coordinate 1,207,108,353 downwards.
TTGTCTCCCACCTTAATCAGATATATTGTTTTTATGGATATATATCTGCCTGATGTATTTCTAGATCCTGATGTTACACATTTTTTTTTATTTTTTGCACTCAGTTTCTCTCTCAAAACTTTTCACATTCCATCTGCAGTTTTTTTTCCACTGAACACCTCACTCCAATTAGTTTTACATAGTGACTGTTTTGCTTCCATATAATCTGGAATTAACCTTCTGTGCATTCGCTTAGATTTCAGTTTGGCAGAATTATCTAGCAACAAATTAACCTTTATAACCCCATGATCACTGCATATCAATGGTGGTAAAAATTGACTTGAAGTTACAGTGATTTCTTTGGGAACACAAACAATGTCTAGTGTGTTCCATCCCCAGTAGAGTTTTTTACAATATGAAGCAATTGTCGTTCCTGAATATACACTGTGAATAATTTTCTCACTAACATTGTAGAATCAATATTATTCCAGTCTGTTTCTGGTAAATTTAAGTCCCCAGCTAATGTTCTTCCCTCCTGTGTTTCATGCAAGAAATGTATGAATTCCTCTACTTCATCTGCACTTGACTTTGGTGGTCTATACACACCAACAATTGTTATATGTTCCAGGGTTGTCTTTATTGTCACAGTTATACAGTCTATAGTGTTGATGTTATCATTGAACATATAATAATAATCACAGGTCTCATAGCTATCTTTAATCCCTAATATAACACTTCTACCTGACTTTTGGTTAGAATGTCTGTTACAGTAAAAACATTTATACTCTGACAGAACTGGTTTCCAGTCATTGTCATTAACCATGTTTCAGAAACAATAACATCAATCTTGTGGGAACATAGCAAATTTTCCAATAAAAAACCAAAACTTTATTATTAATGCTCCTAGCATTAACAACCATAAGAGATGCATCAAATGCTGCTGTCTGTGGGCTGTTAAATTTTCGACATGGCAAAAGTCCTGCCTAACGTTTGTCAAATATTGCAACATATCTGCTGCAAAACTCTCTTCCCTGATCTTGACAAATACACACCATCCTGTCTGATCACATGTGCCCAAAACAAGACTTTGATGCTCTACACGTTTCCATTTTTTAAAACATGACATTTTTTCCATGTAGGTATTTACCTCAAAAATCTTTTCATTCACAGTGACCTGACTATCCTTTCTATAGGTGATTTGTGAAAAATACATCCTAACACCAGTACAAGCAATACTATCTAAAAGGGCTGTCAGTTCCCTACTATCAGTCAGAGAATCCTTGCAGGTGACATCATTTATACCACCATGAATAAAAACAGATCCATACTTCCTTACACTAAGGCATTCCAATTCAAGCCTTGTCTCGTATCTTCTATTTTCGCTCCTGGCAAGCATAACACTATTTAATGTTCATTAATGTCCATGCAGATATACATATCAGTTCCTCTAACTGAATCTCCAGTTACAAGAATCATGACAATAGGGCTAGTTTTTGAATCCACATACAGACTCCCTAGCCATGTTGATGACTGCATTCACTTCACTTCATATGAGATACAGTTAAGAGGTATGGCTAGCCAGGTCCTGTAAAGCAGATTTAGACAACCTACAAAAAACACAAGTAACAGTAAAATCATACTACTTTTTAACTGGTTTTCCCCCTGCAGTGCCAAATAACCCCCCCCCCATCAAGTTTCAGCAGAACTTTTAACAATAAAAAACAAACGTTTTCTAAAGTATCAACCCCGGCAAGAATGACAGGTGATTTTGTAATTTTGTATTTAGATAGTTAACTCTTTTTTTTTTTTTTTGCTTTTTTTACCTTTAACAGATATGCAAAGTTAAATCATATTACCTCTGTAGTTCAAAAGTGTGGAAAATCATCTGCTTGAAACTTCTGTAAAAGTCCTGTGAATTGTAGCTGTGCTACAGTTAAAAAAAAAAAAAAAAAAAAAAAAAGGCACCGTGAAACAAAGTAAAACTTTTACCTCAATTATGGGTCTAAAAACGGAACCGCAACCAGGGCATTATTTCAGACGGCAGGTGTATGGAGTATCTAAGAATTTTAATGTTTTATAATACCTATCCCACCTTACATTTCTTACCTGCTTTGTCCTATTTATGGAGATTTTTTTCATTCTTTTTTTTAACAGGGAAGCAGGAATCTGACAATGCTTCCTGCTTTTAACTTCACCAGTCAGGGTTTCTCTCGGGATCTGTGAAGGGAAAACATAACAAAATCGGGTAGACTTCTGAAGAAATTTATGAACATATTTGGCATGAAAGATGTGAATTTAGTAGCAGGAACTCTGGCTGAATTTATATATTATTCCCCAGGCTACGGTAACTGGGTTAGACTTGATAGAAATGATATTTCACAGGGATATGCTATTTAATTGAGAACTTTGATACATGTCCAATAACTATTTCACATCTTGCGCCAATAATTAGTAAGATAAAAATGCAGGGTAATGAAGTAAGATGAGACACTGGTGCTTCCCCCACCTACCTGTTAAAAAGAGAGGAATTTAAAGAATGGGTAGTGGAAATTATTTGAATGTTATTAAGGAAGATAGAAAGTACTCCAGAATTAAAGCTAGTGAGTGTGATAAAAATTAAAGTGGATTTTAAAAGCTGGGTAGAGATAAAGGAAAACGAGATCTGGTTAAGAAGTAATAAAAATTATTTAGAGGTGCTGACAATGGTTAAAGTACAATAAAATAAGGGGAATTTCCCAGAAGAAGAGGAGGCTAAAGACAAAATGAGAGAGTACTTGGATAATATTCATGAGTTTGGAAAGACTGATGTTAAGCCACTGTTTTTATTAATAACTCCAGACCACGAAAACTTTTGGCACAACAACTTAGACAACAGAAAGCAGAAAGGGTTGTTGCCAAACTTAGGGAGCCTATAGCAAGACAAAATGTAGATCCTGCAGAGATATTAGAGATGTTTCCGAAATGTTGTGAAAATTAGTATAAAGCAGAAAAGTTGGGAAATCAAGAAAAATCACAAATGGAAATATTTATGGAAGACTTAAATTTGTCATGATTAGAGGTAGATGAGGCTAAACAATCTGAAGGTAATGCTACTCAATGCTAGAAGTTTAAACCTCAAAATGCACTCTCTTGAGGCACTCCTAAAATGGAGAACATTGATATCTGTGCAGTAACTGAGACCTGGTTCAAGGCTACAGAGAGCACACCTGCAGTACCAGGCTACAAGTCTTAACACACTTTTCGGCCACCAAACCAAGACCGAAAGACTAAAGGTGGAGGAGTGTCCATATTCACACCTCCAGGCTAGTTGCCCAACACAATGCATCTGAAATTCTCCAGGTGCAACTAACACTAGGTAAGACTGCAATCCAAATTTTAGTTTGCTACAGATTCCCCCACCATGCCCCAAGATTCTCACTACACCTTTCTAAATATACTGGAAAATATTAAGATACAACCAAACACCCTAATACTGGGAGATTTCAACTACCCTGCCATTAACTGGGAAAACTACTTGGGTACTAACACTTTTTCACAACGGTTCTTGGAATTCATAAATTCCAGCACCCTGGATCAACTAATCCATTGTCCCACCAGGGGCTTCAGTATCCTAGACCTGGTCATTACCAACATGGGAGATAGATGATCCACACCAGTGGTCACCCCCTCATTGGTTAGGCCTGACCATAAGCTAATCATCTTTGACATCCACATCCCACCCCCACCTCGCAGTAAGGAAACCTCCATAAAAAACTTCTCCAAAGCCAACTTCATGCTACTCAAGTCAGCAGTGACAAACTTAATGACACCCATGCAGACGGGAGCTGAAAGTTCGACTGCTACACTAAGGCACTGTACAAGCACATCCACTCGTGCATGAATCGTGCCATCCCAAATAGAACCAAGACACTCCCCTCCAAAAAAAGGAAGCCAATGTGGTGGTCCCCTGCCATAAACAAACTATACAACAGAAGGAAGAAACTGTTACAGAAAAGAGGAAAATCCCAGGATGCAAAAAACTCCCTTACCCAGCCTCAGTAAGAAGCTGAGATCCCTCATAAAATCTTCCAAAGCTAGTTACGAAAATAAAATTGCCAGAGATTCCAAAGACAACCAGAAGACATTCTATAGTTAAGTCAAGAATCTAAATGGCAATGCTTAGATCTGCTCTGAGCTACAACAGAATGGCATTAAATATACTGATCCCAAGGATATTGCCAATGTCCTGGCAGATCGATTTAGTGCCAGCTTCACCCTCCTCTTACCCCCTAAAGGGCCTATCTCAATACCAAAAGATTGCCAAATTCTGGTAATCACGGCCACACAGGTAGAAACCACACTCTCCAAAGCTAAGAATACAGCATCCATGGGACCAGATGACATCCCAGGCTGTGTACTACATGAACTACAAAATGAACTGGCACCTCACCGAAGTGTCATGTTTAATCATAGCCTCAACTCAGGCTTCGTGCCCACTGAGTGGCGCACAGCTACAGTTATCTCACTCCACAAGGGGGGATCCACCTCGGATCCCGGGAACTACCGTCCCATCAGTCTGATGAGCCTGATCTGCAAGGGCATGGAATGCATTATCGTGGTACTTATAAACAAAGACATTGGCAACCTTCAAACACTAGACCCCACCCAGTTTGGGTTCATGAAGGGCCAATCTTGTCTCCTGAACCTGATTGACTTCTTCAAATCAGTCTCCAGAGCTGTGGATGAGGGTAAGGTGGTCCACACAGCCTATCTGGACCTTGCCAAGGCCTTCAACACCATCCCCCACTCTGGAATCATAGATAAACGTACTAAGCTGGGCATAAATCCCTACATCACTCGATGGGTTGCCATCTGGCTTACTGACAGAACCCAGACTGTAAAAGTAGCCGACTCCAAATCCAGCTCCAGACAAGTGACAAGTGGAGTACCTAAGGGTTCAGTCCTGGGACTGCTCTTGTTTGGCATCTACTTCTCTGAAGTACAGGCCAACACTAAGGGACTCTGGCTAACAAAGTTCACAGATGACTGCAAACTGGAAGCCATTATTGAATCCCCAAATGATGTAGATATTCTCCAAAATGGCATTACAGAAACATATGCTTGGTGCCAGAGCCATGGGCTCAAGCTTAATGCCAAGAAATGTATAGTTATCCCCTTTGGGTAAAAACCATGTACCCATGAATTACCACATAGGTGGCAGTACACTAAACACCAAAAGTGTGATGAGAGACTTAGTGACATAGTTGGACAGTGGTCTCACCATCGATAACCACATTGCCACAACAGTCAGAAAATCGTATGTGGCATACCTCATCACTAAGGGCTTTTCATCCAGAAAAAAAGAGGTCATTGTCCCACTGTACTCATCCCTCATTAGACCTATTATAGAGTACAACGCCCCGTTTGGTATGTACCTCACAAGACATCTGCAACAGTTGGAAAGGCCACAGAAATACCTCACTAAAAGAATCACAGGCCTAAAGCAGGTGTCGTATGCTGACCATCTACAAAATCTCCAGCTGTACTCTGTGGCATATCATCTACTCAGAGGCGATCTTTATTAACATACAAGGTCATATCAAACCCTGAGCTGATGAACATGCTCCACTTAAAGAAATCCCAATCCCTCAGAGCCACATGCTCCAGGGATCTAAACCTTGTCATCACAATGGACAAAACATGCTGGAGGGATAGGCTCCTGACCCAGAGACTCCCCATACTCTGGAATAGACTCCCATACATGTCAAGCAGAGCGCCTCCTTGGCCGTCTTCAGAAGGAACCTTGACGATTGGATGGGAGATAGGAAATTCACCCCGGGATCATGTCAGCCACCCTGCTAGACAGGGGTCCAAGGAAGTAAATATTGTGGGAAGAAATATCCAGGGAATTATTATGGCTAGGCTTGTATAGGCTGTAGGGCTGATAGCCTAGTACCAACCTATGAACAACTAACAGTTAAGATAGGAGGAGATGAGATAAAAGTGATGTATAACCAATCTACTAGAAAGTCTCCAGTTTGGAGGTTAGGAGAGAAGAAAGTGATAAACATTTGGAAGGTTTTGTTTAAAAGTATTTTAAAAGGTGGGGGAGGCACCAACATCCTTGAAAGAAACTATGGTGACTATGATGCCTAAAATGGTAAAGGCCCAGTCTCATTTCTAAACCATGATTATGTCTATAATGGCTAAAAGAATGGCAAAGTTGATGCCAAAATTGATTGATGTGGACCAGTGTGGCTCTTTGGAAGGGAGGCAAACTTTTGACAACATTAGCAGTACAGTGGTGATCCAGAGGGTAGCAAAATGTAAGAAAATACCACTGTTATTGGTAGGTCTTGATGGAAAGAAAGCATTTGACAGAGTAAGCGGAGATTTTATGAGTAGGACAATGGAAGTATTTGCATTTCCTGATACAATAATAAGGTTATATAGAAATGTATATGAGGGATCAGTGGCAAAAGTCAAAGTGGGAGGGTTCCTCTCTGATGCTTTTTGTCTGAACAGAGGAAATGGGCAAGGGTGTCTTCTTTACCCTTTGTTATTTCCATTACATTCAAAAAGAGGGTAACAAGTATACATACAATGGCTTTACCATATACAATTTTTGTAACTTAGAACTCAAAAATGAACACTTCACACTAATGGAAAGGGGCTTTAAATTCATCCCATTGACTAGAGGGAAGAGGGTACAAACATTAATAGATATGAAGCTCTTCCTCAGAAAAGTGAATTTGGAATTGTTGTTTAGGAAAGAAGAATTGTATATTCAAAGAAATAACACAAAAGTGACCGAGGAACAAAGTACACTCAGGAGAAAGTCCACTTTTAACCCACCTATTCATGCACAACTAAAAAACTTTGAAAACGTATTGGAAGATGCAATTAAAAAGTTAGATAAAAGAATAAGGTATAAGAACAACTTGGAAGGACATGAGAGAAAAATCCTGGAAGAACTCAGAAACAATGAAGGAATTAGGGTTATGAAGCCCGATAAAGGTGGGGGAGTTGTTTTTATGGAATCAATGGAATATGAATGAAAAATGAATAGAATATTAATGGATGAAACAAAATACAGAGTAGTTTCACGTAATGAAATAAATTTAGCCTATCTTAAGATAGACATGATGTTACAAGATATGGTTATTGAAACAGTCATTGATGAAAAAATGCTTTTTTTCCTAAAAACAAGCAAGCCAAAGTTACCAGTTATTTTCGGTATACCGAAAATACATAAAAACATCTCTGATCCCCCCCTTTAGACCCATAGTGTCAGCAGAAGGGTCCAAAACGACACCCTTGGCCAGATTTGTAGACATAAAGACAAAACACATATGGAAAAACAAAAAGGCCATCCTTAGAGATTCCTGGGATCTATTAAGGGAATTAGGTCCGGAATTGTTTGATAAGGATACACTATTCGTAACCATTGACATAGTGGATTTATTTGGATCCATACCATATGAGGAAGGCATCAGAATGTTCGAGGAAGAAGTATTCAACGACAACAAATTGGCATTTGAAGACAAGGTAGCGTGCATAGGTTTGATGGACTCAGTATTAAGAAACAATTTCTTACTGCACCAAGGGGAATTTTTTCAACAAATCCAAGGTGCAGCAATGGGGGCAGCCTGTGCACCTACCTTTGCCAATTTAGTTCTTGCCAATTGGGAGGAGAGATTCATTCTTCGGTCAGACTATTCCAAATATTTCAAGTTGTATAAAAGATTCCTCGATGACATAATAATTTTTTGGACCGGAGGCCAGGACAAATTAAGTGAGTTTATGCAATACATTGAGGAAACTACTAGTTTCCTTAAATTTACACATACAACATCCACTACAAGTATTGCATATTTGGATGTAGAAATTGTCAAGGGGAATGATACTTTGGAGACCAAAGTGTATAGGAAGGACACATATGTCAACTCATTTCTCCACTTCGACAGCGGACATCCTATTCACTGCAAGAAAAATCTGGTGAAGGGACAATTCGTCAGGGGATCAAGGATGACAAGTACCGACGAGGACTTCATCAAAGAATGTGATACTTTAGAAGGGATGTTCCGTGATAGAGGTTACCCAAAGCAGTTCATTAAACAATTTAGAAGTGAGGTTACGGAAGCAAGAAGGGGGAGATTCAAACCAATAAAAGGGGTAAAGGAGGAAACAATTAACGATAACAACAATGGGTCATTTAAGAATGAAAATTACCATCAAGCATTAGTTCTAGAATATAATGCCCTAAACAGAAAGGTAAATGAAGTGTTTTACAAAGAATGGGAGAAGTTTAAAACTCTCTCAGACATAGAAGGTCTTTCAGAATTGAACCCAAAAATAGTGTACAAAAATTCCACTAACATAAAAAACATTTTAGAAACAGGGAATAATAGAAACAAAAAATTGGGAGACAGGGCCAATTCAAACAAAGTAGGCACTTACAAATGTGGAAAATGTAGACAATGTGAGTTTATAACAAATCAGGAGAAAATTTACTTAGACAGCAGGGGTTTATGGTTATACAGTAAAGGTTATTTCAGTTGTGAGTCAAGGGGCTTGGTTTACTTAGCAATTTGCAACAAATGTTCATCTTACTACGTAGGTAAGACCGAAAGATCCTTGAAAAAGAGGATTTATGAACATATCTACGATATTAAGAAAGGGAAAGAAACCAATGCACTATTCAGACATTCACAATTATGTAAAGAATATGAATTTAGATTCTTTGTTTTAGATCAAGTGAAAGTGGACACGAGAGGTGGTCCCTGGGAAGAAAACATTGCCTACAAAGAATTATGGTGGCAACTAAACCTGGAGGCAAACAAAACCCCTGGTCCAAATAAATACATTTCCATTTTACCACTGTTAAAGTTAAAAGCAGCAAAGATATAAAACAATCACACTTGCCATATCAAAAAAGACCAGTAGATGGCACCATATATTTAAATGTGGAGTTCAATGAAATTTCAAATACTATATTATATATTTAAACGCTCATGATTTCCATTATAATATATACAAAACAAAAACAAATGCAAAAGCAAGATTAATGGGTTTTTAAAACATTTTAGTGACATTTTTAATAAGGTTAATTAAACATGTGTATTTTAATTTTTTTATAAAAGAATGGTAAAACAGAAAGACGTAAGGAAGGACGTAATTCATTTGTTTAATTTGAAAATAAAAACTTGATATGATTGGGTAGGTTTTTAATCATTATGTATAAAAACGGACTTGTGGTTAAGTTATTTGTATCTGATGAAGTCATTTGTTGGACGAAAACGCAGATCAATAAAGCGTTCATCACTTGGTGGTTATTTGGTGGTTATTTGCACAGCTGTTGGATTGATTTGGACTACAGTAGTCTCCTGATCCGGTTGGCTTTCTTCCTTTTTACTTGTGGTCCATTATATTGAGAACCACTGGGAAAGAAAATACAGGACTCAGAACTTCAAGGATATAACTGATAGTGTTCAAGAAAAGTTGGCTTTGTTTGCATATGTTATTATTTTGCACCTGATGGAATCAGAAAAGGACATCTCAACATTGTGGACTTTTCAGAGATAGTTCCAGGTTTTTTCGGAATATAAAATTAATGAGAATAAAACAAGGCTGTAGCTGTAAACTCTATACTCAGACATGAATTGGTCCAGCAATACCCATATTTATGGGGATATGAGAAAATGAAGTATTTGGGAATATGGATTAAAAAGGATTTGGTTATGGCAGCTTAAAAAGAAACTGAAAGCTCTTGCCTATGGATATTGATATCAAGATACCAACTATAAAAATGATTTTAGTCTCTTTTGTTTTGTACACAGGCCAAGCATATTTTTATCAGCCAGAGGAGAAGTTGTGGACAGTAATTAGAAGTGAAGAATTTTATTTGGGAGGGGAAGAGGGCAAGAGTCAACTGGGATAAGTTGATCCTGCCCACAGAAGAAGGAGGTTTAGGCTTACCAGATTTATAGGGATATTTCAGACTTACACAGTTAAGACTGTTGTACATAACACAAGCAGAAGGCTACAATTCAGAGTGGAAAGGGATGATGATGATGATGATGATGAAGCAAGGGGTAATTCAAGAAACTTGGAAAGAATGGGATTTTGGGCACAGGTCCTTAAGGAGATTAACAACAGTCATACAGAATGTTATAAAGTAGCGGAAAGTATATTAAGAACTAGGCCAACATGGGAATGGAGAAAGGAAATTCTGCTGATAGGGATAAATGCAATTAGGGTACAGAAAAGAAGCAAGAATGGGCTTGAATCTACTGGAGGAAACTGGCAAAGAAACCAAACTATTGGGAACAAATAATTAGAGAAGGAAAGGTAGTATAATGGGAAGATGCCAAGAAGACATTTAGCTTGCAGGCTAGTGATTGCCTTCCATATCAGGGATTGATATCAGAATATAGACAGAGAGAAAGGGATAGGGAAATCCTAAATGAAAGAACTGCACTGGTTGGGTTTTAAGTTGAAATCTAGAATAAAAGCTGCTGTTAAAAAATGGATAATTAGTAGGGCTTATACAATACTGGGCATTAATTATAGGAGTTAATCAGAAGAGGTCTGAAAAGATTGGGAAGAGAGATTAGATATGCAGTTCACAAAGACACAATGGGAGGACACGTCAAGAAGATTTAAGATTTTTGCTGGAAGTATTTACATCGATACTTTTATGTCCCAGGCAGACTCCAGGGAATTTTCTTCCTGAGGTAGATGGCAAATGATGTGTGAGGGGAAAGAAAGAGGTAATTGGGAGCATATGTTTTGAGAGTGAAATGAGTAGGTAGACTTTAAAAGTTCCCAGTAAAGTACTGTGTCAGGGATACTGGGTGGGATACAGAATCTGAATTGCCTAGACACAGTAAGGCATCGTTAAGTTTAATTCTGGTGGCTGACAAAAATGCAGTTACTAAAAAATGGGAATCGGAACCTAAATCAACTATACTTGAAGTAGTGAATATTGTAACAGAGACAGAAGAACAGGAAGTGGGATCTTTAGAAAATGGTAAGAGTAAATTACAAAGGGAAAAATGGAAATTGTGGGAGCAATACATGCAGAAAAATGTTTTGTCGGAAGAATGAGTTTTAAGAGAAGGCAGGAATTTAATATTTATGGAATGTTGCTTAGATTATACATCACATATATTATTATATATCCTATAATGTTTGTAAATGTGAACATATTAATATGGTTTGTTTCTTTTATATAAATGTAAGTCTGCCTATGTCACAAGTGATAATTCAGTAAAGGGATTAAAAAAAAAACAAGTGCACCAATTCTGGTGTCCCGTTCTTAGAGACATGTTCATTTTTCAATTCCATTCACAAAATCTGATAAAACAGAACCAACTTGTACTGAACTCTGTATAATTAGTTGATCCTGTCTCCTCCAAGTATGTATTGGATTTATAGGGTCTTTTGTTTTCTGGTATCCATTTTCTTACCTGAGTTACAAACCCATGACTTGCCACTGTCCCGACTTTATTTAATTATACAGGGGAGCGTGCCAGACATTTAATATTGCATCTAGTTTTAGGAGAGCTTGTGTGGGTGTGGGTGTTTGGGTACGTATACATTAAAAAAATCATAGGTATGTTATTGGCAGTTATTCTTATGACCATTATGCATTAGCCTAGCCAGAAAATGCCACTATGAAATGATCCAGTGTTGTCTTTTAAGTCTGTCATCAACCTATGGATTGTCAGATCCAGCTGTTATCTGATGCCAGCCTTTCTTCAACGACTTTCAGCTCCAGAGCACCTTTTCATCCTCCTCTACCTATAATACCCTGATCTGATGTTGTCCTTTTCATTCATTCCTCAACTGATGAGTTCGGATCTCACTTGCCCACTTCTACCAGATCATCAGAGCCAAACCTCTCGAGCTTCTCCCTTTTCCCATAATGCTCTGCCAACCTTATATACCTCTGATCTCATTTGAGACCATTCAGCTTCAGACATCCTGTCACTCTCAAGCTTTGGAGATGTGTTTAGTCTTTTTTGTGAGCCACTGTTAAGAATTTTATATTATATTTATCTTTATTCTCCAACCTGTTTTACATATTCTTTCTGTATTGTTAACCAGTTTCCCATACCCTTTTTAGGTACCGATTACTCGGTCCCTCTTTAAGTACCATTACTGGTATGCTTCCCTTCCTTTTAAGATTACTCTTTAAAGTACTGTCTTTCTACCATTGTTGGTAGTTCTCTTTTTTTCCCCTTTTTAGTCTTCCTTTATCCCCCCCCCCCAAAAAAAAAGTTTATTTAGGCAATTTTTTCTTTTTTAATAATAATGGCCAACAAGAAAACTGCTTTTAAAAAGTGCATTCCTTATGGACATAAGATTCCCAGCTCGAATGTCCACAGGAATTGCGATTATCGCTTAGGACCTGGGCATTTATGTGTGGATTGTTCTGTCTGGTCCAAATTTAACTTCAGAGCTCTTACTGACTGTAGAAGTAAATTATTGTTGAGGGACACCCTTCCTTCTTCCTCTTCCAGTTGCTGGAGCTCAAACCCCATCTAGAAAATCAGACGAGGGGAAGCCAGATTCTGTGACCAAGTAAAAGGAGCCACACAAGAGGTCCATGGGCCATTCTTGTCTGCTCCGTCATCGGAGCCTCCTCCTAAAATCCATAAAAAGTCAGATCCATCTACTTCATATCCAAATGGTTCTAAATCTACGTCTCCTTGAATCCACCTTTCTTAGAGGGATCTCCCCTTAGGCATTCCAGACCTCCATCCTTCACCCTCCATATTATCTCTTTAGATCTTCCAGAAGCTTATCCAAAGCTGATGTGGATAGGATGATGAGATTTCTCAAAGTGCAGATCTAAATGGGGGTACTCCCGGCTCCAACTCTCACCTGTTCTGTGAGCCGACCTCTCTCCACTTCCTGCATAATATCTCCTCCTCCAATCCAACCAGCCAGTTTGGAACCCCTCAGATCTGAGATATCTGGGGGTATCCTCATCAGATTCAAAGATGGTCTGTTCTTTGACTGCAGTGAATTTTCTGAATCATCCAGCCCTGAGCCTTTCAAAGCCAAAGGTTCGGCCATGGTTCAGGGAATTTGGAATCAACTCCAAAGCTTTTGGTCCCATCTTTTCCCCTCAGGGCTTCGGCATTGTACAACTCAGGTCCGACTCCTTCCTTAGGTGGAGTGCTGGTGGGGTTGTAGGAGCTGATGATTTAGAAACTACAGACTCCTTTGCCATCAACTTCTGCTTCCCCTAGGTGTTCTGCCTTTGTGGTTGAGGAGAGGGCTTTCTCTTTGCCTAAAGAAGGGACATCCCTGCCCTCCTCGCATCAGGCAACTTTGCGTGCACCAGTTCTCTGCTCTGAGCCTTGTCCATCCATTGCACAGGGAAAACTAGGCCCGTCTAGTCTCCAATTGGCCCCTCAGGATGTCATCATCTTTTCTGATACTTTCACAGAACATCCCACTGAGGAAGTCTCTCGGAAAAGAATGTGTAGAGGAGGCACCTAGATTCCCCTCAGGAATCTCTCATGGAGGGCACAGATTTGGAGCAAAGGAGTCACAGTTGATACCATGGTTGTTGCAGCAGCCACTAAGAAAGAACTTGCACAGTGGACTTCTTCTGTCCATTCCATAATAGAGAATCCAGGGCTTTTGACAGATTTGGTAAGCATGTGTATGTTTCAGCTACCCTTATAGGTTCATAGGTTGGTACCGAGCTATCTGCCCAAAGGCATATATTAGCCCAGCCACGTTGTGCGGTATTCACTGCCCCTTTAGTAGTTCCCTAGACCCATGTACTAGCAGCTAGTACCCTTGGCCCCTATCTAGTAGTGCTGTTGGTGTAATCCCCGGTGTGAACTTTCTGTTACCCATCCACTCATCAAGGTTCCTCTTGAAGAGAGATAGTGAGGGGCTCTGTCTTACGTAGATCGGGACCCTGTTCCATAGTAAGGGAAGTCTCTGCGAAGGGAATCTATCCCTCCAGCATGTTCTATTCATTGTTGTGTTGAGGTTTATATCCCTAGAGCGTGTAGCTCGAGTAGATTTGGTTTTGCTAAGATGGAGCATGTTCAACAATTCTGTTTTGGACATGGCTCTGTACGTTAGACAGAGATCGCCCCTAAAAAAGCGGTATGCAACAGAGAACAGTCTTAGCTTTTTCAATCGTGCTGCATAGGGCAACTGTTTGAGGCCAGTAATTCTCTTGGTTAGGTACCTCTGTGGTATCTCCAGCTGCTGGAGATATCTAGCCAGGTACATTCCAATTGGTGCATTGTACTCAATAATGGGTCTGATGAGGGAAGAGTTGAGGGGCACCATTACATCCATAGATCTTGATGCGAACCCTTTCAGGATCAGATGGGTCACATAGAAGGATTTTCTAACCACTTTGGCAACATGGTTATCAAAGGAAAGCTGGCTATCTCCTTGAGTCCCTAGATCCCTTATTTCTTCTTCAGATTTCAGGGGATTACCTCCTATGTTGTAGTTTGCGGGTACTCTGTTTTTTCCAAAGGGGATTACTACGCATTTTTTTGCATTTAGCTTGAGACCATGGCTTTGACACCATGCATCAGTCTCATTTAGGCCCTTCTGAAGGATCTCCATGTCAGCCAGAGACTCTGTTATAGCACCCAGTTTGCAGTCGTCCGCAAACTTAGTCAGCCACAGCCCTTCCATGCTTGCCTGTACTTCTGAGAAGTATATGCCAAACAGGAGGGGCCCCAGGACAAAGCCCTGAGGCACACCACTCGTTACTGGTCTGGATTCGGACATAGATCCCGCTACTCTTACTTTATGGGATCTGTCTGAGAGCCAGTTTGCGATCCATCTTGTGACGTAAGGGTTTATGCCCAGACTGGTGATCTTATCAATAATACCCGAATGGGGAATGGTGTCAAATGCTTTAGCAAGGTCAAGGTAAGCCGTGTGTACCTCCTTTCCCTTATCTATAGCCTGAGTAGCTATCTCAAAGAAATCCACCAGGTTCAGGAGGCATGATCTGTCCTTGACGAAGCCGAACTGTGTGGGGTCCAGCGACTGGAGGTTCCCAATCTCTCCATTTATGAGTTCCATAATGATTCGCTCCATAGCCTTACAGATCAGACTGGTCAGGCTTATTGGTTGGTAGTTCCCAGGGTCAGTTGTGGCCCCACCCTTGTGTAGCAGGACCACTGTTGCCATGCGCCGTTCTCTGGGCACATATCCTGTGGAGAGGCTGAGACTGAACAGGGCATTAAGATGCGGGGTTAATTCCTTTTGGAGCTCGCGTATGACACAGCCTGGGACACCATCTGGTCCCATGGAGGCAGTGTTTTTAGTTTTAGATAGAGCCTTGTTAACCAACGTATCAGTAATAATTGGACTTACACAATCCCCTGGAATGGTAATAGGCCCTGTAGGTGGTGGGGGAGGGGGGGGCAGAAATTTGCACTGAACCTGTCAGCCAAGATGTTGGAAATGTCAGAAGGGTCAGTGTATTTTGTTCCATTTTGTACTAGCTCAGAACAGACCTGAGCGTTGCCATTTAGGTTTTTGACGTAGCCTTAGAAGGCCTTATGGTTATCCTTGGCAACTTTCTTTTCAAAATTAGCTTTAGTTGACTTGATGAGGGCCCTCAATTTCTTACTAATGCTGATCAGGGATGATTTTTCTACTTGAGATTTGGCCTTTTTTTGTATGTCTCCTCCTTTTATTGTAAAGTTTGCTTATGGCCGTGCTCCACCAGACTGGTTTCTTCTTGCTTGAGGAAGGAGTCTTGGTTTTATTTGGGATAGCATGGCCCATGCAATCCTGAAGATGCATATAGAGTGCCTTGGTGTAGGATTCCGCATCCTGGATATCATTATCCTTCTGCAAGGGAATAGTGAAGCTTTCCACTTCGGATGCAAGTAGTTTGAAGTTTGCTTTGGAAAGGTTTTTGACTATGTTTTTTTTTTACCAGGCAAGGTGGAGGGGTGAGGATGTCCAGGGTTATCAGTTTGTGGTCGGATCTGACCAAGGAGGGAGTGATAATGGGTGTGGTACAGTGGGCGCCCATATTTGTGATGATTAAATCCAATATGTTGTCCCCTCTAGTGGGGGAACATACTAGTTGTTCAAGGGCATTTGAATTTATAAATTCTATGAATCGCTGAGCATAGGAGTTGGAACATTGGTAGTTCTCCCAGTCTATACTAGGGTAGTTAAAATCACCCAAGATTATGGTGTTAGGTAGGACCTTTATATTTTCCAATGTCTCAAGGAATGCAGAGTGAGCATCTTGGGACATGGTGGGCGATCTATAACCGGCTACGACTTGAAATGTGGTTTTGCCTGCTGATAGTTGCGCATGGATGATCTCTGGGGCATCATGCTGCGCTACTAACCTGGAGATATGGGTATCCTTGATGAACATGGATACACCTCCGCCCTTTGTACTGTGATCCGGTAACTGAGGCCAGAAGGTATGATATGATATGATATCCTCAGGTCACTGAATTTTCTGGCACATTTTACAAGGTTGCAAAGAGATTTGACCAAAGAGCTTTCGAAATCTCTTTTTGGGTCCATATCTGCTGAGGATCCAAATAGAATCTCCTTGTTAACTGGCCACCTTTAATTCTGTTTCTAATGCGTCATTGAAAGCCACACACAAGCCAGTACATCCAGACAAACAGTAAAACTTTTATTCCAATATACACTCTAGAACTTCAGCTAAACAGCCTAAAATCTTTGAAGGCTGTTTAGCCAAGAGGCTAGAGTGTATAGTGGAATAAAAGTTTTATTGTTTGTCTGATTGATATATATGGATTAGTGTGGTTTTGTGGAGGGGAGGCAAACATTTGACAATATTAACAGGACACTGATGATCCAGATTGAAGCAGAATGTAAGAATTTTTTTTTATTTGGGGGTCCTGATGCAGAAAAAGCATTTGACAGAGTAGACTGGGGCTTCATGAGAAGGGCAATGGAAGCATTTGCTTTCCCTGATACAATTATAAGGTTGAATAGAAGTGTATATGTGGGATTGGAGGTGAATATTAAAGTGAGTGGGGTCCTCTCTGATAACTTCTGCTTGAGTAGAGGAACCAGGCAGGGTCATCCGCTTTCCTCTTTGTTGTTTACATAATATTTAGAACCATTGGCAAAGAAAACAAGGGACTTAGAAATTCAGGAATATAATTGATATGGTAGCCAAGAAAAGCTGTCTGTGTTTGTAGATGATATTATTTTATACATGACAAAACTAGAAAGGGACATTACAGTGTTGTGGAACATTTTAAGACAGTCTCAAATCTTCTCAGGATACAAAATTAATGAAGCTAAAACAAAGGCAATAGCAGTAAATTATGTACCTACACACAAATTGGTCCCACAATATCCATATTTGTGGGGACACGATAAAATGAAGTGTTTAGGAGTATGGATTAGAAATTACTCTGTTGTGGTTGTGGTAGCTAAGGATATATGGGAAGAGACTAAACAGATGATAATACAAAAATTGAGAAACTGGAAGCTTTGATCTGATATTGTTAATCCTCATTCATTCCTTACATGTGGGTGGTCGGTTCCGACCTCTGAACCGAGCTGGCCATCTTCCAAGCTCGTACCAGCTACAAACTCTCGAGCTAAACTCTTACCCAGAATTCCCCACAGCCTGTTACCTCAGATTTAGTTTGCCGCATCACCATTCGGTTGTGTCAAGCTACTTCTGTTGAGCTAAGTACAATATTTTTCTTCATATCTAAGTTCTAAGACAAAGACAACTTTTTTCACAAAAAAGTTATTAGATAGTTATCTCTTACCTTATCACATTTAGCGACAACCTTTTTCGAATCCTTTTCAACTCTTTTTCTTCTCTTCTTACCGTAAGGTAATTCCTTTCTTTTTTTTTTTACCATCGTTGGTAAACCCCTTTCCTTTTTACCATCGTGTATTTCTTGTACCATTTCAGGTATTTTTCTGGTTTCTCCTTCTTTCCTTCTAACCATGGCAGATTAAAAAGATAGTCCAGGGTTTAAAAGATGTTTGGATTGTGGCCATAAATTACCTACTTCAGATGCACATTTCCTATGTGTCTACTGCTTGGGTGTGCCTCACTTAACAGTTGACCTGCCTTGCAGGATTTGTAAGAACTTCTCTAACAGGACGTTAATTGAAAGGAAAAATAAATTAATATTGAAGGAGCTACTTAAATCTCTCTTTTCAGAGGATATTTCTGGGTCAGAGGCTTCAACCCCTCCAAGATCCCATAAGAAAAAGAGTGATGAACAAAAAAAGGCCAAGTCTCTTCCTTCGTCCCCAGCTGGGGACTCTCAGGAACCGAGACCTAAGAAAGCTAAGCTTTCCAGTTTGGATTTGACTTCTTTGGCTCCAGCGCTTTCGGTGCCTAGACCTTCGGCACCGAGGCCATCGGCGCTATCTGCGACTTCGCCACCGACTAGTATGCCCCATACCGCATCGGTACCAAGGAGCTCCTCGGTTCAGACTCCCTTACCAGCACCGACTGTTCACTCGATGCAGAGTGTTATGACGTCGATGGATGTTTTGATGCCCATTCCTTTTTCGGCTCCGACAACTTACCTGGCACCGACTACCCTCTCGGTACCGACCATTCACTTTTTGTCACTGATGTTTTCGGCTCAGGCCTTAGCACCGACAACCACTTCGGTACCGACCTCATCATTGGTGCACGCCATGCCTTTGGCACCGATGATTTCCTCTGTGCAGACACCAGTAGTTCAGACCATTACAGCTCCGTTGTTTTCAGTGCAGACCTCCCCCGTGGTGGGCACCGAGCTTGCTTTGTCTTTGGATAGACCTGACTCTCCCTCAGCCATGTCCTTGAAATCCACTAGAAGCTTCTCTGAACACGATGTGTTGGGTGTTGTGGATTAGTTGCTTTTGGCCAGAGGTATCCTGGCCCCAGGACCTGTCCTTCCTCAGGAGGTGAACACCCTTTAGCAAAGACCCATACTTATTCTCCTCCTTCATTGCCTTTGAAGCCCCTTGATATAGCACAGTCTTCCCCCACTATGGTTCCCTTTATGGCCCTCAGTAAGGAGCCGCAGTTGCCTTTGTGGCAGGAGAGTCTTGCCACGGCCCAGGATGTCAGCTGTGGCGTACATACTTTGGCATTTCACAGTCATCCAGGAACTCCGGGTTGGCAGGCTGAGCCACTTGGGCGAGGGGTTACCCGTCTCGTGGGTCTCCATCCCTCTTCAGGTGGACTGGCCTTCCAGCTAATGGAGAAGGCTCTTGCGTCGGTTATCGATCCTGTGCTATCACTCTCCCTGCCCTCTGGGCCACAATGTACACAAGCCACAACTAGCGGACACCAGCCGCAAGGGCCTCAGGACATACTCCCACAGGAGACCCCTTTTGCGCTGTCTTCCCCAACTTCTCCCTTTGAGGAAGATAATCAAAAGAGCTCGTGCAAGAGGAAGTACATGGACTCCACAGAGGAGTCCCTTACTGAAGCCACAGACTTTGATGATGGGGAAGGATCCCCTCGATCACCCTCTGAGGTATCCTTTGGTGATATCCTTGAAATCCTTAAACAGAGAGTTTATTGGCAGCCCTCTAACCCAACCTTTGAAGAGTCTGCGTTCCTCCTGGCCTTTCATGCCAGGCCCCCTACCTCCTGGTCACTCCACCCGCTGATGAACTTATCCGGCTCGTCGTGCAATGTGTGTGGAAGGCTCCTGACACCATTGAGGCCATTCCCCGGAGGCCAGATAAAATTTTGTCCCCGCCTGCTAGTGATCCCCATTGGTCCAAAGGTCTTCCTGTAGATGCCTTGGTGGTGGCGGCCGCAACTAAAAAGGACATGGCGGAAGAAGAAAGCCAGAGTGTTCATCTGCCCAACTAAGAGTCCCGGGCTCTGGACAGAATAGGGAAGCATACCTTTGCATCAGCGACCTTTGCAGTCAGGTCCCTGAACTATATGGCACATTTTACCAGGCTTCAAAGAGACTTAATTTCTGAGCTCTCTGAAACTTTGGCTAGAGCTGTGTCTGATGAGGTGCATGACAAAGTAGCCTCTCAGCTAGCCACCATTGAATCGATATCTAACTCTTCCATGTGCCTGATATCTCACACATCAGAAGGAGCAGCTAGAGCGGTGCGTTCAGAGATGCCATGCCTGAATGCGCTTGTGTAATTTCGCGGAACCCTTCAAAGCTTTTCTTTCTCAATGCTCCCATTGAAGCCTCTTCGTTGTTCGGACCCAAGGTTAAAAACACACTGGCCAGACGTGAACAGGACAGCAAGACCCTTTCTGCTGTGGGTGTCCGTTATACTTCCCCTCAACGGGTTTTCTCCAGAAACCAGAAGAGTGGGAGGATATGGCACAAAAATTCTCAAGGTTCTTTCCGTGACGCACAGATCGAGATCGCCCCTAGAGGCAGAGGGGAAAACTCACAGGGAAGATGACCCTTTTGGGGCAGAGGGGGTCTGCGTAACCAGGATTCCAGGGATTCTTTCTCTGGCCAATCCTACCAGTGCTCCTGAAAAGCAGTCCAACTGCTTTCCTCTGGAAGTGGTTGGGGGGTCGTTTCTCTTTGTACTAGGGTTGCCACCTTTTCAGATGGCCAAAGTAGGACAACTGTGGGACAAACATCAGATTTTGCAGGCCAAAACATACCCATGGCCAGGGGACAGAACTTCATTTTTTGCCTAAATAAAAGCTTATTCTTGTAGCATTTTAGTTGCTTATTCTGTTTCTTATAACATTTAGGTGTTTCAGATACAGAATAACTATTTTATGCAAGTATTACATAAAATATAGGAAATAATTTTGCCCTAATATTTCAGGACAGTTGCTATTCTTACAGTATTTTTGCAGGACACAACTGCCCAAAGAGGAACTGTCCCTCGCAAAGTGGGACAGGTGGTAACCCTACTTTGTACCCTTCTGCCTGGCTAACCATTACCACTGATTCTTGGGTACAAAGGATAATAACCAGAGGTTATCATATCCCCTTCGACCTTTGTCCCATTCCTCTAACAAGTTTACCCGACGTTCCACCCAGTCAAAGGGAAGAAGATTTCAGAGCCGGTAAGAGAAAGAGTCATCCAAATAGTCCCTCCGACCAGATAGGATCCGGATTATACTCAGGAATATTTTTGGTGCCAAAAAAAAAAACTGGGACTGGAAACCAATTTTGGATCTCAGTTTATTGAACAAGTTTGTAAAGGTACAGAAATTCCGGATGGTCACAATACAGTCTATCCTTCCGCTTTTGGAAAAAGATGATTGGATGTGCTCGATAGAGCTTCAAGATGCGTATTACCACATAAAAGTGGACAGACCATCAAAAAGATTCCTTTGCTTCCGTGCGGGAGCCAGTCATTACCAGTTCCAAGTACTGCCCTTCAGACTCTCTACAGCCCCCAGAGTGTTCACAAAGTGCATGGCGACTACAAGGATTCCAGGTGTTTCCATACCTAGACGACTGGCTCATCTCCGCCCCCACCAGACATCTATTGGAAGAAGCCCTGGCATACTCTCTTCTCACTGCAGAAAGGCTAGGCATAACTATAACCTGGCTAAAATCCAATCTCACCCTGTCTCGGCCCACAGAATTCATAAGGGTCATCTTGAACACACAGAATTGCAGAGCATCCATTCCGGAGCACAGAATTGTGAGGATAAAGCAGCAACTGATTCCAATCCTTTCAAGGGAGAAATCCACAGCTCATTCTGTTTTCCAGTTGTTGGGTTCCATGGCAGCCTCCATTACTATTGTCCCCTTGGCCAGGCTTCACATGAGGCTTCTACAATGGCTACTGCTCACCCAGTGGTATCCCTTTTAGTACCCTCTTTCAGCCAAGATTCGGGTAACTCACAGGTGCAAGCAAGATTTAAATTGGTGGATGGCTCACAATCCGTCATAATGGTCTCTCCCCTTTTCCCCCCACAGCCCAAGGCTACAGTGACCACGGACGCCTCCCTGATGGGGTGGGGGGGGGGGATATTTCAGGGACAGACAGTCCAAGGTACTTGATCCGAAATGGAGGCCCATCTGCATATAAATGCTCTAGAGCTGAGGGCGTTGCTTCTGGCATTGCAAGCATTCCATCCCCTGCTGCCTTCTGGGAATATTGCGATACAATCAGACAACATGGCAGTGGTCTGGTACATCAGCAAGCAAGGTGGAACTAAATCTTACCCACTCTGTCAAGAGGCCATGAGGATATGGCAATGGGCGATGGCTACCAACCACTTTCTTCTAGCAACGCACATTCTCGGGAGTTCCAACGTGATAGCAGACAGACTTAGAAGGTGTATTCTACAACCTCACGAGTAGTCCCTGAACCCTTTGATAGCGGCAGAGATTTTCAACCGCTGGGGACTTCCTTGCTGTGACCTCTTTGCGTCCCTGACCAACTACAAATGCAGCAACTATTTTGCCCTGATTCCCTCTCTGGGACAGTCACCCAGGGATGCTTTAGTCCACGATTGGCCCTCTGGTCTACTTTATGCATTTCCACCTCTCCCCCTCATTCCCTAGTTTTTGAAGAAAGCCTGCCAGTTGAAGAGCAAAGTAATCCTCATAGCACCATATTGGCCTCATCAGATTTGGTTCCCCTTCCTTTGGCCTCACCTGCTAGATCAACCATGGATTCTCCATCCAACCCCGGGGTTGATCTCCCATCCACAGAATCTGATTCACCCCAATTTGAACAGCCTGAAGCTTACATCTTGGCTCCTCCAATTCCTTTGATTGCCAGGCAGAATGATCTTTCTTTGCCCCAGTACATGACATTCTTATTACATCTCATAAGTCTTCCACCAGAATTACATATCTCAGCAAGTGGAAAAGATTTACTATTTGGCTGAAAGAAAAACAGATAGATCCTTTTTCAGCACCAGTGTCGATAGTACTGGAATATCTGTCTACCTTATTTCAATCCGGTCTATCTGCCTCTACCATTAGAGTTCATTTGGCTGCAATATCTAATTTTCATGACGGTGTCCAAGACTCTTCTCTTATGTTACACAAATTATGCAAGACTTTCATAAAAGGTGTGAGTCATCTAAAACCCCCTTTTAGAGAACCTATTCAACCATGGGACCTGTCATTAGTCCTACAAGCTTTGACAATGCCACCTTTCAAACTAGCTTCTTCTTGCGACCTCAAATATTTGTCATGGAAAACCTTCTTTTTGGTCGCTATTACTTCTGCCAGACGTATCTCTGAACTTCAAGCCTTATGCATCAAGAGACCATATTTGATTTTTCATAGAGATAGAGTGTCATTGAGAGCTAATCCTTCCTTTCTGCCAAAAGTGTTCTCTGAAATGTCCATTAATCAAACCATTGAATTGCCAGTTTTCTTCCCCAATCATTCAAACAGAGGAGAGTATTGCCTACATACCCTAGATATTCACAGGCAAATTTGCTTCTACTTGAACAGGACTAAGGCGTCTCGTAAATCAGACCAGTTATTTTTGGGCGATTCTGGACCTAGATTAGGATGTGCTGTTGCTAAGGTCACATTGGCTAAATGGTTAAAAGACTGCGTAACCTTCATTTACAGATGACGTAATATTTCATTAACTACTACCATAAAGGCTCATTCTACAAGGTCGGTGGCAACTTCTGATGCCTTCCATGCCAGAGCCTCTTTACATTTGTGCAACTGCAACTTGGGCTAGTCCTCATACCTTCATAAATCAGTACAAGTTAGATTTGGCCTCCAGGGGAAGAGCATCTTTTGGTTCTATGCTGCTCAGGAATGTCCTTCCATGAGAGCCTCCCAGGAATAAAGGTAGCTGGGGACTCTGTCCCACACATAAGGAATGAACGAGGATTAACAATATCAGATAAAGAAGTTATGTCTTACCATAACGTTCCGTCTGTATTGTTGATCCTCGTTTAGTCATTATGACCCTCCCTTCTTCCCCCTCTTGTGGCTTTTAGTGGGTCTCACCATCCGGTTCTGTTAAGTCATTTGACCAGAGGTAGCCTCTACCTTCTTTTGACTTGCAAACTCAATCTGAGGTAACAGGAAGAGGGGAATTCTGGGTAAGAGTTTAGCTCGAGAGTTTGTAGCTGGCGCGAGCTTGGAAGATGGCTGGCTCGGTTCCGAGGTCGGAACCGACTACCCACACGCAGTGACTGAACGAGGATCAACAATACAGATGGAACATTATGGTAAAACATAACTTCTTTTTTATATGGATTTGGATACTAAGATGCAAGCAATTAAAATATTTTTAGTCCCTTTAGTCTCATATATAGGTCAGGCATATTTTTATCAGCTAGAGGAAAAGCTGTGGATAGCAATTAAAAAAGAGATGAAGGATTTTATCTGGGAAGGGAAGACAGCAAAGGTCAAGTGGGATAAGCTGATACTTCAAATAGAACAAGGCAGACTAGGATTACCCATTTTGAGGTGGTATTTTAGAGCAACACGTTTAAGGCTCTTACACATAACAGAAGCAGAAAACTATAATTCAGTGTGGAAAGGAATGATGATGATACATAGGGGAAGCTCAAGTAATACTGAGAGATTGGGATTTTGGGTGGAGACACTTAAGGAGAACAACAGTCATACAGAGTATTATATTCATAAAATAGTAGGGAGTATTCTACGAACTAAACCAGCATGAGAATGGAGAAAAAAGATCTTGCCGATAAGGATAACCGTAGATGTTCTTCCAATTTCACTGTTGCAGTCATTACATTTGGGTAATCCTGCTGGCAGGTTGCCCTCAGTCGGCCTGAATTCCAAAGTCTTGGGTCCTGCGTCGGCTGCTGTCGTCCCTTCCCTGATGTCAGGTCGTCAGGGGTATAACAGAAGCATCCGATGCCATTTTATTCAGTCTTTCTTGCTGCGCGGTGCCCGAAGCAGAAGCAGTTTGCAAGTGCCGGTCGGCCGACTCCTGAGATTTTCGTGTTTGAATTTCAGATCCAAAGTCTTCAATAAAGCTAAGTACCCCATTGGGGAAACTTTTTTTCTTGCTCCAGACCAATGTCAGAAAAAGTAAATAATTGTATTTCTTGTGGAAAGCAAATACCTCATAAGGACTTTCATTCTTACTGTATTCCTTACCTAGGCCCTGGTCACAATGTTTCTGGTTGTCGTTTTTTTGCTAGATTTAACCAACGCACTATTAAGCATCGGTATGATTTTGCTTTAAACTATTTTGGATGCCGGTTTAATTATCCAGAAATGTCGGATAGCCATCCGACTACTGGAGTTCACAAAAAACACAAAGAAAAAGAGAGAGATAGACAACCGAAGTCCAAAACCGACGACGAAGCTTCTCCTAAGCCAGTCGCCGGTTCTCAGTGAGGCACTTTCGCAGCCCCTGACACCCACTACTTTAGAGTCGCAGGCCGCTACCGACTCCCACGTGGAGTCGGCCATGCCGCTGGAAACTCAAGGTATTGGAGCCTCGGATACTATTCCCTCAGATGGGTCCGGAGCCGCTGAGCAGGCTCTGGCTTCTGAGGGTGTTTTCAGACCTAAACATCTTTACATTAAACTGACTTCAGCTTCAAAGGCAAAGGCTAAAGCACCTTCTAAAGCAAAGACACAAACTCAAGAGCCACGTGGACAGGCCTCTGTGCCCAAAAGACAGATGCTCAAAATGGCCAAAGACTTGATTACCTTGATCAGGGGTTCCCATCCCCCTCCTGATAAGAGGCCTAGGCAAGAGAATGACTATGAATCTTCAGATCAGGTTTCTATTTCTTCTGATTCCTCTTCTGATCAGGAATATTCTCTTCCCCCCTATGAGGATTCTGTTGCCGAAGAATCTATACCTTTAGCTTCTCCTCCAGAGGACAATTCTTTTGGGGAAACTTTGCATACCATGAGGGAGCATTTCCACTGGGAGAGACAAGATTTTTCAGAATCTAAAAAGAGGCTCAGGGATTTCCTTTTACTACCTCAACACAGGCCTCTAGCCATTCCACCTGTGTTGGACATTGTAGATGATGTGTTTTCGGAGTCTAGTCTTACCCCTGGCTCCTTACCTCCAGCTCCTGTTAAGCCTGACAGATATTACAGTGTTCCTGACTCATAAATTCCTTTTTAAAAACCCTTCCGCAGACCCAGAAACTATTTCACAGGGTCCCAAAGGAGTTGGGTCTTCCGCAAAAAAAACCCTACCCCCTCTGACAGAGATTCTAGGGCACTGGATAGATGGGGAAAAAAGGTTTACACATCTGCTACCTTGGCTATAAGGGCCTTAAACTGTCAGTTTCATATGCTCAAATATCAGCAACATGTCATGGCATTGCTTAAACAGAAAATGTTGTTAAACTCTGAAAGTGCAGAAAACAAGGAAATTGCAGGATTTATTGCATGCAGCTGAACAAGTTGGAAAGCATACTTTGCAATGTGGTTTTGATTCTTTGGAGGCCTCCTGCAGGGCTGCTGTTACGGGTTCTTTAATTAGGAGGCATGCTTGGTTAAAGGAACAAAATCTGCCTGATCATGTCAAAGTTAAATTATTAGATGCACCTTTACAACATACTTTGGTGTTAAGGCAGAAGAGGTTTTAAAGAAAATGGCGGACAAAGCTAAATCTATGCAAACTGTCAAAGATTTTTTACAAGTGCAGCCACCTAGGTTTAGTAGACACTGGCTTACAAAGAATTGGTCCTTTCCTGTGTCAGACAGACCTCAAAGGGGCAGATCCAGATGCCCTAGAGGCAGATCCCAGGCACAAGGTTCATACAGGTCAAAGCAATGTGGTGCCTCTGCCTCCAAAATTGGAGTAGACAAATCACTACCATACAGGAAACAGTCCTAATGACTTCCCCCTGCCTGCACCAAGCACTTATCTCCTGGCAGCACCCTTAGGGGGAAAATTAGCACTTTTTTCTCAAAATTGGCACATTATAACCCAAGACAAGTGGGTTCTAAATATACTGTCACAAGTTCCATTTCCATACCCTGCCAAAGGCAAACGGCTGGCCAGATCTGCCAAAAAATCAATGGGCAGAGGCACAAAAACAAGTCTCATCCCTCATGGACATGGGGGCCATTCAACAAGTACCAGAGCAAGAGCAGGAACACGGATTTTACTCAAGACTGTTCCTGGTACACAGAAAGGACAAGGCCTGGAGACCAATACTGCACCTATCAATTCTGAACACATTCCTGGATATACCAAAATTCAAAATGTTGACTTTGCAGCAACTTCTGCCCATGCTGGGCAAGAACGCTTGGCTTGTGACTTTAGACCTAAAAGAGGCATACCTGCATGTCCCAATCAGATAATCATGCAGAAGATACCTCAGATTCAAGGCTGGCTCAATGCATTACCAATTCTCTGCACTGCCCTTTGGCTTATTTACTGCGCCCAGGGTCTTTACAAAGTGCCTGGTACCAGTAATTGCATTCTGCAGACAAAGAGGAATACAGATATACCCTTACTTGGACGACTGTCTAATTCAAGCAGAGAACAAGGACATTCTTCAACAGCATCTGGCGTTTGTGAAAAGGCTTCTAACATGCCTAGGGTACACAGTCAACGAAAAGAAATCAAAACTAGTACCCTCTCAGGAGATAATATTCCTGGGTGCAAGCTTAAATACAACTGCCCAGATGGCTTATCTCACGCCAGACAAACAAAGGCAACTGACTACCTATTTCAAATTGTTGGCATCAAAGGCCCAGTTATCTGCAAGAAAAATTCTGCAGGCTTTGGGCTTCATGGCATCCTGCATCCTACTAATTCCATATGCAAGACTGCATATGAGGAAACTTAAATGGTACCTAAACTCAACACTGCCACAGCCTGTAAACAATGATTACTCTCATTCCCTGCCTGCAACAGGAGTTTCGATGGTGGGCGAAGGCTTGTCACCAGAACAAGGGACAGCCATTCACATTACCCCCGGTCTGGCAGACACTAACAACGAATGCATCAGATTATGCCTGGGGGGCCCACATGGCAGGAAGATGCATTCAGGGCACATGATCCTCAAACCAAATGCATCTACATATCAATCAAAAAGAGATGCTAGCTGTTCAAAATGCCCTGACAGCCTTCAAGAACCTACTTCATCCGGGACAACTACTGATAAAGACAGACAACACCACGGTCATGTGGTATATAAACAAGCAGGGGGGCACACATTCTTACCCCCTTTGCAGACTAGCCATGACTTTGTGGGGCACAGAATTGACTTACCAAGTACATCTGCAGGCCCAATTCCTGCCAGGAAAGGAAAATACTCTGGCAGACGAACCAAGCAGAAACCTCATGGATCTCCACCAATGGCAGCTGAATCCACAAGTCTTCAGCATGATAACAAGGAAATGGGGATGCCCAGACATAGATCTGTTTGCCTCCCCTCACAACTACCAACTAAAAAGATTCTGCACAAGGACTTATCATAGACAAGCATGGAAAGTGGACGCCCTATCTTTCCGCTGGAAAAACCTATCAGTATATGCCTTTCCTCCACTGCCTCTCCTCCCCAAGGTACTCCTAAAGGTCAGACAGGAGAAGCCAAAGATGATACTGATTGCCCCAGACTGGCCCCGCCAGCACTGGTATCCAGTCCTAAGGAACTTGTCTCAATGCCCAGCTTGGACCTTACCTCAAACACCCCATCTACTATTCCAGCAAAACATTCATATCCTGCACAGCCAACTCAGGACTTTAAATCTGGCAGCATGGCGGATAATGTAATCATACAAAACACACACCTCTCAGTAAAGCTGTGATGGATGTAATTTTGGAAGCCAGAAGGCCTAGTACTAGAAGATCTTATGCTGGGAAATGGAAGAGATTATGTGCTTGGAACCAGGCACAAGGAACTGGATACAGCTGTACCAAATATTCCTCAGATTTTGCAATACTTAACTGAGATGCTGAACAAAGGCCTATCTTTTTCATCTATTAAAATTCATGCCTCTGCCATTTTGGCTCATTATAATGCAGAGCCACCAATCTTTTCTCATCCTTTATTAAAGCAGTACCTCAGAGGAGCCAAAAATGTAAGGCCTCCAAGGAGATCACCAATACCTGCATGGAACCTCAACTATGTCTTGGAAAAACTCACCCTGCCTCCTTTTGAGCCAGCTGCTACTGCTGGTATAAAGTTTTTATCTTGGAAAACCACTCTGCTCCTAGCAATAACTTCTGAAAGACTAGTTTCAGAGCTACAGGCACTCATGGCTGTGGAACCTTTTATCATGTTTTATCCAGACAGGGTTTTTCTGAGGACAAACCCAACATTTATGCCTAAGGTGGTGTCCAGTGTGGCTCTTCACCAAACTATTCATCTGCCAACTTTTTATCCAAACCCACAGAACAAGGGGGAGAGAATTCTGCATTCATTGGACGTACACAGACAGCTTAGATTCTACTTGGAAAGAACCAAAGTTTTCAGGAAGACACAGCAGATGTCCTTCAAGGTAGCATCTGCAGTCATAACAAATGGGTTGTCCTGTCGTCAGGCAGCCCTTCGGTCGGCCGGATTCCAAAGTCTGGGTCCGGCTTCGGCTGATGTCGCACTTCACCCGACGTCATCTCTGCTGGTCTTCGGGTATAAAGGCATCAGCCGACGCCATTTTCCTCAGTCTTTCTTGCGCGTGGCGCCAAGCAGAAGCTGTTCGCAAGTGCCGGTCGGTCAGATCCAGAGATTACTACTACCGAATACTACTTCGAAGACTTCTAAAAAGCTAAGTACCCCATTGGGGACTCTTTCTTGCCTCAGCCGATGTCAGAAAAAGTAAATAACTGTTTAACTTGTGGGAAACAAATACCTCATAAAGATTTCCACTCTTACTGTCTGCCTTGCTTAGGCCCAGACCACGACGTAGCAGCCTGTTCGGCCTGTGCTTCCTTCAACCGACGAACGCTTAGGCGTCGGTCGGAGTTTGCTGAACAGTTTTTCGGCTCAGATTTTGCGTACATTATGCCGTCGGATCCTCCGACTTCCCAAATTGTTAAAACGCAAAGAAAAAGACCGACACGCGCGGTCAGCGGTTTCGGCGAAACCACTGTTAAGCAAGCGAGTGTCTCGGTTTCGGCGAAACCGAGAATACCGGTCAATCTTCAGCCGAATCCATGACTACTACTGAGGCTCCTGCTACCTTAGTTGAATCGGCCTCAGAAGTTTTGCCTACTACTGTGGTTCCTAGTGATTTATCAGACACCATCCCTTTGGATGTCTCTACCCCAGCACGTGGTGCTGCTAGGCCTCCTGCAGCCATGTCTATTAAGGCCTTTGCCAGGGCTAAAGCAGCCAAAACTGTTAAATCAGTGCCTGTTAAGCCCCTCACACAGGCCCACTTCTAGTTCACAAATGCTTACTCTGGCAGAGGATTTAATATCCTTAATTAGGGGATCCCAATCTCACCCAGACAGGGCCTCTCAGCCACCAGAAAAGAGATCTAGAGCAGAGCCCCCCAGTGTCCTCTGATGATTCTGCGGATGACTCAGACATTACAGACCAGCCAGAGGCTCCTTTGTCTACATATGAAGATTCCGATGCTGAAGAATCCATTCCATCTGCCTCTCCGCCAGAGGAATTTTCCTTTGGGGAAACCTTACATGCCATGAGAGAACAATTCCAATGGCAGGGACAAGATTTCTCAGATTCAAGAAAAAGGCTTAGGACATTTCTGCACTTACCACAACATAGGCCCTTAGCTATACCTCCAGTACTGCCTGTTGTGGATGATGCATTTAATGATGTTTGCACTGCTCCTGATACTTTACCTCCAGCCCCTGCCAAACCAGATAGATTTTACAGGGTGCCAGACACTCATCACCACCTATACAAGGCCCCACTTGCAGATCCTGAGACTATATCCCAGGGGCCTAAGGCAGTAGCCTC
The DNA here is from genome assembly GCF_019279795.1 of Protopterus annectens. Lineage (NCBI taxonomy): Eukaryota > Metazoa > Chordata > Ceratodontiformes > Protopteridae > Protopterus > Protopterus annectens. The sequence continues at coordinate 1,207,077,587 of NC_056745.1, read as the reverse complement.
GACCTCAGCAAAAAACCCTACTCCTTCTGAAAGGGAATCCAGGTCCTTAGAGATGGGGAAAAAGTTTACACCTCTGCTACTCTCTCAGCTAGAGCTTTAAACTGTCAGTTTCATATGATCCAATACCAAGAGTTTATGCTTGATCAGTTAACTAAGAAGCTGTCCTCTGATGACTCCTTAGATAAGAAATATGTTTTAGAAATGGTGAATAACATCCAACAGGTTAGTAACCATTCTTTAAAATGTGGCTATGATGCACTGGAGGCTTCATTTAGATCAGCCATGACTGGCACAGTGATAAGAAGACATGCATGGTTGAAAGAACAGGTCTTGCGGATCATGTTAAAGCAAAGCTGTTAGATGCTCCTATGGATAAGGCCAGTCTATTTGGTACACCTGCTCAGCAAGTAATGAAGAAAATGGAAGAAAAGGCAAAATCTGTACAAACAGTTAAGGATTTCTTACAGGTTCAGCCCCCAAGGTTTAGCAGGAACTGGCCTGCCAAAAATTGGTCCTTTCCAGACTCCTCGAAATCTCAAAGAGGCAGGAATAGACGCTCTAGAGGCAGAAATCAATCCAGAGGAGGTGCCTACAGAGGACGACAGTGGCAAGGCAATAACGAGCACAGACACAACCTCTGCCACTACAACAGGACAATCACAGTGACTTGGCTCTAACACCGCCTACCAGGGAGCAAATAGCAGCACCTTTAGGCGGAAAGTTAGCCTTATTTTCGAAAAATTGGCACTGTATCACAACAGACAAGTGGATTTTGCAAACCATAGACCAAGGCTACAGGTTCCACTTCCACACCTTACCAGTAAAGAGGAATGCCAAACCTACCTCCAAATCAAAAAACAGAAGCTCTAAAGCAGATAGCAGAATTAACAAAGATGAGAGCTGTGGAAAGAGTACCAATAACAGAACTGGGCAAAGGATTCTACTCCAGACTCTTCCTAGTACCAAGAAAAGAGAAAAGTTGGAGACCTATTCTCGACCTGTCCGTCTTAAACACATACATCATTGTCCCAAAATTCAAAATGCTGACCCTACAGCAACTTCTTCCCATGCTGGGCAAGGAGTGTTGGCTGGTAACTCTAGATCTCAAGGAGGCATACCTGCACGTCCCCATACGACCAAATTGCAGAAGATACCTCAGATTTCTTGCAGGATCAGAGCATTATCAATTCTCAGCATTGCCCTTTGGCTTATCTACTGTGCCCAGAGTATTCACAAAATGCCTGGCATCGGTAATCGCTCACTGCAGGCTACAGGGAATACAAATTTATCCATACCTGGACGACTGCCTGTTACAAGCGGACAACAAAAGCAAGCTGACAACAGATCTACAAAGAGTCATTTGCTTACTACAAGCCCTGGGATACACAGTCAATTTACAAAATTCAAGACTGATGCCATCCCAAACAAGAACATTCTTGGGTGCAGATTTGGACACAGTAAAACAAATGGCATTCCTAACTGCAGAAAAACAAAAACAACTCCCTCTTTACTTCTTGGCATTAACAAAGCAGAACAAACTAACAGCAAGAAAAGTACTGCAGGCCTTGGGCTTCATGGCATCATGCATAATCTTGGTCCCACATGTCAGACTGCATATGAGAAAGCTACAGTGGTACCTAAAGAATTTATGGTCTCAACACAGGCACAGCTTAGAAACCGAAATCCCACTAATCCCATGCCTGAAACAGGAGTTCCTATGGTGGGCTCAAGCATGCCAGTCAAACCCAGGCTTACCCTTCCACAACTTTCAAGCAAGCCAAACCATCACAACGGACGCCTCAGACCTAGGCTGGGGGGCGCACATGTTGGACAAATGCATACAAGGATTGTGGACTCAAGACCAGCTGCACCTGCACATAAACCAAAAAGAAATGCTGGCAGTAAAACTAGCAATACAGAAATTCAGACCATTCCTCCAAGAAGGCCATTTAATGATAAGGACAGACAACACCACAGTCATGTGGTACATCAACAAACAAGGAGGCACTCATTCATACCCCCTATGCAGAATGACTCTGGACCTTTGGAATATGGCTCTGAGCTACAACATCCAGTTACAGGCAATGTTTGTGCCGGGAAAAGAAAACACCCTAGCAGACATGTTAAGCAGAACCACCTCGGATGCTCACGAATGGATGCTACACCCGGACATCTTCAAGGCCATCACAAAGAAATGGGGAATGCCACAAATAGAACTATTCGCATCCCCACTCAATCACCAGCTCAAAAAATTCTGCACAAGGACATGCCACCCACTTGCATGGAAGGTGGACTCTCTATCCTTCAGTTGGAAAGGCCTGACAGCATATGCATTTCCACCTCTTCCTTTGATGCACAAGGTACTACTGAAAATCAAAGAGGAACGTCCAAGGATAATCCTGATAGCTCCGAATTGGCCAAGACAACACTGGTACCCATTGCTGAGGAGCATATCTCGGGGGAGAATGTGGTCAATACCCCTGATGCCTTTGATGTTAACTCAGAACAACTACAACACCATGCACCCAAACCTAAAAACATTGCAGCTGACTGCCTGGAACATCACATAGCAGCAACTAACCCAGACCTATCCCAAAGGGTTAAAGACATTATCCTTGAAGCCCGCAGACCTTCAGCAAGAAGGAACTATGCAGGAAAATGGAAAAGGTTTGTCATTGGGAGTACTGAAAGAGGAAAAGATGTCTCGAACATAGATATTGCTAACATCCTGGAGTACTTGGCAGAGCTTCTACATACAGGCCTGTCTTATTCCTCCATCAAGATACATGCATCAGCTATTTCAGCAGAATACAGCTTCGATCCACCTGTCTTTTCGCATCCTCTACTCAGGCAGTTCCTCAGAGGGATCAAGAATGTAAAACCTCCTAGGAAACCACCATTACCAGCATGGGACTTGAACTTTGTGCTAGAAAAATTGACACTCCCTCCATTTGAACCAGCAGCAACAGCAGATCTTCAACACCTATCATGGAAAACTGCTTTCCTACTGGCAATTACTTCAGCAAGGAGGGTTTCGGAACTACAGGCCTTAATGGCAGTACAACCCTTCCTAATCTTCCATCAAGATAGGGTCTCCATGAGAACTAATCCTACATTTATGCCTAAGGTGGTATCCAGAGTGTCTTTAAACCAGGCAATCCACCTACCTACCTTCTTTCCCAATCCACAGAACAGGGGGGAAAGACTGCTGCATACCTTGGATGTACATAGACAGTTACGCTACTACCTGGACAGAACCAAAGGTAACAGAAAAACTGACCAGCTTTTAGTAGCCTATGCAACAGGAAGGGAAGGAAAAGCAATTTCCAAACAGACAATCTCCAAATGGATAGGAAATTGCATAAGATTCTGTTACTCCTACCATGGAAAACCAATTCCACAGAACATAAGACCTCATTCTACAAGGGCTACAGCCACTACCACAGCTTTCTTACGAGGAGTGGCAACCAAGGACATTATTGAGGCGGCTACTTGGACCTCTATGCATACATTTGCCAAGCATTATAATTTACCTCTATACTCGAGATCCCGAGCAGGGTTTGCCACTGCTGTACTGCAAGGGATCCTAACTACACCATAATTTTTCTTCCTCCACCCCTAGTTGACTATGGTATTCTACCCATTTGTTATGACTGCAGATGCTACCTTGAAGGACATAGTACAGTTTTGTACCTACCATAAATGTAGATGTCCGAACAGGATAGCATCTGCAGTCAGGATTACCCACCCTCCTTCCCCTCTGTGGTACTCCTAGGGTATTTACCCTCCTATTAGCTAGCTGGGGGGGAGTCTCTTATGGTGTATTTGTTTGTATATATGTACATACATGCTTATTTTTGTGTTTGCCTTCTACTTTTTTGGAAACATTGGCATTTATCCAAAATTTAGCTTTCCAAAGAGGGCAACTGGCATCTGGGGCAAGAAACACTGAGGAAAATGGTGTCGGCTGATGCCTTTATACCCGAAGACCAGCAGAGATGACGTCGGGTGAAGTGCGACATCAGCCGAAGCCGGACCCAGACTTTGGAATCCGGCCGACCGAAGGGCTGCCTGACGACAGGACAACCCATTTGTTATGACTGCAGATGCTATCCTGTTCGGACATCTACATTTATGGTAGGTACAAAACTCTACTTTACTAGTAGCATATGCTGCAGGATCACAAGGAAAGGCTATCTCAAAGCAGACTATTTCAAAGTGGATAGGCCACTGCATTTGTTTCTGCTATTCTCACCATGGCAAGCCAGTACCTAAGAGCATTAGGCCACATTCAACCAGAGCTGCTGCCACTTCAACAGCCTTTCTCAGGGGAGTACCAACCAAAGATATTTTAGAGGCTGCTACTTGGAGTTCAGTGCACACGTTTACAAAGCACTATCATCTGCCACTTTACTCTACATCCAGGGCAGGCTTTGCCACTGCAGTTCTGCAGGGCCTCATAGCCACTCCTAATGTTGTTTAACTCCAGCCTCCCAACCATAGCTTTGGGAATCTACCCAAATGTAATGACTGCAACAGTGAAACACGAAGAACATAGTACAGTTGTGTACACTTACCATAAATGTAGATGTTCGAGTGTATTCACTGTTGCAGTCCAGGTTACCCACCCTCCATCCCCCTATTTCTGCTGGAGCTTATCTTTCCTTCTCTGATTTATACAACCTATGTGGTGTATTTGCTTGTAGATGAAGGTAAAGTTTATATTGGTGCATGTATTTTTATATATATATATATAAATTTTGGCTACCCTTTCAGGGGGCACCTGACATCTGGGGCAAGAAAAACTGAAGAAAATGGCGTTGGATGCTTCTTTTATACCCCTGACGACCTGACGTCAGGGAATGGGTGACAGCAGCCGATGCAGGACCCAAGACTTTGGAATTCAGGCCGACAGCAGGATTACTCAAATGTAATGACTGCAACAGTGAATACACTCGAACATCTACATTTATGGTAAGTGTACAAACTGTACTTTAGGGATACAGATAGCAGGCAAGACGGGGCTGGAAGTTGTTGGAGAAAACTAGCAAAGGAACCAAGGTATTAGGAGCAAAAAACTAGAAAGGGAAAGTTAATAGAATGGGAAGAGGCCAAGAATTTATTTGGATTGCCTTCCCTGTCAAGGATTGAGATCAGAGTATTGGCAAAGAGAAAGAAATAGGGGGCTCCTGAATAAAAGACCAGCATAAACTGCGATGGTGGTGCTGCGGTAGCGTTGTCGCCTCATAGCAAGACGTTGTCCCGTTCGATTCTCAGCTAGAGCGTCTTCTGTGTGGAGGCATACGTGAATGGGGCGTGCCTTCGTCGAAGGTTGTGTCAGGGCTGGTAACCCGGTACGTAAAAATCCACGACCAATCATTAGCGGACCGGAGTTCCGCTGTGGCGACCCCTAACTGGGAAAAGACGAAAGACACTTCTGTTGGTAGAGTTTTTAATAAAATCTATAACAGAAACTGCCATTAAAAAAGGAATAATTAGTAAAACATATAAAATATTGCACATTAATTATAAGAATCAATCAGAGGAGCTTAGAAAGGATTGGGAAGAGAGACTGGATTAGCAGTTCACAAAGAGACAATGGTGGGTTATAAGCATATCTCCCAAATATGCAACAAAATCTAGAAGATTTAGGATCTTTACCTGAAAGTGTTTACATAGGTATTTTTATACTCCCAAGTAGACTCCTAAGAGTTTTTCCTCAGGTGGATAGCAAATGCTGGAAGTGTAATGGGCAAGAAAGAGATGGCTGGGAACATATTTTTTGGGAGTGTAATGAGCTGGCAGACTTTAGAGCTTCCCTGCAGACCGCTCTGTCGGAGATGCTGTGTGATCAGATTGAATTGACTGGGGAGATGATTTTTTTTTTGAGCTATGATACAGAATTGGAATTGCCTAGACATTGTAATGCCATACTCTGACTAATTATGGTGGCTGTCAAAAAAAGCAGTTACTAAAAAATGGAAATCAAAGTCTAGACAGACTTTATTAGAAGTAGTCATTATAGTAACAGAGATAAAACAACTGGAATTGAGATCTTTAGAAAAGAGAAGTAGCAAACTACATAGGAAAAAAATGGGAATTGTGGGAGATTGACTGTGTCATATGTGAAAATTTCATAAAGATGTTTGTTGAAAAAAAAAAGTTTTACTGTTTGCCTGGATCTACTGGCTTGTTTGCGATTTTGATTTTACATTTTTTTGTTTTATTTTTGTGGTTAAACATATTTCTAATACATCCATGAGGTTGATCTTCCATGCAGTGGAAAGTACCTCATAGGTAGCGTGTTCAGGTATAGCCATTAGGAGACATGTCTGGATGCAACTATGTGATTTTGCAGAAACCTTTAAGTCTTTGTTCATCAGTGTGCCTTTTGATGGATCTTCCTTCTTTGGCCTCAAAGTAAAGGGCATTCTCTCTAGATGTGAGCAAGAGAGAAAGACCCTGTCTGCCATGGGTGTATGTTTTCCAACCTCTCAGTGACCTTTCTCAAGGAATCATTAACGAGGTAGGAAAATGTGGTTTCACAAAAACAGGGTCCTTTTCAAGACTCATGTGGAAATAGATGTTCATGTTTCACTGTTGCAGTCATCACACTTGGGGTTATCTGCCTGCAGGTATCCCTCAGTCGACCTGAATACCAGAGTCTTGGGATTTTTGTGTCGGATGCTGTCGCCTCTTTATGACGTCAAGGGTATAAAACCTGCAGCCGATGCCATTACACCAGCTTTTCTTGCTGTGCGGGAGCCCGAAGCAGAAGCAGTTGCAAGTGCCGGTCGACCGCCTGCCTCCTGAAATTTTCGTTTTTCGAGTTTCAAACCTGAAGTCTTCTAACGCTAAGTACCCCATTGGGGATCCTTTTTTCTTCCTCTAGGCCCAGACCACGACGTCCCTCGCTGTCAGTTTTGTGCCTTGTTCAACTCCCAAGCTGTTCGTCATCTGGCTATTTTTGTCTCTTAATTCTTTCGCTCTCATTCTCATGAGCCATCCGACTACCAATCTTCTGAAAAAAACACAAGAATAAAGACAGAGACAGACCGCATAGGTACAAAACTGCCACCGACGCTTCCGTTAAGCTAGTCGCCAGTCCGCCGGTACTCAGTGAGGTGCTTTCGCAGCTCGTTATCCACTTCTACAGATTTGCAGCCCTCTACTGAGACCCAATTCAGAGTCCAGTATGCCACAAGATGCTTCTTCAACTATGGAACCTGTGGATGTCTCTACAATTGAATGGGTCCGGAGCCGCTGTGCAGGCACCGTCTTCTGAGGGTGTGTTCAGAAATTCCGATATTCGTATTAAACCAACTACTTCATTAATGACTAAAACTACCGAATTTCTCAGGCCCAGAGTTCGCACTACGCCTAGGAAACTAACGACCAAAGCACATTGTCAAGCTCCCATGTCACAGAAACAAATGCTTAGAATGGCTGAAGACCTTATTACTTTAATTAGGGGAAGCCAGCCTTCCCCCTCTAAAAGACAAAGAATTGATTTTCCTTTTGATTCTACAGACCATGAGTCCGATGACTCTGAACCCTGTGATTACCAGGACATACCCTTATCTACCTATGAGGATTCAGATGCAGAGAATTCCATTCCCTCTGCCTCCCCCCAGAGAACTTTTCTTTCGGTGAAACCTTGCATACCCTAAGAGAGCATTTCTTCTGGGAATGCCAGGACTACCCACAGTCCAAAAAGAGACTCAGGGAATTTTTAGACTTGCCTCAGCATAGGCCTCTAGCTATACCCCCTGTCCTGGATATTGTAGATGATGTCTTCATGGAATCCAGTCTTACACCTGATACTTTACCACCAGCTCCTAGAAAGCCTGACAGGTACTACAGAGTACCTGACTCTCACAAATTTCTCTTTAAAAATCCCACTGCAGATCCAGAGACTATTTCCCAGGGACCTATAGATACTAAGGCTACTACAGCCAAAAACCCTACTCCCTTTGGACAGGGAATCCAGGGCTCTAGACAGATGGGGTAAGAAGGTATATACCTCTGCAACTCTTGCCATCAGGGCTTTAAATTGCCAGTTTCATATGTTGAAGTACCAGCAGCATATTATGGAACTAATTAAACATAAAATGATGTTGATTCCTGATTGTGCAGAAAATAAAGACATACAAGAGTTAATGCGTTCTGCTAACCAAGTTGGAAAACATACTTTGC